>NC_057402.1:18144109-18473619 GCF_019320065.1 Cervus canadensis | reverse complement strand
TTGCATTCCTGGATTCTAATCCTTTCTGAGTCAGAAAGAGGGTATAATTTTTGACATTATGCACATTTTAAAACATCTTATTTTTGTTTTTTCTTATGTAAAAGTTAAAATTATTTGATCCTACATTTTGGAAGAGGGAACATAGCGTAGCACCATAGTACTTATAAAGCCTGAGGTCCTAGCTGTAATTCCTATGTCAATCATTTTATAAGATCTATCATTGGATAAGAATTTTAAGCCATCCATGCCTCAATTTCCTCACTTCTTAAAGAGAGATAACACTAGTTCTTACCGATAACGCTTTTGCTGTGGATAAACTGTGCCAGACACATAGTAAACCCCCAGTATATAGTTATCATTGCTAACCTCAGTACTTGACACCGTGCCGACTTCTGGCATTTGAAAACAGAAATCCAAGGAAAGTCTGAATTTTGTTACACAGTAGGTATTATTTTCCTTTAATCTGATGTATGTAACATTTACTCTACCTTATAATGTTAAGAGACAATTATATTTTACATTTTGGTTCTTGTTTCATTGATTTTTTTTTTCTTGAATATGTCAAATTTTTGAACTACTTTGTCAGATTATCCTTCAGCTGAGAGAATAGCTTGAATCCATGTTCTGTAATCGGCTGAGAGGTACATGGTACTTATTCTCCATCTTTCTTTACTTAGTTATTAAGCGAATCTCCCCTCAGAGCTACAGTCACAGCAAGAAGTCAGGTATACGTAGAAGATTCTAGTCAATTCCCTGTGACGAATTCAGTTCTGCTGTCTTGAGATAACAGTATTCCTCACTGAGATTCCTAGTCCTCTGACATAGGATAGAGTAGAAAAGTCTTGATTCTGTCATCACATGCTGCTACTGAAGTGTTTTTCTTTAAATGTACCCCATCCCATCAGTTATCTAATCCCAATCCAACTCTGCTTCTCCTTCCTCCAACTATTTACAGGAATGTGTAGCCTGCAAATGAACTGTATGTAATAAAAGAAGGTAGAATCTTCAGAAAACAGTATTTACACAGATGAAGAATAGCTCAGGTTTCTCATGGTACAGGGCTTCCCTTGTGGCTCAGCTGGTAAAGAATCCACAGGCAATGTGGAAGACCTGGGTTCAATCCCTAGGTTGGGAAGATTCCCTGAAGAAGGGAAAGGCTACCTACTCTAGTATTCTGACCTAAAGAATTCCATGGACTTTATAGTCCATGGGGTCACAAAGAGTCAGACACGACTGAATGACTTGCACTCACTCACTAGTACAAGACTTACATTTGTAAGCCAGATGCTCAGAAAATAATTCCAGAATCATACTCTTTTTTAAAAAAATTTATGCTAAGAAAACTTAACAAAAGATGGACCCTCTTAATAGATTTTTAAATGTATAATACCCTACCACTATTTGTAGTTACAACATTGTACATCAGATCTCTAGAACTTACTCATCTTGCATGACTGAAGTTTTATACCCCCTAGTCAGAAGTTCCCCATATCTACCTCCCCCAAGCCTCTGACAACCACCATCCTATTCTCTGCTTCTACATTTCATTATTTTATATGCCTCATGAAAGTGGCATCATGTGGTATTTGTCCTTCTTAGATTGGCTTATTCCAATTATGTCCTCCAATCTCATCTACATTGTCACAAATGACAGGATTTCCTTCTCTCTTCTTTTTTTTGTTAAGGTTGGATAATATTCTACTGAATGTACAGTTGACCCTTGAACAACATGTGTTTGAACTTCCTGGGTCCACTTACACCCATTTGCTTTTTTCAATAAATAATGTACACTATCTGTGATTGGTTGAATCTGAGCATGCAAATCTTGAAAATGGACAACTGACTGTAAAGTTATGTGGAATTTCAAATTGCTAGCAGGGTTACCTTAACCCCCACATTGTTTGTTGTTCAAGGTTAACTGTATAATCCATTTTCTCCAATTTATTCAGTACACTGAAGGATATTTAGGTTGTTTCTACAATGTGGTCATTGTGAAAAGCACTATAATGAATAGTTTAATATGTTTTTGAGACCCTGATTTTAAATTTTTTGATAGATAACCCAGAAGTGAAGTTGTTGGATAAAATAGTAGCTCTGTTTTTTATTAGCATTTTCTGATGATTAGTGATGTTGAGCTATTTATATGTCTTTTTTGGAGAAATATCTGTTTAAGTCTTTATTCCATTTTTCAAATTGGGTTATTAAGTTTTTTTGTGTTTTTGCTACTGAGTTGCAGGAGTTACTTATGCATTTTGGAAATTAACTCTTTATCGGACATAAGATCTCGCAAATATTTTCTCCCATTCCATAGGTTGCCTTTCACTCTGTTGTTTTTTTATTTAATGAAGTCCCACTTATTAATTTTTTATTTTGTTGTCTGTTCTTTTGATGTCATTTCCAAAACTAAAATCATGAGGTTTTCCCCTTACTCTAGAGGTTTTATATTTTTTATTTTATGTTGAAGTTTTTAATAGATAGTGAGCTTAATTTTGTGGATTGTATAAGTGTGTTAGTTGCTCAGTCATGTCCGACTCTTTGTGACCCCACGGACTGTAGCCCACCAGGAATTTTTGTCCATGAAATTCTCCAGGCAAGAATACTGGAATGGGTTGCTGTTTCCTTCTCCAGGTTATTATTGTATATGATAGTTTATTTTTGTGTGTTCATTTTCTTACATGTGGATTTTCAATTTTCTCAGTATCGTTTATTAAATACCTTATCCTTTCCCACTCTATTTTCTTGGCACAGTTGTCAAAGATCAGTTGACCATTTATGTGTGGATTTTATTTTAAGAAGCATATTCTTAAAAGCTCTACCTTAACTTAGTTTGGAATGTTCTAAGTTAAAGAGGCATCTTAGCTGAAACATTATTCATAGTGTCTAAAAGATTATCAAGCAGCCCACTCTATTCTGAGGCTCATACGTTTGTGTACATATATGTAATGTACACATACATCCTTGGTAATTTTATTTTCATATCTATATAAATGTAGTTCACAGCTAATTAATACAATATAATATGATGATTTTTGTTCCTTTTGGGGATTTTAATTTTCCCTTTTTAATAAACTTCCTTATTGTTGGTTGCTGTTAGGATAGTTTTCTCTGTTCTTAAAGCTAATTCATATCTAAACCATACCTTAATTTTCTCTATATATTTTTCTCAATACAGTAAAACATATCCAATATTCTGTTCATTTTATCTTCTCAAAATCATGTCTACCAGAATTTCTGACTTGCCTCAATAAAGATATATTGCTCAAAAGCCAGCTGCACAGTTTTCATTTAGGGCCTGTCCTTATCCTTAACCTATGGATTTGCTTTACTTCTCTTGTAGGTTGGATCAACTGCTTCTTGGGTCCCAAGCTTTCCCTCTTGTTTTATTCCCTCATCTTATGGAAGCATCAAATCTAGCAGTTTCCTGAAAAGGAGATGGGTATGGAAGACAAAATCCATTTAAATCTTGCGTGTCTGCAAAACTTGTTATAATTACATAACTATGAAGTTTGGAATAGAATTCTAAGCGGGAATTTTCTCCCCCACAGCTTTAGGACACTGTTTCATTGGCTTTTGTTTAAAATGTTGCACTTAAAAAGTCCCAGCTCATCCAATGGTTGATCATTTGTAAGTAAGCTGTTTTTAATTTATAGGACATGCACTGTCTTCAAGAAAAGTCCTCAGATTTTTTGATTACTTAAGACTTGATGTGCATCTACTTATATTTATCATACTTATATAGATATATCACATATATAGATATACATAGATATATCATACTTATATCTATCATATTTTCTTTCCATTGGAAATTCAAACAATGATTTTTCCTCCCATATCTTAATTTCTAGAAGTCTTCTATTTAGAAATCACTGCTCTTGGAATTAACCCTATAGCTATCTTTTGCTATAGACTGGGAGGTGACTATGGCTCAGATCTTGAATTCCTTATTGCAAAATTCAGACTTAAATTGAAGGAAGTAGGGAAAACCACTGGACAATTCAGTTATTACCTAAATCAAATCCCTTATGATTATACAGTGGAAGTGAAAAATAGATTCAAGGGATTAGGTCTGATAGACAGAGTGCCTGAAGAACTATGGATGGAGGTCTGTGATATTGTATAGGAGACAGGGATTAGAACATTTCCAAGAAAAAGAAATGCAAAAGACAAAATGGTTGTCTGAGGAGGCCTTCCTTACAAATAGCTGAGAAAAGAAGTGAAAGACAAAGGAGAAAAGGAAAGATATACCCATTTGAATGCAGAGTCCCAAAGAACAGCAAGGAGAGATAAGAAAACCTTCTTCAGTGATCAATGTGAAGAATAGAGGAAATCAATAGAATGGGAAAGACTAGAGATCTCATCAAGAAAATTAGAGATACCAAGGGAACATTTCATGCAAAGATGGGCACAAAAAAGAACAGAAATGGTATGGACCTAACAGAATCAGAAGACATTAAGAAGAGGTGGCAAGAATACACAGAAGAACTGTACAAAAAAGGTCTTCATGACTCAGATAACCATGATGGTGTGATCACTTACCTAGAATCAGACATCCTGGAATGTGAAGTCAAGTGGACCTTAGAAAGCATCACTACGAACAAGCTAGTGAGGTGATGGAACTCCAGTTGAGCTATTTCAAATCCTAAAAGATGATGCTGTGAAAGTGCTGTACTCAATATGCCAGCAAATTTGGAAAACTCAGCAGGGGCCACAGCACTGGAAAAGGTCCATTTTCATTCCAATCCCAAAGGAAGGCAATGCCAAAGAATGTTCAAACTACTGCACAATTGAACTCATCTCCCACACTGGCAAAGTAATACTCAAAATTCTCCAAGCCAGGCTTCAACAGTATGTGAACCGTGAACTTCCAGATGTTCAAGCTGGATTTAGAAAAGGCAGAGGAACCGGAGATCAAATTGACAACATCCGTTGGATTATTGAAAAAGCATGAGAATACAAGTAAACATGTACTTCTGCTTTATTGATTATATGAAATTTTTGACTGTATAGATCACAACAAACTGTGGAAAATTCTTAAAGAGATGGGAATACCAGACCACCTGACCTGCCTCCTGAGAAATCTATATGCAGGTCAAGAAGCAACATTTAGAACCGGACATGGAACAACAGACCAGTTCCAAATAGGGAAAGGAGTACATCAAGGCTGTATATTGTCACCCTGTCTATTTAACTTATATGCAGATTACATCATGAGAAACACTGGATTGGATGAAGCACAAACTGGAATCAAGATTGCCAGGAGAAACATCAATAACCTCAGATATGCAGATGACACCACCCTTATGGCAGAAAGTGGAGAACTAAAGAGCCTCTTGATGAAAGTGAAAGAGAAGAGTGAAAAATTTGGCTCAATGCTCAACATTCAGAAAACTAAGGTCATGGCATCTGGTCCCATCACTTTATGGTATAAATGGGGAAACAATAGAAACAGTTACAGACTTTATATTTTTGGGCTCCAAAATCACTGCAGATGGTGACTGCAGCCATGAAATTAAAAGATTCTTGCTCCTAGAAAGAAAAGCTATGATCAACCTAGAGAGCATATTAAAAAGCAGAGACATTACTTTGCCAACAAAGGTCCATCTAGTCAAAGCTATGGTTTTTCCAGTGGTCATGTAGGGATATGAGAGTTGAGGTATAAAGAAAGTTGAGTGCCAAAGAATTGATACTTTTGAACTGTGGTGTTGGAGAAAACTTTTGTGAGTCCCTTGGACTGCATGGAGATCAAACCAGTCCATCCTAAAGGAAATCAGTCCTGAATATTCATTTGAAGGACTGATGCTGAAGCTGAAGCTCCAATACTTTGGCCACCTGATGTGAAGAACTGACTTGTTGGAAAAGACCTTGATGATGGACAATATTGAAGGCAAGAGGAGAAGGGGACAGTGGAGGATAAGATGATTGGATGGCATCGCCGACTTGATGACATGAATTTGAGAAAGCTCCGGGAGTTGGTGATGGACAGGGCAGACTGACGTGCTGCAGTCCATGGGGTCGCAAAGAGTTGGACACGACTGAGTGGCTGAACAGAAACTTTGCTTCTCTTAATTTTCTTTTACTTGTATTTTCTCTAATTTTTGATGTGTCCTCAAAGTTACTCGAGAAATACTTATTGAATTATTCTATAATTTTGCTTTTAACATGCCATTTTTTAATATTAATGATGTGCTTTTACCAAAACACTCTTATTCATGGATTCAATGTATTCAGTTATTCACTTAGATTTTGGAATTATCTTTGCCTTGTATGGTTCTTACTCCTCCAGGTTTCTATTTTTCACATTTTTAATATGTGTGTATATATATATATATATATATAATTTGATTTGTTTATTTTTGGCTGTGCTGGGTGTTCATTCCTGCTCAAAGTTTTCTCTGGCAAAGGGGACTACTCTCTAGCTGTGGTGTGTGAACTGCCCACTGCAGTGGCCTCTCTTTGTTTTGGAGCATGAGCTCTAGGGCACTCAGGTTCAACAGCTGCAGCTCCCAGGCTCTGGAGCAATAATAGTTGTGGCACATGGGCTTAATTTCTCCATGGCATGTGGGATCTGCCTGGATGAAGGATTGAACCCGTGACTCCTGCATTGACAGGTGGATTCTTTACCACCAAACTACCAGGAAAGCCCTATCTACTTGTTTAGATCTCAGTATTACTTCTTAGATACTTTGTTCAGGTATCTAGCTACACTTGACTGTCTATGCAGAAATGAAGGCAGCACTAGGTTGATAGAAATTGTGTATGTGTGCATGGCCATCACTTCTGAGCATCAGTGAAGAAGCATGTGAATGGGCTTTTTCCCTGAAGAATTTCCTATCAGTATCTAAGGTGGTTTCTCTGGCATGTTCAGAGCTCATAAAGAAGCCTTTTTCAGCCTCTGTCTTAGGTAGAATAAATCTCCCTGTTAGTATTCTGAGAGTAAAGTTTGGATGACAGCTGGTAGGTTCGGGACCCTGCTTCACATACTCCCAGTTTTCACTATAATATTTAACCTCAACTGGGTCTGGATTTTCTAAATATCTCATACTCTCTGTTTTATTCTCTAGACCAGAAGTCCCCAACCTCCTGGATCTAAAGCCTGGGGATCTTAGGTGGAGCTGATGTAATAATTATAGAAATGAAGTGCTCAATAAAGATAATGCACTTGAATCATCCCCAAAGCATCCTTCACACACCATCCATGGAAAAATTGTCTTCCGTGAAAACAGTCCCTAATGCCAAAAAGGTTGGGAACTGCTGTTTAGGCAATAATTCTCTAGTCTGCCTGTCGGGTTAAATGGGTGTTTGCCTCATAAAAACTCACAGCTTAAGTTTTTCTTTTATTTTCCTCCTTAAACTCTGCTTCCAGAGGCATTTCCTGAGTTTTTTTGATGTTTACTTTATTGATTATGTTGCCTTTCAACTTCTCCCACCAAAGACTTAGAGTTGCCACATAATGAACAGGATTCTCAATTAAATTTGAACAGATTTATTCTAAAATAATTAGTCATAGTATTTCTGAGATTCAAGTTTACCTGGGCATCTTCTATTTGTATTTGCTAAATATTGCAATCCTATTTAAAATATGACTTCCCTGGGTTGTTCAATCAACTATGATCTACCCTTTAGCTTACAGTTTCCAACATTTGTGGCTCTCTCATATCTCTTGTTTTTTTTGTATTTACGTATTTGCACCTTAAAAATTGTTTTACTGTAATTTGTGTGACTTGAAGGCATTAGCTATTGTTCTGTTCACTATCTTAATCGAAAGAAGTTGTTTTCAATGCAAAGTGCAAGATTTTTTCTTAGTTACCAAAAGAGACCACCTGACCTGCCTCTTGAAAAACCTATATGCAGGTCAGGAAGCAACAGTTAGAACTGGACATGGAACAACAGACTGGTTCCAAATAAGAAAAGGAGTACTTCAAGGCTGTATATTGTCACCCTGCTTATTTAACTTATATGCAGAGTATATCATGAGAAACGCTGGTCTGGAAGAAGCAAAAGCTGGAATCAAGATTGCTGGGAGAAACATCAATAACTTCAGATATGCAGATGACACCACCCTTATGGCAGAAAGTGAAGAGGAACAAAAGAGCCTCTTGATGAAAGTGAAAGAGGAGACTGAAAAAGTTGGCTTAAAGCTCAACATTCAGAAAACTAAGATCATGACATCTGATCCCATCACTTCATGGGAAATAGATGGGGAGACAGTGGAAACAGCGTCAGACTTTATTTTTTTGGGCTCCAAAATCACTGCAGATGGTAACTTCAGTCATGAAATTAAAAGACGCTTACTCCTTGGAAGGAAAGTTATGACCAAGCTAGATAGCATATTAAAAAGCAGAGACATTACTTTGCCAACAAAGGTCCATCTAGTCAAGGCTATGGTTTTTCCAGTGGTCATGTATGGATGTGAAAGTTGGACCGTGAAGAAAGCTGAGTGCCGAAAAATTGATGCTTTTGAACTGTGGTGTTGGAGAAGACTCTTGAGAGTCCCTTGGACTGCAAGGAGATCCAACCAGTCCATCCTAAAGGAGATCAATCCTGGGTGTTCATTGGAAGGACTGATGCTGAAGCTGAAACTCCAATATGTTGGCCACCTCATGCGAAGGGTTGACTCATTGGAAAAGACCCTGATGCTGGGAGGGATTGGGGGCAGGAGGAGAAGGGGACAACAGAGGATGAGATGGCTGGATGGCATCACTGACTCGATGGACATGAGTCTGAGTAAACTCCAGGAGTTGGTGATGGACAGGGAGGCCTGGCGTGCTGCGATTCATGGGATCGCAAAGAGTTGGATATGACTGAACAACTGAACTGAACCAAAAGAGAACCTGAATCCTCTTCATTTAACTATGCTTAGAAATACAATTAAGCTTTAATGAAAATATACATGAATTTGCTTTTAAACTAATATCATCAGTGGGATTACAATGCCTCCAAGTCTGAAGGAAACACATTTTATGAGCTATGAATGTGAATGTTTGTACATGGAAGTTAAGACATACTTTCTGTATATACTACTGTACTTGAAGAAATAGTCTCATAAAACAGGAAAGACAAAAACTCTTCAAGAATTATTGTTAATTCATTGTCCTGATTGTCATTTTGCCAGAGTGCTGTGTTAGTTTGGACAGAGTAAGGAGATTATTTTCAGGTTCATTATATAAAATTCATGCCAAGTTTAATCAATAATCCTGCCCATAAAATGACATATAAGAGAAAGGTTGAAATTTCTCTGGGACTAAAATATGAAAGCTAGAGGAGATCTTAAAATTCAGATTTTTCCTCTGTCCTTCTGATGGCCCTTTATATGACTCTTATCTCTTTCACAACTTCAACTTTTTGCAGACTTATTAAAGCATGTACATTTTAAAGTAAATTCTTATAAATAGCATAATATACAGCATGCCAGTTGGAATTCTTTTTCTGAACTCTGGGAATATATCTAAGTTTAAAATAACCTGATTTTACATAAAACCTTAATCCCTTGATTTTTACACTAGTAGCACTTATTCTTTTTTTCTCAAATACAGTTTAAAATAAGGCACAAAGTATTTATTTATAAGTGACATAGTAAATACAATATTTTATTGTTTATCTTAGGACAGCTGTAGTGAATCATGGTTAAGGAAAGTTAAACGTATATAAACAGTGTCCATAAGTTTGTGAAATTGTTGTGAGAACAATTTCTACAACCCTAAATCACCTTGGATACCATGATGAGAAGTTATCTTTTTAAGGGAAGTCTCTGGGGTATAGTTTATGATCCAGTGTCCTTTAAGGGTGATGTTTAACTTCTACACATGAACTTCTTAATGTAGTTCAGTGCAGTGTGTGTGTGTGTGTGTGTGTGTGTGTGTGTAAATCAAGGATCTCTGATATGTGTGTTTCTCATTTCTGACAGTTAGCATTATTGCACTCTGACAATTGGGTCTGTGCTACCATCTGTCACTCGGGGAATGTGTCTGTCAATTAGCACTTCGACAATACTATCTGTCGACACACAAAAGTTACCAGGAAAATATCTTGAAAGCTACTGTCAGGAGGAAATTGAACTAGGCATTGAGTTCTTTGGAAGTACATTTATTTCACAGCATCTGTGTGTCAAGTAGTGATGAATGCCCTTTTTAACTAGGTGAGAAAGTGAAATTTGTCTCCTTAAAGAAGCTTCTATAAAGTAGGCTATGCCCTTTCAGCCATGCCAATCGGTGTATAAAATGATTTTAATATTTATTCATTTGTTTATTTATAATTTTCAAGTATACTCAAGAAAAACCTTATAATTTTAAAAATTTAGATTTAAGAAATGACTAGTATCTATATTTAAGAAGTGACTCATACGAAAATGTCTGATTCCATTTATTCTGGTGGTGGTGGTTAAATTGCTAAATCATGTCTGACTCTTGCAATCCCAAGGACTGTAGCCTGCCAGGCTCCTCTGTCTATGGGATTTCCCAAGCAAGAATACTAGAATGAGTTGATAGTTTCTCCTTCAGGGGACCTTCCCAACTCCGGGGTCAAACCCAGTTCTGCATTGCAGACAGTCTCCTGCATTGCAGGCAGATTCTTTATCAACTGAGTCACCAGAAATGATTGCTTTTATTCTACTTTAACTTCAGTGCATAATATCTTGGGGTTCAACTATTGAGGGTGAACATCCTTTTCAAAACATTCCTCCTTGTATTTTCATGACATTTCTCTAAAGTTTGTACGGTCAGACCGCTCAGGATGGCTGTTCTCCTGTCTCTACACATCACCTGCTCAATCAACACCTGCTTCACCCTCACTCGACTCACACGTCTGACCTTCCTGCCCTGCTAATGACTCTTCTTATCAAAGTGGCGGTGAAGGATGTGCCCCTCTGCTGGCTTCCCTGGTAAAGGGCTTCCCTGATAGCTCAGTTGGTAAAGAATCTGCCTGCAATGCTGGAGACCTGGGTTCAATCCCTGGGTTGGGAAGATCCCCCAAAAGAAGGGAAAGGCTACACACTCCAGCATTCTGGCCTAGAGAATTCCCTGGACTGTATAGTCCATGGGGTCGCAAAGAGTCAGACATGATTCAGCAACTTTCACTCACTTGTTCAAAAGATAGATTTCTGAAACCTAAATGCACTGGAGAACAACTGTGAAGGTATAAGGTATAGTCTTGTCAGTTGTCTTCTTTTATGCTTGTTCAAATGTATCCTCTAATTATACATTTTAGAGATCAAAAATAAAATCTCTTTAGTCCAAGGATCTCATCAACAAGCTTTGTTATTTACCTTTCCAACACTAAACAGAATAGATAGATTTGTGAACAACTGTGAGTGTATGTGTGCATATAGTATACACACTAGTATATAAATATATGCACATTGCTATATACACAGTTCTTATAATAAACAGACTTTATTGTCCTTTAAAACTAATTTCACACATTTTTGTCATTTTTAGTTTTTTCTAACCTGTTACACTGCAAATTACAAAAATATCTACATATGTGAAAACATATATACACACACACTTTAAAAACATGCCATATATATATATATATATACACACATATACATACATGCACACACAAACCTATGCTTTTATACATGTATATGTGTGATTGTGTATTTAAGTGTGTATAAATACACACGTGTGTGTGTACATATATGTATTTATCTGCAGTATAATAGGTTAGAAAAAAATAGAAAACTATAAAAATAGGTTAAATTACTTAAAAAAGACAACAAAGTTCATTTGGTGTGACAACTGTATATGTACTAGATAGTGTGCAGGATGTCTTGGAATCAAACAATGACTCAGATCCACCACATATTAGCAGTGAAATAGCAATTTTATACAACTTATCAGCATGAGGTTTCTAATTTATAAAATGAAAATATTCTAATAAGTATTCAATAAAGTAATAAATATAAAGCTCCTAACTAGAAAGTGATACATAATAAGAATTCAGTAAACTTTAGCTAAAAATGGTCAAATCGTTTTATAGATTTCAGACACCTTGAAAGATATAACTGTATCATAACACAGTGAAATAATTCCATAATAATAACATTGAGCTATCTGAGTCATACATCATGAGATAGTACAAAAGCAAAAGGATGGATAGGGGATCTTATTATATAATAAATCTGAATCTCTGAAATCCTTGATGAAGAAAAACGTAATTGTTTTCAGTTTCCTGTGTTAACTCAATTACAGAAAAGTACGGTTGATCCTTGAAAATAAGAGGGTTAGGAGCACTGAGTCTCCATGTAGTCAAAAATTTGCATGTAACTTTACTGTAGGCCATCCCTATTTGTCTTATCTAACATTCTACATCCATGAATTCTGTCAACCACAGATCACATAGTATTTAGTGAAAAAAATCCATGTGTAAGTGGACTCATGCAGTTCAAACTCATGTAGTTCAAGGATCAATTGTATAATAAATTTTTGAAAACTACTCACAACATAGTGAATATTTTTGATCATTGTTGTCCTCTAGCTTCAGTGTTATTTAAATTCTTGGTATCTGCCATTCAGATCATTAGGATGATATGTTTTAGCACATCCTCTAGAGAAGTGACTCTGTATACCACAAACTGTTCATCGTTATATCTCTGCAAAAACAATGCTTGTAACCATAAAAAGGTCATGCTTACACTGAAGTTCAGGTAATGTCTTTGGGGGAGTATGAGAGTTGTGATAAGCCCCAACTTGGGGGTCTTCCAAATTCTGATATCATTGCCACCAACCCCAGTGTTGTTCCCATGAAAACCTATGTTGGGGAAGAGGAAATTTCCCTCTACCCTTCTAAGTTCTTTTGACTGATATAAGAACTAAATTGACATGATACCGAGCAACAGGAGAAAATCAAACAAAAGTTTAGTGACATGTATATGTAAGAGAGACCCAGGAAAACCAAGTAACTCACTAAAATGTCCAAAACCCTCACCTTAAATACCACCTACAATGAAAGACAAAAGAGAATATTTGGGGGCAGTGGTTTGGGACTTCAAAAGGGAGAAAAACGATTCATATGGAGATGGAAAAGCAAATGTTTGGTAATTAAATGTTTGCTGGGCCTTGCACAGACAATGGGACACAGAGATGTATTTTAATAGACTTTGCTAGGTTCCTCTCTATCCACACCTGTAGTTCATATTGTAGTTATTTATGGTGATAGGTCCCTTCCTGGAACAGGCCATCCATCTATAACATTCTTTTAGGCAGTTAGGGGGAAAGTCCAAGGTTATTTCTGGGTCTCCTGGCCCTCGATTATTTATTCCTAGAGATAACCCACATGCCGCTGAAGAGACATATTTTGGGGTGGTGAATTTTGTCCCTTACACCTTTAAATATCAATGAGGCAAGCTTTAGGCAGTTATACTTGATGTCCTTAGGCGAGATTTCCTTCAGATTTTTGAAAGTAGCTTGTAGTTTCTTTAAGGTTCATATTTTAGAGGGCTCCTATTTTTAGAGTACTCATTTGATATTTATGTCAAACCTCCAGCCTTATCCTCTATGGGCTCCATTATATGTCTATCTTTGTTATCAGGGAAAATGTTTTTGCTTCTCAGTGCAAGGTTATATGAGGAAATACTTCAATAAAACACAAAAGAGGAATTGTTGCCTTTTACAGCACTTTGAGATTCTCCCCAATATAAAGTATAACATTTCATTCAGAATATTTCCTTGTGGTCTGAGGTTCTTTCATTACATCATTCTTCTACTTTTTTTTGGTAATTAGTTTAGCCATTTAAAAAATTATCTGGCTTGATCAATAAGCAAAATTTTGCCTACAAAATAGAAACTGTTAAGGTCAGGATGTATGAATGTCATTATATTATGTAATTTTACCATCAGAACAAATGATTCTCAATGTCCTTTCTTGTCTGTGTTAGAATTGGGGCAGTAAGTTAAAAAAGCCTAATTCAGACAGATACAAAAGAGAAAAAAATGACTCATTGGTCTAGAGGGGAAAATGAAATAACATGGTATGAAAGATAAGTATTAATTCCTCAGCAAGGGGGCAAGTTCCTTAAAGTTAGATCTGTTAAATTCAAGAAGAGTGTTGTTTTGAAAAAATAAAGAGTGGGCAGATGTGGAAGCTACTTAGAAATTTAAAATGATAAGAGACCCTGACCCTAAATTAGGCAGGTGGGAAAGATAACCCATTTCTATTTGCATATTGGCAAACAGAGAAAATTTGGATGTCAAAATGAAATCTTCCCAATATCCATTATGACAAATAGTATGATGGTGGTTTTTCATGGCATAATTGTTTGATTTATCATATAAAATATTATTTTATAGGAACTATTTAGTTGCTGTAATTTGTGTTTTTCCTTTTGTTTTCACTCTTAAACTCTCTCTCTCTGTCTTTTTGTGTTAAGGGGCAACATAAACACTGAGGAATAAATGGAGTGAGACACAATGAGTAAGAGCAAGATGGAAAATTAGATGATGCCTGACTTCAGTTCCCCTCAGAGAAAGCGACTAGCATCTGTCCACAGACAAGATATTTCTATGAAGATCTTAGAACCTGGGGGTGAAGATGAAACATCCCACTGGACCACAAAAACTGAGAAAGTCTATGTTAAAAAGGTAAGAGAAGTGGTTTCACCTTGACTGCATTGCCCCTCCCCAGGCTGATGTGATGTTATAGTAAGGGGGTCCCCCTGGACTGACAGCTTCTCCAGTGGTAACACAAGAATCTAAGGTAGACATTCATATTCCCCAGCATTTCCCAGATGCTTCCTGAGAGGCCCACTTAGGTATTGCCTCATGGGGTTGAGGGCCCACAAGAAGCACATGGATCTTGGCAGACTGCATTCTTATGTGGATGATATGCAAGCAGAGACCCTAGCTGTTCCTCTGCAGAGCCACGCCTGGGGCACCATCTAGCCTGAGAGATCAGTTGGCAGTTCTGCCCAATTTGGGTCTCAAACCACTGGACCATTCCATCTGTGGAACAGTGTCTATGGCCCTGTTTGGACAGGAACCAAACCAGCAGCCACACCCATCTTGGAGCATAGCCTCTGGACCTGCCTGACCAGGGAGCCAAACCAGAAACCCTTGGCAGTCATGGGGCCCATCCTCCAGACCCTCGAAGGCATAGAGCCACACCAATAGCCATATTCTACTAGGGAGCATGGCTTCTGGCCCCACCTCACCAGGACCCTGAATGATGACCCTGGGCAAACTTGGAATTCAACTCCAAAATGAGGCTACCCTTGTTTACTCAGGGGCACTTTACTTAAAATATTAAATGGCTCAATATCCCTAAAATAGGAATGATTTTATTAGAAAAGTTGAAGTAATCAATGAAAACTTCTCAGCAATAGAAGGCATTCATTACAGAATATCCAGTTAGGATTCAGACTGAATTTGAAAGGATCCATCATCATATGTGGTTGCAGTAACTATTTAGAACTTTATGTGTTCTTTTGGTGATTAAGCAAAGTGTCTTCATTTGTAGAAGGAATAGTTGTTTTAAGCAAAAGTATGATTTGTTGTGATTTTATTATATGAAAATTTATGTATTGAAGGGACTCACTAGTTGTTCAGTGGTTAAGAATTCATGCTGACACTGCAGGGGACGTGAGTTCAATCCCTGTTCAGGGAACTAAGATTCTGCATGCCACATGGCGTGGGCAAAAAAATAAAAATAAAAAAGGAAATATTGAAAAATAGTGTGAGGAAGCTGAATAGCTAAATAGATAAAGTTAGATCAGGTAGTCTGTTGTTTCTCAGTATAGCTCACTCATTAGGGCTCTTGGTTATTAGGGCTGTAAGTCGGTAAACCAAATTTTCCAGATACACCTGCTGGTTCATCTCCTGCCAGGTTTTGCTTTATACTTGCCCTAAAAATTGCTTTTTGCAAAAGATGATCTCATTCCATTATAATTACATTGTTTAAAAGGTAAAGTGAAGGATAACTGGCAATCTGAGGCCATCCAGCCCATCTACACTGGCGGTTTTCTGATACCCACCATGACAAGCAGACACATTCCGGTCATACTGCCCCACAGAGTTTAGCTGACAACCATTGCTTTCTGAAAAGCAAAGAGGAAAACAGTGATCCACACAGGAAATGTTGGCAAAAGAAAGAGCACAAATCAAAAGCTCTTCCTTATCCTATCCTGTAGTTGTATCATCTGGCTCTCTCCTCTGGGGACCTTTTAGTTTTCTAAAAATCCAAAACATCTTATGGAATCACAAGCCTGTATTTTATTTTCTTATATTATAAATAAAATCTAGAGGAAATCTAATTGTACTAGTTAGAAAATTAAGATTTTGGCATGCTATTTTATAGATTTATGCTTTTAGGACTATGAGCTACTCTTCTACTGTAATATTTCAGTGATATTTATAGATGTCAGAATATTGTATGTCAGATTAACAAGATTGATTTTAAAGTGACTTTTTATCAATATATTTCTACTTTGCTCTATTGTGGAATATTGAATGTTTGATAAAACACGCAGAAAATGAATCAGTCAGAAGCTTTAATAGTCTGTTTTCTTTAAAGAGAAATTTCAACTGTTTTCTCAGAAAAGGAGAATTTATTTTTTAAAGTGCATATATTGATTTATTATTCAGAGCTCTGAATAATAAAGAATGGCTCTACAAAATAAGTATGAAGCTGATCATTCTCCCTCCACACCACCACATTTCTTTCTCACCTCTGTTTTTTGAATCCTTAACTACAGTTGCCTTTTGTTCCCAGACTTCCTAATTCTGGTACTCTTCCCTCTGGATTTGCTCACAGTCCAGCGCAAATTTAAACCATCTCTTGCTCATGTATAAATGGCTATTAAAAATGTTGGTAAGGTAATCTGTATGTGTGGATGTGTGCTAAGTTGCTTTAGTCATGTCCCACTCTCTGTGACCCCATGGACTACAGTCCTGCCAGGCTCCTCTGTCCATGGGATTCTCCAGGCAAGAATACTGGACTGGGTTGCCATGTCCTTCTTCAAGGAATCTTCCCAACCCCGGGATCGAATCTGTGTCTCGTCTTCAGCGTTGGCAGGAGGGTTGTTTACCACTAGTGCCTCCTGTAATCTATATAATGCCTAAATCAAAATAATATTTGTTAATGGAGAATTTCTGAAATCAAAACTGTGGTAGAGTGAGTCTTTGTGAAGAAACTCTGAATCACACAACAAATATGGCAGCATGTAACTCTTTGTAGTCATAACTCTGGGAATCGTATAAAATGGAATACGGCTCATTATAATGCAAGCAAATGAGCTAGTAAAAAAGTAGACCATATTGTACATGTACCATCACTGTTAACATTATTATAAAAATATAATGCTAACATTTTAGTGATTACATTAAACTTGAGCTATGTGGTTTCTTCATAGATAGCTACAAGATACATTACCTGTGGTATACAGATTTGACAAAAATGGTTCTTTTGCTGAAAATAGTTTCACATATTGGAAGAAATATATCTTAATCCTTAATATAAGTCTGTGATTATGGGACAGACATGATATTTACTTAACAGTTTCCAAAAAATCACTCATAAATGTTAATGAGTATTAAAGTTTGAGAACTATCCAATATTATTAAATTTTAATTATAAAGTAGTAGGTGAATGTTTTTTCTTATAACATATGCATATTGTTAACAAAATTAAAATTATCCCCTAATCATCATTCCAGTCCCCTGTCACTTCTCTTCCTCACCAGAGACAATCATTATTTTTCAAAATCATTCATCATTGATTTTGAGATTTTATGTATAGTTAAAACATTATAAAAATTACAAATAATATTTTATATAGTTTTCTACATTTTTAAGGTAAATTATATTTAAATACTGCTCAGGGGCTTTTTTAATATTAAGTTATGTAGATTGAATTTTCATTTATACATGCTTTGTATTAAATTGTAGGATGCATCAAATTTAATATAGACATTTATTTTTGGTGGGTCCTTAGGTTCTTTTTTAAAATAATAAGTGATACAATTAAAATCTGGGACTTCCAGTGTATAATTGGAATTTTTTTTTTTTAATATTAGACTTTCAAAGTAAAAGTTATGGGACATAGGTAGAAGCATTCTTAGTTTCAATTGATGGCACTACACTAATGTGATGTTGTGATTTATAATAAGAAATGTTTATTTGATCCCCCACATTTCTGGTATACAATTCTTTTTTTTTTTTTTTTTTACAATTCTTAAAACTTATAATTTCCTGAGCAATGCGAGTGATGGGAGTATCTTCTGTTTCAATATTTATAGAGTATTTCTGTCTTCTAAAGCTACATTTCCTGAAATAGTTCCAGATTAAATAGCTCCAAAGGTAAAAGTGAGTTTTTTTGTTTGTTTGTTTGTTTTCAATTAACTAGCTCCTTTAACCACCCTGGGAGTTTATATTAATAAAGTAACTTTTCGAAAGCCCATAAGCATGGGGGTTTGTACCAGGGGAACCAACTGTGTGAACAGAGAGTTAGAACTTAGCTCTTACCCCAACCTTTGGGGAAGAGAGGCTGCAGGTTGAGTTAATCAGTAATAATCAATGATTCAACCAGTGATTAAATCAATCATGCCGACATAATGAGGCTTCCATAAAAACTCTAACTGAAGGGGTCTGGAGAGTCTCCAGGTTGGTGGTAAACGGTGGAAATACCGGGCTGATGGTAACCCAGAGAGGGCATGGAAGCTCTGTGTCCACTCCCACATACCTTGCTCTGTGCATCTCCTCCATCTGACTGTTCCTGAGTTATAACCTTTCAATAAACCAGAAATCTAGTAAGAAAACTATGACTTGGTTCTGTGAAGCATTTTAGCGAAAGATTGAACCTCACTAGAGGGGTTTGGGAACTTCTGGCTTATAATGGGTCACAGTAGCCCACATGATCTCCTGGACTTGCTATTGGCATCTGAAGTTGGGGATAGTGTTGTGGGATGGAGCCCTTAACCTGTGGAATCTGACATTATTTTCAAATAGTGTCAGAAGTTAAATTGTAGGATACCCAACTGCTGTCACAGACTACTTGGTGTGGAAAATCCATGCATTTGGAGTACGAAAGTATTCGGTGAGTTGAAGGAAAAGAAGAGCTCTGTTATTTCCTCTGAGTAGAAACCTTTTCTTCTTCAGTTATTGTCACATTGTAAGTAGAAGATCAGTAATGTTTCTAAGAAAAAACAACATTTGTTTTTCACATTACGAAACTTAATTCAGGATCCCTTATGATGCTGTACTGGTGAAAAGTGACAAATTTTATAATATATATAAACTATCTTCTAAAAACCTCAGTCATAACATAGGTTTGACTTTCTCTTTAATGCCCCTGAAGAATGAGGCATCTTTTAGATTTATTATTGGTCTCCCCTGGTGACTCAGTCGGTAAAGAATCTGCCTGCAATGAAGGAGATCCAGGTTTGATCCCTGGGTGGGGAAGATCCGCTGGAGAAGGAAATGACTACCTACTCCAGGATTCTTGCCTGGAGAATTCCATGGACAGAGGAGCCTGGTGGGTTACTGTCCGTGTAATCGCAGAGTCAGACACAACTGAACAACTGACACTGTCACTTCACTATCAAACATGTATTAGGCTGTAACCTGAGTTAGTTATGATGGTGGATTGGCAGTGTCCCTCTGCCTCCATAAATGAATCCTAAAGATAAAGATATTTCTCCATAAAGAAATCCATAAAAGTATCCTGTGGTACAAAGAGGAACACAGGCAGGATGGAACAAAGCTAATATTTCTATTTAAAAACCATTAAACAGAACCACAGCATAATTTACTAAAGTGTGACCATTAGCAGTTTTTTTAATTCCATGGGAACTCAGTTTCTATTCTCTATTCTCAAAATATCTTCAAATTTAGCACTACTTCTTTTACCTAAATATCATTAGATTGTGAGCATGAAAGAAAGTATATCTTTTATTTTGTACAGCCTAGCAATTTATATTGAGATTCTGTTTTCATTGGAGAGTTTAAATATAATTCCACCAGGCTTTCTTTATTTAAGAGAAAATATTAGTGTATCTATTTGGCAGAGGGGACTTTGGTGAGGAATCATTTTTCCAGCAAAGCAAGTTAATGCAATGTCACTAAAAATGTTATTTAACTACATGATGGTACATCTGGGAGTCCTCAGAAATGGACTCCTTTGTTTATATTAGCCATAAAGACATTTTAAATCCAAGACCTGCATTGGGGATTTACACACATTCTCTCTTATTGTGGCTAATAAAAGCATTTTGCTTTATTCTATCATTTTAATTGTGTTTTCTTCCTTTGGTCTCCTCTAGGGATTTTGTTACTTTATACGATTGGCTCCAATTGACATTTTGTTCAGTGTTTCATAGAGGAGAAAAAAGTAGGGAAACTATTTGTAATTTGGAAAATTAATGAATAGGCATCCTCCAGCAGAGGAGAGCATGCCCCCAGGCAGAGGCACACACAGTGAGCTGCCAGGCCCTCTCCTCTTTTCTCCCTTGATCACAGTCCCTTTTCAGGAGTTCCCAGGTAATCAATACAAGGTATGCTAAGAATGTTCCACTTAGTTCAGAGGATGTCCACTTAGTAAATGAACATTTAGTACCAGGACTTTAATGAAAAAAACCTTACAATTCCCCAACTTGCATAATGACCTCCTGGAATAAATTTTACCGTTCCTTACTTGATTTTAAGCAACTTGAATCTGATTAGGAGACAATTTCTTGTTAAAGTCAGTCTAATCAAAGAAAAAAAAAAGCTTCCTTGTGATTACTTTTTCCTCATGGGACCAGCTGTAAAATCAACAGCACCTGTGTGCTAAATAAATGTATACATTATAAGCTTTAAAAAAAGTCATTTATTAAATGCATAGAAAGCATAACAGAAAAAAAAAAAAAAAAACCTTGATGAAACAACCTGACTTCTGAGAATATGCCTGTAGTTTGTATTTGGTACTTCAAAATACTTCCATTGGTGATTAATGGATCTAAAGAATTCCCCATTTAAAAATGTAGGAAATAGCAGCAGTTGTCATTATAAGAAGATAATTGAACTAGAAAAGCAAAACAACAGAGCACAAAAGTTTATCAATAATGTATCTGAGATCAAGTGAAATGTGTGTGTGTGTTGAGAGAGACTGTGGAATCAACAAAAGAAATACAAGTCCAGGGCAATGTAACTGAAGTTTCAAATGTCCGTATGAAAACCAAAGAGAAAAGAAACTCAACAACATTAGTCAGGATAGAAATGCAACTTATAATGAAAACAACATGCCTCTACACATCCACTCATGCTCAGTCACTCAGTCATGTCCAACTCGATTGTGAACCCACGGACTGCAGCTTGTCAGGCTCCTCCGTCCACGGGATTCCCCAGGCAGGAACACTGGAGTGTGTTGCCATTTCCTTCGCCAACACATTTACTAAAATAGCTCTAACCAAATGACAAGCAATAATAAGCGTTGTTGAAGAAGTGGAAGTACTAAAACTCCCCTGTATTTCTGACGTGAATGTAAAATGGTGATGCCACTTTGCAAAACTGTTTGACAGTTTTTAAAAAGTAAAACAAATTTACCATGTGACCTGAATTTTCCACTTCTGGGTATCTATCCAAGAAAAATATAAAACCAAGTCCCTAAAAGACTATGCATTTTCTTTTTTTTTTTTTTTTAACCGTTAAGTATGTAGTAAGTTTTATTTATTTATTTTTTTATTTTTTTATTAGTTGGAGGCTAATTACTTCACAACATTGCAGTGGGTTTTGTCATACATTGATATGAATCAGCCACAGAGTTACACGTATTCCCCATCCTGATCCCCCCTCCCACCTCCCTCTCCACCCGATTCCTCTGGGTCTTCCCAGTGCACCAGGCCCGAGCACTTGTCTCATGCATCCCACATGGGCTGGTGACCCTGTTTCACCATAGATAATATACATGCTGTTCTTTCGAAACATCCCACCCTCACCTTCTCCCACAGAGTTCAAAAGTCTGTTCTGTACTTCTGTGTCTCTTTTTCTGTCTTGCATATAGGGTTGTCGTTACCATCTTTCTAAATTCCATATATATGTGTTAGTATGCTGTAATGTTCTTTATCTTTCTGGCTTACTTCACTCTGTATAATGGGCTCCAGTTTCATCCATCTCATTAGAACTGGTTCAAATGAATTCTTTTTAATGGCTGAGTAATATTCCATGGTGTATATGTACCACAGCTTCCTTATCCATTCATCTGCTGATGGGCATCTAGGTTGCTTCCATGTCCTGGCTATTATAAACAGTGCTGCGATGAACATTGGGGTGCACGTGTCTCTTTCAGATCTGGTTTCCTCAGTGTGTATGCCCAGAAGTGGGATTGCTGGGTCATATGGCAGTTCTATTTCCAGTTTTTTAAGAAATCTCCATGCTGTTTTCCATAGTGGCTGTACTAGTTTGCATTCCCACCAACAGTGTAAGAGGGTTCCCTTTTCTCCACACACAATGCATTTTCAAAGCTGTATTATTTATAGTGTCCCCAAAATGGAACTATTGCAAAAGTTTATGGCTCACGGTTAATGGCTAATCACACTGTGACAAGTCTACATAATGAAATACTATTCAAGAGTAAGAAAGAAATGAAGTATTTATACACAACATAGATGAATCTTAAAAACACTATGCTCAGTAAAAAAAAAAAAACCAGATGCAAAAAAAGTACAAATATTATGTGTCTGTTTATCTAAAATATCCAGGAAAGATAAAAAGTCTATAAAGACAGAAAGCAAATTAATGAATTTGTGAGACTTGGGTGGGCTTTCCAGGTGGTGTTAATGATTAAGAACCCACCTGCCAATGCAGGATACATAAGAAACTCAGGTTCCATCCCTAGGTTGGGAAGATCCCCTGGAGGAGAGCATGGCAACCCACTCCAGTATTCTTGCTAAGAGAATCTCCATGGACAGAGGAGCCTGGCAGGCTACAGTCCATGGGGTTGCAAAGAGTTGGACATGACTGAAGTGACTTAGCATGAACACACACACACATTCACTGGAACTTGGGTGGAAGCAGGAACTGACTGTTAACAGGTAGGAATTATCTACAGAGTAATTGAAATACTCTAAGACAGGTTTGTGGTGATGTATGCACATATCTGTAAATTTCATAAAAATCATTGAGTTGTACATTTCAATATAAAATAGGTGAACTTTATGGTATATAAATTACATCTCAATAAAATTGTTAGAAATAAATGTAAGAAACATTTTAGCATATCCAAAAGAATAAAACAAGAGAGAGAAGGCAATGTTGGGAAAACTAAAAGCAGAAAATAGCAAATCACCCAGAAGCCAACCCATGTGGCACAGATTGTGTACTCTCTTCTGGAACTTGATGTTGGGTTAACTATAAAATCCTAGTTCAGTAGTGAGCAGCAAATGCTGTAGATGGGGCAAGATAGAAAAAAAAAAAAGGCATGCATTTGAAAGCACTTCTATGTGAAGGACAGCAAACGCATTGAATCTTCATGGAATTGGTAAGATAGGTATCTCAGTGCCATTGGATGAGACTGCTAATCAGAAAGATACCTTTCTTGGGGGGCGGGGGATGTTGGAGATACTTGGAGTTGGTTTCATGTTTAGTGAGGAGTCTGACTCTGTTTTTTGGGTAACTGACATCTCTTAAGGCTCAACCCTCCCTCTCCACTTGTGCCCTACAACTTGGACAAGTTGATTAAGACAGCCTCAGTGGTCTCTGCTTTGGTGAAGGTGGGAGATTCAGCCCTCACCCAGGCCCCACCTCCTGACCACAATAAACATCTAGGCCAGTCTCCTTTTCTTGCACTCTAAAGCTGTTTCACATCTGCAGAATTTTGTAAGTAACATGCTTTCCATACCTCTTGGGGACACATCAGATGTGTGGTGTCATCAGCCTTGATATCTGCACTGAACTTTGAATAGAAGTCCAGCTGCCTCACAGGTGACCATAAAAATTGTCTTTTGTCATATAGAACCTGATGTGAAAATTGGAAAAGTTTATAATCCTTTAACATAGACATTTATATTGTGTGTGGTAGTTATAACTATTTTCTTACTCAATAATTTATTCATTTATTGTTCAGGTTGACAATTGACAATATACTTAATTAAAAAAAAAAAAATCTACACCTTCACAGATCCACAGATTCCTTTTTAATTAAAGGAGATCCTTTGACCAAGTTTTGACCAGTGAGATATAAGCAGAAGTATAAAATTAAGATCTCTCAGAAATCTGCTGTTTTCCTAACTAATGAAAAGGAGGTTTTTCAGTGATACATGTCCTTCTCCCTTCTTCCTACCTAGTAGGAGGATATGATGCCCAAAGTTGGTACAATCGTTGCATAAGGATAAAGATGTAAGTATGTATGTAAGTATCCATGCTAAGACCAGTGGATAAGAAAATGAGGTCATGAAAATACTATTCCAGTCCTACTGTGCCTGCCTCATGGTGCATTAATGAGGGAGAAACAAACAAACAAAAAATTCCTTGGGGTTGTGGGAAAAGAAAAGTCACTAAGGAAAAAGACTTAATTCAGATTGCTCTGCTAAAAAGGCCATTATTCTGGGAGGAAGATAAGTTACGGTAACCAGCTGGTACTGGGAATTTAGATTTTAAAAAAGACCATTATAAACTCAAGAATTATACAATACACTAAAAGACAGAGATGGGGAAGAGATTGTCCAAACTCAAGAGGGCTATTAATTAGCCCAAGGAAAATGTTCAAGGATACTAGCCCCAGGACCAAAAGCTATAAATCCTGGGAAAATCATGGCTCCCCTAAGCTATGGCACCTCAAAAATGATGAATGCAATTTATGTATATGTTCTCTTACGGATGAAAACTCTCATTTAAACATAAACAAGACACATCAATTTGTAGTTGGTGATTATAAGAAATATATTGAATTTGACTATTTTCCATAGAGGAAGGTGAAAAATAATTGTAGAAGAATAACTTTGAGAACATATATCAGTACAACATTTATTTAAAAAAAAATTTAGCAATGCCCACCAAAGATCTGGAATTTGGCACTTACTGAAACTTGGTTCTTGATATATATTTCACTTTATGTTAATCTAGATATATGAGTAAAGGACAATTTTTCTGGGAAGGGATAGATATTCCTACACTAAGTTAACATTTGTTAGTAATGAACACAATCCATACAATAATTTTGTTAATATTTATTACAAAATTAATTTGTTTAAAAAATAAGATAATGATGAAAAACATACCAGTTTCCATAGGACACAGAAAATGCCACTTCTTGTTATAAACCTGTAGATAATCAAAAGCATGTACCTACATAAAAACGTGAACATGAAAAGAGTGAAAGTGACCTAGGGAGAATCCTGGATAAGCATGAGCAGGTTAGGTTTAGAGTATGTGTAGACAGAGGACTAAATCTACAGTTGAAAAAAGGGTGACCTTTTTTTCAAAGAAATAAAAGGGAAGTATATAAATATACTGTTGATGCAAAGCTGTTTTAGAATACAGAAAATTGACATAGAGGGAGTTTTCTAATGGAATTTGTCAGTAAGTCATGTCTTATTCCAGTGCCCATAATGTGGTTTTCAAGATGTCTGGGGATGGAGGTTTATAGAAATAAGTGAGTGAAAGTGTTAGTTGTTCAGGTGTGTCTGATTCTTTGTGACCCCATGGACTATAGCTGGCCAGGTTCCTCTGTCTGTGGGTTTCTCCAGGCAAATAAGAGCTGCCTAACTCATTAAGTTCAGGAGAGAAATATACACAAGCATAGGTACCCAAATTGATTTTGATTGGCCTAGTAATCTCATAAAGCACAATCACATGTCCACAAATGCATATTTACATAAATAAAGTGATTTAATGAGAACTAAGTTATATGAGAAAAACTGATTTAAGTTTAGCTGGCCCTTCATATCCACAGGTTTCACATCTGCAGATTGAACTAACTGTTGATTCAAAATATTTGAATAAAAAAATTCCCAAAAGCAAACTCAAACTTGCTATATGCCAGTAACCATATGCATAGCATTTACATTGCATATGTTATTATAAGTAATCTAGAGACAATTTAAGTATACAGGAGGATGTGCTGAGGTTATATGCAAATACTGTGCCATTTTTTTTTCTTTTATTTATTTATTTATTTATTTATTTTTTAATTTATTTTTTCAGTGGGTTTTGTCATACATTGACATGAATCAGCAATAGATTTACACGTATTCCCCATCCCGATCCCCCCTCCCACCTCCCTCTCCACCCGATTCCTCTGGGTCTTCCCAGTGCACCAGGCCCGAGCACTTGTCTCATGCATCCCACATGGGCTGGTGACCTGTTTCACCATAGATAATATACATGCTGTTCTTTCGCAACATCCCACCCTCACCTTCTCCCACAGAGTTCAAAAGTCTGTTCTGTACTTCTGTGTCTCTTTTTCTGTTTTGCATATAGGGTTGTCGTTACCATCTTTCTCAATTCCATATATATATGTTAGTATGCTGTAATGTTCTTTATCTTTCTGGCTTACTTCACTCTGTATAATGGGCTCCAGTTTCATCCATCTCATTAGAACTGATTCAAATGAATTCTTTTTAACGGCTGAGTAATATTCCATGGTGTATATGTACCACAGCTTCCTTATCCATTCATCTGCTGATGGGCATCTAGGTTGCTTCCATGTCCTGGCTATTATAAACAGTGCTGCGATGAACATTGGGGTGCACGTGTCTCTTTCAGATCTGGTTTCCTCAGTGTGTATGCCCAGGAGTGGGATTGCTACTAACCCTAACCCTAACCCTAACCCTAATGAAACTTAAAAGCTTTTGCACAACAAAGGAAACTATAAGTAAGGTGAAAAGACAGCCCTCAGATTGGGAGAAAGTAATAGCAAATGAAGAAACAGACAAAGGATTAATCTCAAAAATATACAAGCAACTCTTGAAGCTCAATTCCAGAAAAATAAATGACCCAATCAAAAAATGGGCCAAAGAACTAAACAGACATTTCTCCAAAGAAGACATACAGATGGCTAACAAACACATGAAAAGATGCTCAACATCACTCATTATCAGAGAAATGCAAATCAAACCACAATGAGGTACCATTACACGCCAGTCAGGATGGCTGCTATCCAAAAGTCTACAAGCAATAAATGCTGGAGAGGGTGTGGAGAAAAGGGAACCCTCTTACACTGTTGGTGGGAATGCAAACTAGCACAGCCACTATGGAGAACAGTGTGGAGATTTCTTAAAAAACTGGAAATAGAACTGTGCCATTTTATATAAGATATTTGAGCATCCGAGAATTTCGGTATCCACAAGGGATTCCTGAACCAATTTCTCTTGGATAGAGAGGTCTGACTATATACCTCGTGAATTCTTACCAAAAAGTTGCTAAATATGTTATTAATCCCAGTTTATTTGTTAGCCATTCTTTGAGTGTAAATTTTCACTATTTTTATAGCTAAATCAGTGAGCACGTAATTATATTTCAGGTAAATATTGAACACAGGTGTTAAAAATCACAAAATATGGATCTATCATATGCATCATTAGTCACTATTTTTTCAACTATGCACATATTTTTTCTTTCAAGACTTGAATCGATAGTCCCTTACAGAATAAATTTTAATATTTGAAATAAGTGAGGATTTAAGCCCAGCTCAGATATGTTTATTTTATAAGATTGGAATTAAAAAGCCTCAATTCCTCTAGGCTACCAGTGATTGGGTTCAGTAAAAGATTCAATTCAGTTCAGTCGGTCAGTCATGTCTGACTTTTTGTGACCCCATGGAGTGCAGCATGGACAGGCCTCCCTGTCCATCACCAACTCCTGGAGTTTACTCAAACTCATGTCCATTGAGTCGGTGATGCCATCCAACCATCTTATCCTCTGTCATCTCCTTCTTGTCCTGCCTTCAATCTTTCCCAACATCAGGGTATTTTCAAGTGAGTCAGCTTCAGCATCAGTCCTTCCAATGAATGTTCAGGACTGATTTCCTTTAGGATGGACTGGTTTGATCTCCTTGATGTCCAAGGGACTCTCTCAAGAGTCTTCTCCAAAACCACAGTTCAAAAACATCAATTCTTCAATCCTCAGCTTTCTTCATCGTCCAACTCTCACATCCATACATGACTACTGGAAAAACCATAGCTTTGACTAGACAGACCTTTGTTGGCAAACCAGTGTCTCTGCTTCTTAAAATGTTGTCTAGGTTGGTCATAACCTCTCTTCCAAGGAGCAAGTGTCTTTTAATTTCATGGTTGGAGTCACCATCTGTAGTGATTTTGGAGCCCCTAAAAATGAAGTCTGTCACTGTTTCCATTGTTTCCCCATCTATTTGCCATAAAGTGATGGGGCAAGATGCCATGATCTTAGTTTTCTGAATGTTGAGCTTTAAGCCAACTTCTTCACTCTCTTCTTTCACTTTCATCAAGAGGCTCTGTAGTTCACTTTCTGTCACAAGTGTTGTGTCATCTGTATATATGAGGTCATTGATATTTCTTCAAGCAATCTTGATTTCAGCTTGTGCTTCTTCCAGCCCAGCATTTCTCATAATGTACTCTGCATATATGTTAAATAAGCAGGGTGACCATGTACAGCCTTGATGTACTCCTTTCCCAATTTGGGACCAGTCTGTTGTTCCACGTCCAGTTCTAACTGTTGCTTCTTGACCTGTATACAGATTTCTCAGGAGGCAGGTCAGGTGTTCTGGTATTCCCATGTCTTGAAGAATTTGCCACAGTTTATTGTGATCCACACAGTCAAAGGCTTTGGCATAGTCAATAAAGCAGAAGGAGATGTTTTTCTGGAACTCTGTTGCTTTTTTGATGATCCATCGGATGTTGGCAATTTGACCTCTGGTTCCTCTGCCTTTTCTAAAACCAGCTTGAACATCTGGAAGTTCACGGTTCAAGTTCTGTTGAATCCTGGCTTGGGGAATTTTGAGCATTACTTTGCTAGTGTGTAAGATGAGTGCATTCATGCAGTAGTTTGAGCATTCTTTGGGATTGCCTTTCTTAGGGATTGGAGTGAAAACTGACCTTTTCCAGTCTCGTGGCCACTGCTGAGTTTTCCAAATTTGCTGGCATACTGAGTGCAGCACTTTCACAGCATCATCTGTTAGGATTTGAAATAGCTCAACTGGAATTCCACCACCTCCACTAGCTTTGTTTGCAGTGATGCTTTGTAAGGCCCACTTGACTTTGCACTCCAGGATGTCTGGCTCTAGGTGAGTGATCACACCATTGTGATTATCTGGGTCATGAAGACCTTTTTTGTATAGTTCTTCTGTATGTTCTTGCCACCTCTTCTTTATATCTTCTGCTTCTGTTAGGTCCATACCATTTCTGTCCTTTACTGTGCCATCTTTGCTTTAAATGTTCCCTTGATATCTCTAATTTTCTTGAAGAGATCACTGGTCTTTCCCATTCTATTTTTTTTTTTTTTGCTATTTCTTTGCATTGGTTGCTGAGGAAGTCTTTCTTATCTCTCCTTACTATTCTTTAGAACTCTGCATACAAATGGGAATATCTTTTCTTTTCTCCTTTGCCTTTTGCTTCTCTTCTTTTCACAGCTATTTGTAAGGCCTCCTCAGACAATCATTTTGCCTTTTTGCATTTCTTTTTCTTGGGGATGGTCTTGATCCCTGTCTCCTGTACAATGTCACAAACCTTTGTCGGTCATTCTTCAGGCACTCTGTCTATCAGATCTAATCCCTTGAATCTATTTGTCACCTCCACTCTATAATCATAAGGGGTTTGATTTAGGTCATACCTGAATGGTCTAGTGATTTTCCCTACTTTCTTCAATTTAAGTCTGAATTTGGCAATAAGGAGTTCATGATCTGAGCCTGGTTTGTTTTTGCTGACTGTAAAAATAAGTAAATCTCAGTAAATGATTGAGATCAACTTTTTATTAGTACTCTGTGATTGATTGAAATATCAAATTTCTAGCAGTAGAAGACAAAACTAGAACAAAAAGTGCAAGAAATAAAATTTATAATGGAAATTGAAAACTATGCCTATTTTAAAATAGTCCAAATTAGTAGTTGTTAAAATAAATCTGTAAACACAAGCTAGGGCTTCCCAGGTGGCACAGTCATAAAAAAACCCACTTGCCAATGCAGGAGACACAAGAGACACAGGTTCGATTCCTATTCCAGGGGATCTTCCTGACAGCCTGCTCTAGTATTCTTGCTTAGACTTCCATGGACAGAGGGCTTTGGGGACTACAGTCCATGGGTTCACAGTCTGAGATGACTGAACATGCATGCTTGCAAACACAATCTAGTTTGAATAATTGAACAGTTAATCAAAGTTGTCAAACTATGTGATTTGAAGCACATTTAGGGAGAGTGGGCTTTTTTCTCAGTATTAAGATACCTTGCTTTTCTAGTACAGCAATTCATTTTATACCCCAAGGAGTTTAGAATCTTAGTGTTAATAGTACTTCTTTAAAATGTGAGAGAAAAAAAAATAAAAACACAAATTTTTGAAAATGGATGCACACAAAGTTGCTTCAGTTGTATCTGACTCTTTTTGACTCCATGACTGTAGCCCGACAGGCTCTTCTGTCCACGGTATTGTCCAGGCAAGAACACTGGAGTGGGTTGCCTTGCTCTCCTCCAGGGTATCTTCCCTACCCTGGGATTGAACCCACATCTCCTGCACTGGCAGGCAGATTCTTTATCACTAGTACTACCTGGAAGCCTGAATAAATGGAGATGGAGATCTAAAACTATTTACATTTGAGTCTTGTATATATTGAGACCACAGTATATGTTGAAGTTTTTTATGTTTATTACATAGATTCCAAAAAATTTTCGAATAAGAGTCCTTGCTGCATGCTAGGCAATATGTTGTTTAATGCTGGATATCAGTGGGGAATACTTAAGACAGATGTTCCAACTATTGTGGATATATGTATACATATTTTTTTTTCATTCTAGGTTTTGTTTATATATAATATTATAAATAAAAAGAAGAAATGTAATAGACACTTTCATTTTTTAATTTCCTCAAATTAAGAATAAAAATTCATTAGTATGTATATATTTTAGAATTCTAAAATTTAATATATATTAAAATTATATAATGTAAACTATTAATCAGTATCTATTTTATTTTATCCTCATCTAAAAAGGAAATTCCCTGAAGGTCCAATGGTTAGGACTCTGCTTTTCCACTGCAGGGGGCATGGTTTCACAGCACAACCAAAAAAAGAAAAAAAGAAAAAGAAAGCATCAATAAAAATGTAATAGTTTTTTACAACTTATGCTATAAAAATTGTGAGTGGACACAAAATTCAAAACTCAGTTTATCCACACCTAAATCTAATATCATAATAATTTAAAGAAAGCAAAGTTCCAAGTCAAAAGCTCAAAGCAAAACTGCTACTGAAACAATAGCCATATTGAGAAAAACTTTAAATTAATCCAATAAGATTTTATCTCACAATATTAAATTCCTGCTTTCTCTCAACAAACATTGATTCAATTACATTAATAATTTTTCCTTGTTACTACTCTAATCTACTAACAAGTATAATAGCCCTTTCATTTGACAAATTACATTTAATCAAGATCAATTTGGTATGAATAAAATGAATAGCTTCCACATCAAAGTTGCTCAAACCCTTTGTTATCTTAAAAGACATTACTTCTTTTTTGAGAAAAACATACTAGTCAATATATTCTCTCCATGCAAAGTTATTTCAGGCCATCATTCTATACTATCAAGACAATCTACAATTAGTTTCAAAGGGTATACATTAATAAAATTGGCCATTTTGGAGTTCATAGCAATTCTTTGAAATTTCTGAATGGTTTTTATCCTTTTATCCTTGTTATATATTTGTTCTTGGACCAAAAAAAAAAAAAAAAACCTCTTCTCCTTTTATAAGTAGTGTAGTATTATTCATAAGAACTCATTCACAAAATCTTGCTAATTCCAAACAGAAAAAAAATCAGCCAGCAGATATAATGTATACACAATTTATTCTAAACTTTAAAAATATATTTTATGTTATTCCCCAATTTGTGTTTCTCTCAACCTGTAGGAATTACAAAGTGACCAAAGTTTTGGCTAAATATAATTCATGTTAAAATACATGTTAAGAATGGGAAAACTAAGCAAGTACATCTCACCTAATTTCAGGTCGTAATTTATGAAAAGTAGCAACTGTTTAGTTATTTAAACTTTGTTTCATTTTGCAAGATTTTATTGTTTCTACTGAGTTACTAGAAATATTTTATTGCCTCAGAAAATGAAGGGGACAACAAAAATTATAACTTGCAGTGATCAGTGATGCCCTTGAGGAAAGCATTCAAAAATGTTTCCCCAAACTTTGGTATTATAATAATAAATGTTATCTAGATGTGCTTGCTAAAATACAGATTCCTGAAGATCATCTTTGATATGCATCAGAATGTTTAGACAAGAATTCTGCATTATTTTCACATACAAATGTACCTTGAGTTAAGCAAAATTTATTAAGTGGAAATCTTCATTTTTGCAATGACCGGAATTGAAATAGAAATCTTGAGACCATAAGCTAAAATGCCACAGGCTGAGAAAGATTCAAGAGAAACACATTTTTTTTTTTTTTGAGCATTTGCCACAATTCTATTGGCTTACGTCAGTTTTTTGTTTTATTCAGTATTGGGCATTTCATAGGTAAATACTGTCCTAATTGATCCTAAAGCATTAGTCTGGAAACGAAAATATTGAAAATTTTAAATACATGCCACAAACAACCTTCCTATTATAGATTTTATATATTATTTATAGTAATATCTCATTTAGGATATCTATAATTTGAAGTCTTTTTCAAAATTTATTGCTATAGCCTGTAGTAAGAGACGGTGTGGTATAATAGGACCGACTCTAGCCTAGGAGTCACAAGTTCTGGTATCTTAAAGTTCTATTCCCTTGCCATGCAGTATATATAAAATGGAGAAATAACCTTACAAGATTATTCAGTTAAAAGATTATAATCAATTATCATTAGTCTTCAGTCAGTAAATCACATCAATAATTAAAGGAAAAAGTTTTTCAAATTTGGCTGAGAAGTTGTAGATTCTTTATTATACACTGCTTTAACATATTAGCATCTTATAAATGCATGTGGGAGATTTAGCAGATCAGGTGAAAAAAAAATCTGAAACTCTGTAGAAATTATTAAATCTTATCATGGAAAAATAACCAATTTTAAAAGCCCAAACTTAAAGTATAATTCATCAACTTGGTGGTTAACTAGTTTTTAAAACAGATTTATTGAAGTATAATGGACATACAAAGAACAGAACATATTTAGCATGTACAATTTGATGAACATAGCCATATGCAAACACCTGGAATGCCATTACCACAATCAAGGAAGTAGACATATCCAGAAACTCCCAGAGTTTTCCTGTGTCCCTTCATTTGTGTGTGTGTGTGTGTGTGTTATAAGAATGTTTAACATGAATGCTGAAGTATTGTTGAAGTGTACAATGCTGTATTGTTAACTATAGACACCATATTGTACATTCTCTAGAATGTATTCATTTGCCTAATCAAAACTTTATACCCATTGAACTACAAATCTCTGTATCTCCCAGCCCTCAGCCCCTGATTATCACTCTTATATTCTCTGTTTTAATAAGCAAGGGAACTTATGAGGTTTGTCTTGGAGTCGATCTCTGCACTCACCTGTCAAATCTTAAAACTTTATGTAGATATCTTAACTCGGTTGAGTCATGTATGCTATCCAGATGGTCTCAAAATCTCACTCTCTCAAGGATGTGTCCTTGAAACAGTTTCTAATTTGAGAATGATGGTCAGAATGTCATTCCAAGGTCACAGGTGGGAGTGAGGAGCATTTGATCACCAGGATTCAGCTTGTGGGTAAACCAGCAATCATGTCCTCTCAATTCCTGCTCCCCCCCCCCAACATTCCACCCTTCATGATCAGTTCTTAGAATCTTATACTACCTTCTTTTCCCCAGCGTGCCCTGAGAGGTCAGCAAGGGGTTTCACTTGGACAGAGGTGCCTTGTCTGGTGGCTGTCTGTCTGCTTTGGAGGCAGATACCACAGTAGAAATAGAGGCGCATGCAAGACAAAGCACAGATTAAGATAATGATTATCAAATAAGTGACAACTTTTTCTACCAAGAGACACATATCAGAACCACTAATTTTTTAAGTTTTTATACTGGATTGTATCCTTGAGGGTGTTTATCTGTGCTTTCATATGACTTAATAAAGATGATGCATTAGCAGACTCATCAAATATGAACACAGAACATCTTGTTTTAGTAATGGCACAAGTGCCTTCTTGCAAGGCAGCAATAATTTCCAAGGTCATCCTACTTTGGAGAACATATTTTCTCACTAGAGATATTTCAGTGTTTTGTAAGGACAGGCATTGTTAGCTATCATATAAGTCTTGCTGACTGAACTTAGTAAGGGCTTTCTTTTTTTTAAACTTTTTATTTTGTATTGGAATATAGGTGATTAACAAACAATGATATGATAGTTTCAGGTGAGCAGTGAAGAAATTCAGCCATATATATATACATGTATCCATTCTTCTTACTAAGTTCACACCCATCCAAGCTGCCACATAACATTGAGCAGAGTTCCATGTCCTATACAGTAGGTCCTCATTGGTGCTCCATTTTATAGCAGGGTTTACATGTCCATCCCAAACTCCTTAACTATCCTTCCCCCTCACCCTTCCTCCTGGACTTTCTATTTAATATCCTCCAGGCCAATGGAGGGAACAAAGATGGTGGCCAAATCCTATCAATGGAAAACAGAACTTGCCCACCTGGTCTTAAAAAGTAGAAGATTGGCAGCTTTAGGAACTTGATCTAGTCCTGTACATTATGCTTGTACAAGACGCTTGATCCTTGGAAGAAAAGCTATGAGAAACCTAGACAGCATATTAAAAAGAGACATTACTTTGTCAACAAGGTTCCATCTAGTCAAGGCTGTGGTTTTTCCAGTAGTCATATATGGATGTGAGAGCTGAACTATAAAGAAATCTGAGTTCTGAAGAATTGATGCTTTTGAACTGTGGTGTTGGACTCTTGAGAGTCCCTTGGACTGCAAGGAGATCCAACCAGTCCATCCTAAAGGAGATCAGTCCTGAATATTCATTGGAGTACTGATGTTGAAGCTGAAACGCCAATACTCTGGCCACCTGATGCAAAGAACTGACTCATTTGAAAAGACCCTTATGCTGGGAAAGATTGAAGGTGGAAGGAGAAGTGGGCAACAGAGGAGATGGTTGGATGGCATCACTGACTCAATGGACATGAGTTTGGGTAAACTCCAGGAGTTGGTGATGGACAGGGAGGCCTGACGTACTGCAGTGCATGGAGTCACAGAGTTGGACACGACTGAGCACCTGAACTGAACTCTACATCGTGCATGTTGCTCAGAGGAGATATCACTGTCAGGTATAAGGAGATGGATTGGGCAGGGTATGCCAGACCAGTACCCCCTTTTCTCATTTCTTTCAATGATATATGTTCCATTTCAGGTAGAGTATCTTTCAACAGGTCCAGTTTGCTGCCGGACAACAGAGATTGAGTAGTTTCCCCTCAGGCAGGAGTGCAAAGTAACTCACCCATCTTGGCAGTATATCTCATTGCATATTCAAATAGACAGTTTCTTTTCCAGGCATGATGAAGGTTGATGTTCTCAGCAGCATAGCACATTGATCCATGGTGAGAGTCAGTGTTTATGTTATTGGGTACCTCAGTAGGGTAAGCCAGTCTCTTATATGGGGCAGCAGGCCCTACTGGTTGATCATTCAAATATGATAAATCCTTGTCAGTACTTTAGTCCATCCAGCCAAAGTGGTTTTATCCATTAATAACTTGATCTGCTGCTTTAACTTTCCAATTTTCCTTTCTTTTAACCCTGCTGATTGTGGGTTATAGGACAGATGGAACCTCCATGCAATGCCATGTTCTTTTGCCCAGACTTGCATATCCTTACCTTTGAAGTGTGACTCCTGATCACTGTCTACTTGATAGTGGCATCTGTATTTGGTAGTCAGTTTCTCTAATCCTCTGATGATGGCAGCCTGGTTTTCTTGGTGAAAGGGAAAAGTTTAGGTTAAGCCAGACACAGTGTTCACACAAAGCAAAGCATATTTCAGTCCTTGCTCAGAGGGAGGCCAATGTAATTGATTTTTGGATCTTTCACTGCTTGGGAACTCTAATGTATGGCAAAGGTATACATTTAATTTTTTCGTAAGTCAATTTTATGTTTTATTGATTTTGAACTTGTTACTTTGAAGATATTTTAAAATTCAAATGTTATAAATTATCTTAATTTTCTTGTCGTTATGTAAATGAGGTAAATATGCTGACTATGGGTGCAAAGGAATTATTCTTGGCAATGCCTCAAGAAAATCATTTATCTCAACTTAATATTTCCAGGGAAATGGTAATAATTTTAATTACATTTTAAGTGTATGTTGTAATTTAAATCATAAAACCATAGATCAAAGTCAACTATTTCTGCCACATAATATTTCTGTTGTTTAAAAGAGAACAGAGACAATATCTATAATATATTAATTATGATTATTTTATTATAATATGTATATAAAAAGTTCATCCAGTTTCTCCTGCTCTTACATGCATACAAATACATTTTAATTTATTTTCAGTTAAAATTATATCACTTTACTTGAATTCTTATAAACTTTAAGGCCAAAATATAGACCACAAATCCTGAACTGCTACTAACTTACTTGGTAAATAAATAAACATGCTTTTGAATGTCAAAAGCATTTATCTTACTCTTTTATCCTACTTAAAATGTATTTAATCTATACTTATATTTAAATATTGATTAACTGCTAATTAATCATCATTGACCCTATTTTCCTAAATTCCTATTTGTGTCCAAAATTTCTGTTATTATTAAGTAACTAGCCTTTGTACTGGAATGGTTAATAATAGACTGAAATGAAACCATTTATTTAAAAATAAGTGCATAGTCTTTCATAGGGATATATGATATTAAAATATTTGATCCATGATTGAGGATAATGTGAGTGATTATTAGATTTTTTACTTATTTCTGATAGAATATCATACATTATCAGTGGGATCTTCTATTTCACATTATCAACTGTTTTGTGGTCTGCAATTACTAATCCTCATGATTTACATACTAAATGTAACTTTAGCTCTCTGATAACATCTTTGTGGGTGGGTTAGTCGCTCAGTCATGTCTGACTCTTTGTGACCCAACAAACTGTAGCCCATCAAGCTCCTCCATTCATGGGATTCTCCAGGCAAGAATACTGGAGTGGACTGCTGTTCCTTCTCCAGAGGATCTTCCTGACCCAGGGATCAAACCCAGGTCTCCTGCATTGCAGGCAGATTTTTACCATCTGAGCATAGCTAAAAATAAACAAGTGTAAATGAAAATCCATTGAACATGGCATTAAAATACTCCATAGAATAATGCCAAATTGGATATCTGGTAAAACTTAGTTATTTTTAAAAGAAATCATTTTGATGCCTATTTTTATGTTCCTGAGAATTAATTTTAAAACACAAGTGTAACAATGCCATAAGACTAAAAGAGCTCCAACTGATAATTTGTATTTTAAAATAACTTTACACATTCATTGAAAAATGTTAAAATAACTTGCATGGTTTTAGTGTAGGCAGCAGTGTTCGAGGATGCTAAAAGAAAAATTACAAAAGGATAGAGTGTATTTCTTATTAAAAATAATTTATCAAGCATTTACAATATGCTACCATTGTAAACACAGTGAAATTAATGATGAATTATTGTCTCTGCCTTGAATCAACTCAGTCTAGAGGGATGAATAAGCACAGAGTTACAATTCAGTATGACAAATATTTTGATAGAGCTTGCTTTAGATAATAGCAAGGAAAAACCCGCTGGTGTGTTACCAAAAGTTTTCAGGGGGATATAATCAACCAACAAGCCTTATGAAATTAATAAAAATGGATAGTAATCCAACATTTTTGTTGCCCTCAGGAAAAGGGACTTTTAAGGTAATCAGCATATACTTCTGGAAGAAGAAGACCAATGTTGGCCTTAACTCATCCTTTTTAAATTTTTAATTTTAAAATACCATATTGTTTGTTTTAAAATCAAAACCCATCTGTGTTTAACATAGTCATTATTTTCTGATTAGAATCTTGAACAAATTAGAACCTGACATTGATTATATTTCATTAGCAGTAAACAAAACAAAGCAAAATGTTTCTTCTTTATTTTACAAATTGAAGCCAATTCAGCTTTTAAGGAAAAAATAAATCCAATTTTTTCTTTTCATAAAACCAATAATTTCTCACCATTTATTAAACTCTTTATGTTGATGATTATCTTCTTAAGAACATGTCTATCCACATTCTCTTACTGATAAAAATTACAGTTTTAAATAGAGTTTCCATAGTCCGGGTCTGTATTGCTTCAGACTAACTGCTTGGAATTTTTTTAATGATGCTTCATGTAACAGGGTTCAAATACCTGAATTCTCTTAGTTAATACCCTCATAATATCTTTGAATTTAAGAATGGCACCTTATTTTATGTCTTTAATTTATATAACACTTGAGATAATGTCTCAATGTCTTAGAGAAATTTTAAAAATCTATTTGGCATAGGTCATCACATCTATAATTATGGATAATTTGACTATGAACTAATCCACAGTTTCTGTTCTGGTAACCATATTAGGCTACTGTTTTATGACTATTTAGTACATAATAAAGAAGTGAAAGTGAAGTCGTTCAGTGGTGTCCGACTCTTTGTGACCCCATGGACTGCAGCCCGCCAGGCTACCCTTTCCATCGGATTTTCCAGGCAAGAGTACTGGAGTGAGTTGCTGTTTCCTTTTCCAGTAGTACATATATAGGAACACAATAAATATAGAATGATATGATATGTTATTAAACATTTTCAAAATGGATTACTTTTAGATTCGTCTCCCTTGAAACTTTTGCAGTTATATTTGAGAATGAATATTCAAGCATTTATATACATTGCTATTATATCAAATCTTATAAATTTATCCCATTATGCAAATCTAAATATTATCCTAATTTTGTCATCAATTCTCATTATTAACAGCTTTTAATAACATTTCAAATGTATTTATTTAGGTCATTAATTTAAAATGCTAGAACAGGTTAAGGCAGAGTAGTAATTCTTTCCACATAACTAAGAGCCCTCCTAGAAAATGGCATTCTGTCTTTAGCCAACTCCTTCTAGTTGAGGTCATTGATATGTTACTAATTTACCTAATTGATTTGGCATCAAACTTATATGATTCTTTATCTTAGCTATAAAAATGTGAGAGACTTCATGTTACATGTTCTGTGGATTTTCCAGTGATATACTATTAAGATATTATTTAGGTGGAAGGTGGCTCTTCCTTTTTATTTAATTTTTTAAAATTTATTTATTTTTAATTGAACAATAATTGGTTTAAAATGTGTTGGTTTCTGCCAAACATCAACATGAATCAGCCTAGGTATACATATGTCCACTCTCTCTTGAACCTTCCTCCCATCTTCCACCCCTCTCGGTTGTCACAGAGCCCGGGTTTGAGTTCCCTGTAATTCATCCAGGGCTCTCTATTTTACATATGGTAGTGTATATGTTTCAACGCCACTATCCCCTTTCGTCTCACTCTCTCCTTCCTGCCTCCGGCCTGTGTCCTTAAGTCTGTCCTCTATGTCTGCGTCTAAATTGCTGCCCTGCAAAGAGATTCATCAGTACCATCTTTCTAGATTCCATATATCTGTGTTAATATGCAATATTTGTTTTTCTCTTTCTGACTTACTTCACTCTGTATAATAGGCTCTAGGTTCATCCACCTCATTAGAACTGACTGAAATGCATTCCTTTATATGGCTGAGTAATATTCCATTGTATATATGTACCATGCCTTCTTTATCCATTCACCTGTTGTTGGACATCCATGTTGCTTCCATGTCCTAGCTATTATAAATAGTGCTGCAATGAACACTGAGGTACATGTGTCTTTTTCAATTATGGCTTTCTTGGGGTACATGCCCAGTAGTGGGCTTGTTGGGTCATATGTTAGTTTTGGGCTTCCACAGTGACTCAGTGGTAGAAAAATCTGTCTGCAGTTCAGGAGCCACAGGAGATATGGGTTTGATCCCTGGGTCAAGAAGCTCCCCTGGAGGAGGGCATGAAAACCCACACTGTATTCTTGCCTAGAAAATTCCTGGACAGGGGAACCTGGAGGGCTGCGGTCCATAGGGTCACAAAGAGTTGGACATGACAACAGCACACAAAATAGTTTTATTTCTAGTTTTTTAAGGAATCTCTGAACTGTCTTCCAGGGTTGCTGTATCAGCTTACATTACAATAGTGCAAGAGGGTTCCCTTTTCTCCACACCCTCTCCAGCATTTATTGTATGTAGATTTTTTGATAGTGGCCACTCTGAAGGATGTGAGGTGATACTTTAGTTTTGGTTTGCATTTCTCTAACAATGAGTGGTGTTGAGCATCTTTTCATGTGTTTAGGAGCCATTTGTTTGTCTTTGGAGAAATGTCTGTTTAGGTCTTCTGCCCACTTTTTGATTGTGGTGTTTGTTTTTCTGGTAATGAGTTGCAGGAACTGCTTATATAATTTGGAAATTAATCCTTTGTCAGTTTCATTTGCTATTATTTTCTCCCATTCTTTGGGTTTTTTCACCTTGTTTATAGTTTCCTTTGCTGTGTAAAACTTTTAAGTTTCATTAGGTGTCACTTGTTTATTTTTGTTTTTATTTCATTACTCTAGGAGGCGGATCATAGAGGATCTTGCTTTGCTTTATGACGTAGAGTGTTCTGCCTATGTTTTCCTCTAAGTGTTTTATAATTTCTGGTCTTACATTTAGGTCTTTAATCCATTTTGAGTTTATCTTTGTGTATGCTCTTAGGAAGCATTCTAATTTCATTCTTTTATACCTATTGAGTTATTTAAAGGTTAGCTTTGAATAAGCTAGATATACTAGGGAATGTTTAGAGTTAACATGTTGCAAGTAGTGAAAAATTGTTTACTTCAGCATTCTGCTTGACCTATGTCTGTTTTCCTCTACCTAAATATTGAGGGTTTTTTTTGTCATTGTTATTGACCTTTAGTGAAAAATTAATCCATATAAACTCATTAATAATGTTTAAGAACATGAAATATTGCTTCTCTCAAGTAACTTAATAGCATTTAATCTTCAGTAAATTTTTCCTGAAAATAATATCTTATGTCAAGACATCAAAAATGTGGAAAAACTTTGAACAGGTTATTTCTCAGATTTGGGATTATTGAGAGTTGATTTATGCCTCATAATTTGAATCCTTTATATTTTTAAACAGCAAAAACATTCTACAGAATTAAAGTTATCTTTTTGAATTTAAATACTTTCTTTAGATTGATTCCTCAGAAAGGAATTCTAAGATATCCAATGCTGTATTATTGCTGATATTAAAAAAAAACACACACAGCTTTATATGGCAGGCACAGTTCATTTCTGTGAAGATGTTGTGATCACTTGCCTGAAGTCTTAAAAATATATATATATAAAATTGATGATGGCTGCTAGCAAACTTTCTGTTAGTTTATTTGCAGAATTCTAATGCATAATGTTAGTTCCAGAAACCACAGTTCAGAAATTTTCATTACTGGTTTTTACTATGAACTCTCAACTATGATAATAAACAGTTTACTCAACATAATTTAGGAATTCATCATTTGCATTAACCTATTTACTATCACTTATTATTGATCAAGGTTTTATATTGAGTTTATGTATCTGTCCTCACATGCTTCAGCAATATTAGATGACAAGTATGAATTGAAGAAAAATTAATATGAAGTTTGAAATGAAATTTCCATAATAAAGTTAGAGTATATTTCTTAAGGGGAATAGCTGGAACTGGAACACAGATAGTCTGACTTGAAAGCATGAGCTCCTAAGTACCAAGAAAAACCAGGAAAAATCTAAGTGTATACATGAAATTGATTTTACACGTTTTACCCTCTAATAATTTTAGTATGTAGCTCATCACCTTGCTGTCCTTTATACACAGATTTATACATAATCCTTCTGGTATTAGTGAAAGTAGTAATAACAATGGGAAATAATAATCATAACTAAAGTAACAAGAGCAGAGAAAACAATAATTTGAATAACATATGTCAACATTTAAAAAATGTTTTCAAGTTTAATAGTCACACAGCAGTGTCTATGAAGTTGACTCTATGAGTATATGGATGTGCATATCAGGACATCAGATTAGTGGATCAGGAAATCAGATTAGTGGATCAGGAAATCTGATTTGCAGATCAGGAAATCAGGCAGAATAAGGCATTGTAATGCTGCACGGTATTGTGAAACCAGCTTTCTAACCCAGATGGTGTGACCTTCTAATTTGTACTTTTAATGATGACAATATCTCTGTTTCCTATTTAATTTAGTCCTCTCCATCTCCTCTTATTTGCATCAAATAGGATATAGAATCATGACTAAAATGTCAATCAGGCAAATAAAACTTCTTTCTGTAAGAAATCATCATTTGTGCAGTAAGTAAAAGCCTACGGCTGTGTTTTATCCTTGTTTCTGGTGGCACAGTGGCAAAGAATTCACCTCTCAATGCAGGAGATCTTTGGAATGGGAAAATCCCCTGGAGTGGGTAGTGGAAACCCACTCCAGTATTCTTGCGTGGGCAATCCCATGGACAGAGGAGCCTGGAGGGTTATAGCCTCTGGGGTCTCAAAGAGTTCGACATGACTGAGCAACTAAGCACAAATGCAGTCGGATGTATTAAGCCAAAATGAGCAATAAAAAGCTTCCATGAGTGACATTCACAGCTCCCTTATTACTTAGTTATATTCAGCATGATGAAACCAGGTCCTAAAATCATGAAGCAAACTAACACTTTAATGTTTTACATGTTTTAAATAAAAAGTTATAGATTTTATCAGCGAATTTGTTGACTATGTAGGAATTTGCTGAAATGTACAGCAGACACCATGCTACAGGTTGCTATCTGAGGACTGCCAGGACTTTGCAATTCCAAAATAATTTCCCACTGACTTAATGCTAAATGCCAGCCCTAAAGTCTTCAGGGCTTGCCCAGTGTCTCAGCAGTGAAGAATCCTGTACTGGTTGGATCTCTGGGTCAGGAAGATCCCCTGGAGAAAGAAATGGCAACCTACTCCAGCATTCTTGCCTGTGAAATACGATGGACAGAGAATCCTGGCAGAGACTCATCTGAGCACACACTCATGCAGTCTTAAAGATGACCATTAAAACTTAAATATGTTTCCTGGAAATGATAATGGTATAATCAATTGTCAGTCACTTAATAATTAAATTATTAATAAATTTATTTTATTATTTATAAAAATAACAGATTTTTACATTATAATGGATAAGCTCTTCAGTTCAGTTCAGTCCACCTGCAATGCAGGAGACCCAGGTTCAATCCCTGGGTCAGGAAGATCCCCTGGAGAAAGGAATGGCAACCCACTCCAGTAATCTTGCCTGGAGAATTATATGGACAGAGGAGCCTGGAGGGCCCTAGTCCAGGGGGTCTCAAAGAGTAAGACATGACTGAGTGACTAACACTTTCACTTTCATACAGTTATCTAAGAATTTCAATAACAGTATACACTACAAAGTAGATATATTCAAGATTACTTCTAGCAACATTATTTGTAATAAAAGTAAACCTGGACACAACCCAAATCTCCATCAACAACAAAGGAGACAAATAAATTATTGTTTATATGCTCAAAAGGATCTTACACAGTGGTGGAAATTAGGAACTAAATGAATCTCAATATAATATGGGGTAAGCAAACAATATTGTTTATGGTATAATTCCATTTACATATATCTAAACTCATAGGGAAACAAGAGAACAGATTTTTATGTATAAATATATATGTGGAATATCAACTAAAATTCAGTTAAACTCCTACTAATTGAGACCTTATTATAGTAACTCAAGTAATTTAAGATTTTATTTTTCAGTGGAAAGGAAGTTAGAGGTAGATAATCCAGAGATTGCATGGAAATTCCACTAAAATTCCCTTTTTTTTTTTTTTTTTGTAATGCTTCTCCTTACTTAACATTGCCTCTGCGTTCAAGTTGAAAAGGTGACTATTGAAGCTTAGACATCAAGAACACACTCTAGACAGTAATAAGAGGAAGAAAAAAGGACAAATAGAAAAAGAATTCTGCTGGGTGCCCCATTCAATAACTTTCACTTAGATCTTTCATCTCAGAGGTCACCATTATCTTCAAAGGAAGCCAGAGAAGGCAGCGTTATAGCTGAACACATTGTCACCTACAATAAAATCAGGGCTCTGTACCAAGGAGAATAGGGGGAAGGGGGAAGGAAATGGGATAAGTAACTGGAGTCCTTCCCTCTTATGGTTGCTGAAAACAGTGCTATACTTTATGATTTAGATTATCTTCTAGGAAGAGAGCCTAAACCCATATGGGACAGTGACATTGTCAGGCTCTAGATTTATACTTTACATTGGTTACATGAAAAAAAAATCATTTGTCTTTTATTACCAGTAGATAATGTTTCTATTTTCAGAAGAAAACAAGGCACCTTGCACGTCTCAAGTGGATCTTCCCTGACTACCACAGTTCAAACAGATCACACACACACTTTGAACTCTTTATCTTCTTTGTATCATATATGTTTCTTCAAATAATTTATTTTCTATCTTCAGACAAGTCCTTTTCCTGTATGGATTCTTCTATATTCAAGTGCCTTACTGGTGCTTGAAACATATTAATAATATGTTTTCCACATATATTATTAAATGTATGGATGCAATTGTGTTAGGCTATATCAGATTTGTTATTCCTTACTGACCTAGCTCTGAGGAGTTAAAAACAAACACACATAACTTTCTAACCTAGTTTTAGACTCTGAAATAAAAAAAAAACTATTTAACCCAGTTGAAGTAGCTGGTGCACCTGTAAAATCTGTTTTGTCACAAAGTACATTTTTCTTCTAGTACTTGATTATTTTGTTATCTTTGGTAACATTTACAGAAGTAAGGGCTAACAACAGTAATGATACACAGTACTCAGAAAGGGGAAGAAAAATGGGAGCTGTGAGAACAGGCTTATTAGAGGGTAAATGATGGCGTAGATGGAACTAATCACAAAGCAAAAGTCAAACAAGCAAAATCAACAGAAGCCTGAGTTGTTTTGTGTATATTCCTTCAGGGTTATTAGACTTCAGCATAAGCACAATATACCCGTTTAAGAAGATATCTATTTTAAAATCTTATTAAAATATAAGAAATAAAGTCAGAAATTTATTATATCATCATTCATTGAAAGAGTTTTAGAATTATTTTCTTTAAAATGGCAGAAATTGAAAGTGTTAGTCATTGAGTCCTGTCTGACTCTTCCCAACCTGATGGACTGTAGCCCGCCAGGCTTCTCTGTCCATGAGATTCTCCAGGCAAGAGTACTGGAATGAGTTGCCATTTCCTTCTTCAGGGGATCTTCCTGCCCTAGGGATGAAACCCAGGTCTCCTGCATTGCAGGCTGACTCTTTACAATCTGAGGCACCAGGGAATCCTTATGTATAGTGATCTCTGCCCTGCTTCCTGGCACAGAGCACATAAAACCCTTATAATTTCCTAAGTAATAAGAACTAGGACCACCTATTATTCTAATATTTGTCTGACTCCATCTCTAAAACAAGACCCTAAAACCATTGCACATGCCCAAATGATTGGAATACTAGGAGCATCTATTTCCTGGTGAGGTGACTCTTGCTAGGTTCCTGGGTTGGGCTGGTTATCAGAAAGACCGGGGCTGTATATTGTCAACCTGATTATTTAAGTTATATGCAGAGCACATCATGAGAAATGCCAGGCTGGATGAAGCACAAGCTGGACTCAAGATTGCCAGGAGAAATATCAATAACCTCAGATATGCAGACGACACCACCTTAATGGCACAAAGTAAAGAGGAACTAAGGAGCCTCTTGATGAAAGTGAAAGGGGAGAGTGAAAAAGTTGGCTTAAAACTCAACATTCAAAACGCTAAGATCATGGCATCTGGTCCCATCACTTCATGGCAAATAGATGGGGAAACAGTGGAAACAGTGACAGACTTCATTTTGGGGGGCTCCAAAATCACTGCAGATGGTGACTGCAGCCTTGAGATTAAAAGACGCTTGCTCCTTGGAAGAAAATCTATGACAAAACTAGACAGCATGTTAAAAAGCAGAGACATTACTTTGTCAACAAAGGTCCATCTAGTCAAAGCTATGGTTTTTCTAGTAGTCACGTATGGATGTGAGAGTTGGACTATAAAGAAAGCTGAGCGCCAAAGAATTGATGCTTTTGAACTGTGGTGTTGGAGAAGACTCTTGAGAGTCCCTTGGACAGCAAGGAGATCCAACCAGTCCATCCTAAAGGAAATCAGTCCTGGGTGTTCATTGGAAGGACTGATGCTGAAGCTGAAACTCCAATACTCTGGCCAGCTGATGCAAAGAACTGACTCATTTGAAAAGACCCTGATGCTGAAAAAGATTGAACGCGGGAGGAGAAGGGAATGACAGAAGATGAGATGGTTGGATGGCATCACTAACTCGATGGACATGAGTTTGGGTAAACTCCGGGAGTTGGTGAAGGACAGGGAAACCTGGCATGCTGCAGTCCATGGGGTCACAAAGAGTCGGACATGACTGAGTGACTGAACTGAACTGATGTGTGGAAGCCTCTATGAAATTCTAGTAGTATGGGATTTGGAGAGCTTTCAGGTTGGTGAACACGTGGAGGTGCTGGAAGAGTAGCGTACCCTGAGAGGGCATGGAAGCTCTATACCCCTTCCTACACACCTTACTCTACACATCTCTTCCTTCTGGATGTTCATCCATATCCTTAATCATATTCTTAATAAACTAATAAACATAAATGTTTCCCTGAGTTTTGTGAGCCACTCTAACAAATTAATCAAACCCAAGGAGTTGAATCATTGGAACCTCTGTTCTTTAGTCTAATCAGAACCACAAGTGATACACTGGCTTGCTATTGGTGTCCAAAATGTGGGGGAGATGGGGGACAGCCTTAAGGGACTGAGTCCTTAATCCTCTGGGATCTGACACTAACTCGAATAACACTGTTAGGGTTAAGATTAGTTGCAGGACACCCAGCTGATGGAGGCTTTCCTGCTGGTTCACACAGTAAAAAATCTGCCTGCAACACAGGAGACCCAGGTTCAGTTCCAGGGCTGGGAAGATCCCCTGCAGAAGGAAATGGCTACCCACTCCAATATTTTTGCTTGGAGAATTCCACGGTCAGGAGAGCCTGGTGGGCTATAGTCCATGGGCATCCAAAAAGAGTCAGACATGACTGAGCAACTAACACTTTCATACTTTTTTAGCTGGCTTAGCAGAGAATTGCTTGGTGTAGGGGAAAACCCTCATACACACATTTGGAGACTAAAATTGAAGTATTTATGTGAGTAAAAAAGGGAATCACAGGAGAGAAAAATGTAGTAGGTAAGAACTGAATTATTCCATATATGGGGAGGTAAAATCTGTAGGTTTTTCCTTTACAATAACTTTTCTGGATATGTGCTTTTATACAAAAAGACTTATTTTCTGATATTACTGGGTGGGTGAGCAACATTATTGGATTTTATTTTATGCAAAGTTATTTTCATGGTTGTCTCAACAAAGTGGGAAATTATAGGCTTGTACTTCCATAGCTAGGACTGTGCTGTTGCATTTCTATCTAAAATTGTCATAACTGTGTTCACACAGACCCTTGTGAGTTCACAGCTATAAAGACCTTTAGGTAGGATGGTTATAAATAAAGTAGATTAAATATTTCAGTAGGGATATAAGGATTTTTTTTTAATTACCAAAAATATGATTTCATTTTAAATTACACATAAGGAAACAATAAAGAATCTGGAAAAACCAAAAGAGGCAAAGTTAAAAAAAATAAACAACTAGGAGATACTGCAGTGACTTAGTCTATACACTTTGGACTCTTCTTGAACTAATTTGTAGCTAAGGTCTAAACTTAACAAAGACTTTCCTATAAGTTACAGAATCACCACCAGTTTTATTCCTCAGCTGGCCACCTTTCTCTACAGAGCAATTATAACTGAATTATACACTGGTGTTAGAAAACCAGGGTATCACTGTTTTTCCTATTGATAGTAGAGCTACAGCAACAAGCTTAGATATCAGCAGCTAATGATTTATACTCAAGTAAAGCATCTCTGTTCATAAAATATCCTCCATTTTATTCTGAAAATTTTTCTTTCTTTCTTTCTTTGGGGTCAGAAGCAGATGGAAAAATATTTGAAGTTCCTCTCTTAATTTTTTTCTTCTGTTTAATGACATGATACTTTTGCCTTTTAATCACTACCTGTTTAATGAAAATTTTTTAGTGTTAGTTTATATGTCTGATACTATGCTTGTTGCTCAGGATTCAGTCATGAGACCACCATGATCAAATCCTGGTGAGAAATAGTGTCAACTGAGGCACTGAGACAAATATGATGACATTGAATATATTGAGATAGCAGCCACAAATAATCGATTTATTAAATGATTAATTGTCAGTGGAGAGAATGTGAACGAAGTGAAAATTCAAAATAAAATTTATTATTGCCAGCAATTTTCATTTTGAAAAATTCAAATAAGTTAGGCTCATGTTACTCTGATAATGGTTTCAGTTACTCCACTTTGCAGATATAAAGTAATCAAGGAGGCAACTGCAATTGCCTGAGTGGCATCAGATGTGGCTTTTGCCACAGGGTAGGTGATCCATGAGCAAAAGCAAGCCAGAGGCCATATGTCTTTTATGATTTAGCATCAGAAGTCATGCACTGACACTTTCATAATGTAGTATTGGCTACACAACTCTATATAACATGAGAGAGGGCTACATAGGAGGTGAATGCCATGAGGTGAATGCCACCAGGAACCATCTTGGAAGCTGGCCACCACTTTCAGAATCATTCCATTTACTCTTTCTTTGAGATATTTTCCATTGAAAGTCTGGTTTGCTTAGAATCAGTGATGATCATATGCAACATATTTTCAAATCTATGTAACAGATGCTATCTTGTTTGTAATTAGATAAGTTCTTCGAAAGCCATAAGGCAAGACCCTTAGAATTAAACATGGGTTGTACTTCCTTTGTTTATTATGTGATCTAAATTATGAAAAGTCTATATTTGTTTTAGAAATTCATAGGCTGTCTTTTGTTCCTGATGTTAGCTTGTTTTCATGCAATGCTTTTGAAGTTAAAAATTATATATATATTTTTAATTTAGAGATTGCTTTGTGTGTGTGTGTGTGTATTCAACTGCTCATTCATGTCCAACTTGTGGCAACCTCATGGAGAGTAGCCTGCCAGGCTCCTCTGTCCATGGAATTTTCCAGGCAAGAATATCAGAGCAGGTTGCCATTTCCTACTGTATGGTATCTTCCTGACCCAGGGATTGAAACCACATCTCTTGTGTCTCCTGCATTGGCAGGCGGGTTCTTTACCACTAGTGCCACCCGGGAAACCTAAAGATTGCTTTATCCTGCCCCTTTATTTTACATATGAGGTTTCTCATATCCAGACAGTTTGACTGACTAAGGTTACAAAATTTGGAATAAAATCTAGGAATCATGACCCCTAATCCTTTTTCTTTCCTTTACAACTAACTAGCAGCTGATTAGTTTTCAATAATTTCATGCTACTGTAAGAAAGCACTCATAAATTTAGCATCAGGGATCTGCAGGATGCTTATAATGGAACACAGTGCCGACAGCTATAAACTTTCGTGTATGATTACCTTCTTTTCATTACACTGGAGTTTCAGCTCAGCATTGCAAAGACCTAAAACAATGAAATAAGACTTCCCTCAGAGGAAAAACAAACAGTGCAAATGCATGAGAGAACTGCAGTTTTGGAAATTTGTTGATTTCAAAGTTTTGACAACAAAGTAACATTTTAGGAATCTATGTGTATAATTCATGTGGTGTTTGACATGCTACATTGAATAAATGAGAAGACTATGAAGATTAAATTAAAACACACATATATATGGCTCTTTTAGCCCTTAATATCTACTTAGCACATCTATGTTTTCAAATATATTTTATCCCCTTTCAAATAAAAAGAAATTTCCTGTTCCCAAACTAAGTTATTGGCGCTAGAAGCAGTACACCTAAGGGCTGAATCACTTTGCTGCTGCTGCTGCTGCTGCTAAGTCGCTTCAGTCATGTCCGACTCTGTGCGACCCCGTAGACGGCAGCCCACCAGGCTCCCCCGTCCCTGGGATTCTCCAGGCAAGACCACTGGAGTGGGTTGCCATTTCCTTCTCCAATGCATGAAAGTGAAAAGTGAAAGTGAAGTCGTTCAGTCGTGTCCAACTCTTAGTGACCCCATGGACTGCAGCCCACTAGGCTCCTCCATCCACGCATGGGATTTTCCAGGAAAGAGCACTGGAGTGGGGTGCCATTGCCTTCTCCGTGAATCACTTTAGGAGTTGTATAAAATTAATTTATCAATGAGCAAAAATAATGTAGGTACAATAGTGGATCACAAACTATTAGAACATGCTATTTTCTTGGTATGTTGGCATTTGATACAATATTTTGTGATCTTTATCACCTCTGTTCTTGACTTTTTATTCTTTATAATAAGACATAAACAAGAAAAAACCATGCCACAAAGCTGAATAAAATAAAATTATATACTTGAATATCTTAAACTTGTTTTTTAATAGATTATCTCATCAGAATAACTGCACTACAACACATCTGTAAAATAACCATAGGGTAAGTAAGTTAAAAGAACCACCTTATAGTTCCCAAAGTAACGGTTTTATAAAAAGGAAGAAACCTTGTATTTATAATCAGAACTTAGTATTTCACTTTAGCATTTCACCCCAAATATAATACATTATAGCGCAGCTCCACTTTAAAATAAATTTCTGTTTTAGAACTGTTTTAGGAATATAAACAACTGAATAGTCAAAAGAATTTCAACACACCTCATACTAGTTTTCCTAATATAATACTAACATCTTACATCAGTATGATGCATTTTCACAATTATTAAATCAGTATCTATATATTATTATTTTTATTAACAAAAGTTCACACTTTATTCATATTTCCTTGCTTTAATGTCATAAGGAAGATCAAAGGAGTAAAAAGCGATACTTTTGTAAAGCATATATATAACTGACTTATCAATGTTGTAATACTATCTCATTCTATTCATTGTGAGTTCAACTTCATGTTTTCATGACTTATCATAAATTAAAAGAGTCTTACTAGTCAAGTGTGTGGGATTAACTTCATGTCTGTGAAGTATAGATGCCACCAGACAAGTTTGATAAAGTCTCTAGGCTTTTGTACACATGTTAATTTTAAAAAGTCTGAATAAATTACCTAGCTTTCTTCATAAATATTGGAACCTGAAGCTCTGAAAATTATATTCAGCTTGATGACTGTAATATAAATGTCATATCGTTCTCTGTTGTAAATCTGCAAATACTTCATGTTATTTTTACATCCAGAATAAATTTCCTAAGTTAGATTCTTTATGAATTAATTTAATGATCCTTATGAATGGTATTTATTTCAAATTTTATAATTTCATCTATAAGATTTTTTGTTTAATAAGTATTAATAGTAAAATTCAATTTCGATTAAGTTCTGAATATATTAGCTATATAATCTATCAATTTTTCATAATTACTTCCTGACAGTAGAATATCAGAGGACATGTATATTAAATATGCTATATGTATATAGGTCATTGCTGTGGAAGTGTTATCTAGATATGTGAAACATAAGTGCATTTATGAAATGTAATATAAGTTTCAATTATACTTTATATTTTAGCTGTCATATGAAGTATAATAATATGTAATGTGGAAAAAATTTTTTTTCTGGTAGAAGCTGTTATCCTCAGAGTAAGTATTACTGTCAAGCCTGAGATAAACTGAAAAATTCTATACCAAGGCCCTTTAGATACACACTTGACATGACAATAATCACAATGGCTGAATCATTCCTTTTAAAGGAGCAACTAAAACATCTAATTTTCCTTTGAGAAAGAGAAGTTTTAAGAGTGAGTGAATAAACTAGTAACTGTCAACAGTACTAGTGAGTTGAAACACTTGACCTTGGTTGGAGTATAGTTTGGACAGAGATTCTCAAATTCATCTCAAGATGTTAAAACACAGATTTCAGAGTCCCATCACTAGAGATTGTGATTCAGTTATCTAGTAAGGGACCTGAAAATTTGAATTTTTAAAGTCCCAAGCCTTGGTGCTGCTGTTGTCCATCTACTTCATACTTTAAGAACCAAAGGCTAGTGTATGCAATGTGTGACCTAAAACAAATAGGCTGTCAGTTATTTCTCCAGCAAAAATGGGTTCATCTCGGATCAGCAAAGAATTTCAATTTGGGGTCTTCAACCATGACAAACCATGTGCGATTCCCTAGCCAAAAATGGAAAGGTGACTTCTCCTAGTAGGAGAAGGCAATGGCAACCCGCTTCAGTGTTCTTGCCTGGAGAATCCCAGGGACGGGGGAGCCTGGTGGGCTGCCATCTACGGGGTCGCACAGAGTCGGACATGACTGAAGCGACTTAGCAGCAGCAGCAGCATAGTAGGAAAATAAAGTTCAAAGGGTTATTAGGAAATGAAGAGTCCGTGATTTTTTCACTGGTTGAATTATGACAGTCTCTCATTAGCTCTTGCCAGGAAAGAAGAGGAAGTCTTTTTTCTTCCTCCTGTTGGGCTCTGCTATCATCATATGACTTGAGAGCTCTCAGTTATGGTCTCCTGACTCTATTTCACTGAGACTTATGTTTATTTATTTTTACTTTTCCTCATTTAAATACTTTTAGGTTTCAAATGCTATGTTGTCCAGGTCCACCTACAAAATTGAGTCAAGGTTATTGGTACGTAATAAAACATACAGGGCTTTGACCATAGAGAGAAATGTGGAATCCAATTTCTACAATAACCAACTATCCCTAGGAATCCTTACAGTCGGCACTTAGATTTTGGAAAATTTAGAACACTATGAGGTTTTTGTTGTTGAGTTGCTAAGTTGTGTCTGACTCTTTGTGACCCCATGGACTTGCAGCATGCCAGGCTTCCTTGTCTTTCACTATCTCCTGGAGTTCAGATTCATGTCCATTGGGTCAGTGATGCAATCTATCCATCTCATCCTCTACCATAAAGACTGTTGGGATCTAATGTAAACCATGTTCTGATATCAGACACCCTAAATGTTGAGCCTGAGTTTGGACAAACTGCAAGGTTTATTTTGTTTTGTTTTGTTTTTGGCAACCACATGTAGCTTTAAAAGCTTCAGTGTAAAGCTTTCATGCTTTATCAAATAGATGCTATCTTCCTGTAAAGAGGCTAGAGGAGGAGCACAGAGAAGCAAATCATTCACATACTGTGAGAAAGTAGAGCCTATATCATCCAGATCAATCCTCAGGGTTTGTATGAAATAAGAACTCTCAGTAAAACCCTGAGTCACTACTGTCCAGGTGAATTGTTTTTCTTCCCAAGTGAAGACAAAAATCCATTGATGAGCTTTATCAATTGCAATATTAAAGAATGAGCTGTACAAATACATCACAGTAAAGAATTTGCTTCTAGTGGGGGAATGGATGTAATAATGGATGAAGATTAGGAACAAGAGTGTGGAGAGGGATATCAATGTTGTTTATTGCTCAGAGGTCCTGTACAAAACTCCACCCTCAGCCTTTAGGCTTTCTCACCAGTGAAATACAAATATTACAGGACTTGTACAGAAGATAATGAGGCCTTGGCCCTTATAATCATCTGCTACTGGCTTTATGCCTTGAAAGACTTATTTACTTATAAGGTATTGATTAATTCTAGGCAGAAGTCTTGTGGGATCTATTTGAATGTTGATGGGAGGTGCTCTGTGAATTTTACCCTTGTCAGTTGGAGATTTTGCACACAAGACCTATGTTATAACTGTCAATAGGGACGAATGACCAGTGTTTCCAGAATCAGTTCTAATACTACCAGAGATGGAGCAAATAAAAGAAATCAAAGGCCATTTATTAAACCTGGTTGGCTGCTTTGATAACTACTGTAAAATTCTGCAATTAAAAAGAAATTCTGCAATTATTTCCCCCCTTTTCATGAATCTCTAAGTTTCTGCCTAATAAATGGCACCAAAAGAACTTAGGAGAAAATGATATGTATCACTCAAAGGGCCTCAACAAGAGGAAGTAGTTTCGAAACAGGAACCCCTTGCAGTTCATTAGACATCCTTAGAATTTGAGCTGTTTTCATAAGCCAGGACAGGGATTGTTTCAAAGGAATAGGGTAGAGCACCAGGAGTGTGGCTCTGGTGTCAATTAGAACTGGAAGAGATTTTTCCTCAATCTGGAGAAATGTTTTTCTAAACTTATTATGAGGGAGAATTGGGAAGATCACTTGTGGTTTCTCAGAGCCCCATCATTGATAATTGAAAGATCATTAGAAAGGCTGGCTGGAAGTCTGAGAGCAGCTGAAACATTTAACTTTGTAATATTCTGTCCATGTCCTGGCTTTTTGCAATAATAGCGGAAACTAGGAGGGTTTAGGTTTCATTTAGGGCCTTCAATTGCTCGTTTGAAGATTAAGAATCTTGGTAGTGATTCTTGGAGGTGATTCATTTAAAGTATGAGAAAGCTGATTTGATCGATTAACTAAATCTGGAAGTTTTTCATTTCATCCTGGCCCTTTCTCACTACAAAGGAAAAGTCCTGGTTCAGCCCATAAATAAACCCAATGTTAAAAGCTACCTGGGTGGAATAAACATCTGAAAAAAGACCAGAATTTCCTCTAAAAATAATCAGAAGTCAATTGTAATGGTCATAAACCATTTATCAGATTTTTGTGTGTAAGTCAAAATTTAGTTCCCATCACCCAGCTTTGGAACAGCCCTAGGAATTGGAACAGTCCAATGAAGTAGCCTAGTGATTTTCCAAGCCTGTTGATATAATAAGTTAACGGGCTAGTCTCTCAGTTTTTGCTGTAGAAACCTTTAGGATTTCCCCAATTAGCATTTTTCATTCAATGCTGGGACTGGGTTTACTGACAGGTATATTAACTAGTTGAGTTTCCCTGGTGACTCAGATGGTAAAGAATCCACCTGCAATGCAGGATACCTGGGTTTGATCTCTGGGTTGGGAAGATCCTCTGGAGAAGGGAATGGCAACTCCAGTATTCCTGCCTGAAAATTCCATGGACAAAGGAATTCTGGTGGGCTGAATGGGCTGGTGGGCTACATACAGTCCATGGGTTTGCAAAGAGCTGGACACGACAGAGCGACTTACACAGACACACAGACACATACAGACACACACACGAGCTAGTTGACATAAGTCAGAGAAACCAGGTTGGTAAATTTTGAATGGCTGTATTAAATTCCTTAGCAAATCTGTGAGAATCTTTGGTTACTTTGGAAATATCTTTGACAACAGCTCACAGTTCAGCTTTCAGTTCAGTTCAGTCACTCAGTTGTGTCCGACTCTTTGTGACCCCATGGACTGCAGCAGGCCAGGCCTCCCTGTCCATCACCAGCTCCTGGAGTTTACTCAAATTCATGTCCATTGAGTCCATGGTGCCATCCAACCATCTCATCCTCTGTTGTCCTCTTCTCTTTCCTCTTTCAATCTTTCCCAGCATCTGGATCTTTTCCAGTGAGTCAGTTCTTTGTATCAGGTGGCTGAAGTATTGGAGCTTCAGCTTCAGCATCAGTCCTTCCAATGAATATTCAGGACTGATTTCCTTTAGGACAGACTGGTTGGATCTCCTTGCTGTCCAAGGAATGTAAGAATTAGTCCAGGGAATATAAGAAATTAAGAGTTTAGCATTTAGATCCTCAGGTGTCCTAATTTTAAAGGGAGAGATTCTGAAAATTTCAGAGGACAGTGGAGTGGAGAGCTTCAGGGAAAAAGGGAAGTTCAGGGAGAGAATCATTATGGAGGAACTGAGGGTAGAGAGGAGGTGTAGGAAGTATAAAATGGAGGAAGGAAGATGGGCACTAAATGTGAGGAGCCCACAGAGACAGACAAGATGGAGCCTGAGACAGAGTCTGAGACAAAGAAGCCAACGAAGCATTAGGCTTTGGAAGTTATTTGATCTTTTTTTTTGATGTTTGTTTGCATGAGTTAATCTTAAAATCTTATTTGACAATGACACAATTTTAGACTTCTGATAGCATTTGGGAGCCTCAAAATACCAGTTAAAATAGGCATTTCATTCAGTTTGGAAATTGTAGAGCTATGGTTGTTTGATTCTATTTTAAGGAAAGTATGTTTGGGGATTTCAAAAGTTCCCCATAATGTCCATTGATATTCTGAATTCCCTTTGGTTAGATTTCTTCATTTCATTAAAAATGTGCATGAGGATAGAGTGTGGTTTTCAAACATAAAATGGGCCAGGGTTTCTGTAGGAGTGGGGGCATGGGGTGCCATAAAACATTTAGATAACTGAGATCCTATTTCTAAGGGGTTTTTCCCTAGAATAAGAAAATAATTTTCAAACAGCCTAAATAGCTCAAATAGCTTGAACAACTAAATAACCTACAGGCCTAAAACCATCCAGTTTTAAGGGAACAGTCTGATCCTGGGGAAGCCAGGCCAAAAGCTGCTTAGCACAGTTCCAATAAAAAACAGCCCCTGCTCCAAAATGAATAGGCCAAAGCCTAGCCAGCTGCAGCTAAAACAGCCTACTTTCAAAATCAGGCTAAAATGTCAAAGGAGTATTCACATACAGAAAAAAGCCTTAACCAGAAAGGAAGGGTCCTTAAAATAGATCCTGAATAAAACCTGGAGGACTTTAAAACTGCAAACAGGATGGAAGCAGGGATCCGGAAGAGAGATTTGCCCTCCAAGCCCAGGTTTGTCAGGAAACATTGCTCATCTGTTTGTTCACCTGCCTCAGAATCATGAAGGGTCTTCTCTGGATGCCTGTGCAAGTTGCCAAAATGTTGACCTGAAACAGAGAAACCGACAGTTATTTCTCTATCAGAAATGGGTTCATTTGATGTTAGCAGAGTTCCAATTCAGGGTCTGCAACCATGGTGAGCAATACACAAGTCATCTGCAAAAATGGAGAGAACTCTTTATATTATAGAGAGCAAAAAGGAAGTTGAGAGGACTATAGTAAGCAAAATATCTGTGGTATTTATTGGCTGAGTTGTGACAATCTCTCCTTGGCTGCGATCTTGCCAGGAAAGAATAGGGAGTCTGTCTTCTTCTTGTTAGGTTTAGCTATCATCATACTGCTTGAGAACTCCCCTTTCTGGTTTCCTGACTCTGTTTTTTTTTTTTTTTTTTTTATGGCTTTTTAAAATGCTAGAACTATGGTGATTCTTTTTTTTTTTTCTGAGAGATTGCTTTTACAGAATTGCTTTACAGAATTTTGTTGTTTTCTGTCAAACTTCAAAGTGAATCATCCATAGGTGTATGTATGCCCCCTCCCTTTTGAACCTCCCTCCCATCTCCCGCCCCATCCCACCCCTCTAGGTTGATACAGAGTCCCTGTTTCAGTTTCCTGAGACATACAGCAAAGTCCCGATGGCTCTCTATTTTACATATGGTAATGTAAGTTTCCATGTTACTCTTTCCATACATCTCACCCTCTCCTCCCCTCTCCCCATGTCCATAAGTCTATTCTCTATGTCTATTTCTCCATTGCTGCCCTGTAAATAAATTCTTCAGTACCATTTTTCTAGTTTCCGTATATGTGCATTAGAATACGGTGTTTATCTTTCTCTTTCTGACTCACTCACTCCGCGTAATAGGTTCTAGTTCATCCACCTCATCAGAACTGACTCAAATGTATTCCTTTTTATGGCTGAGTAATATTCTATTGTGTATATGTACCATACCTTCTTTATCCATTCACCTGTTGATGGACATCTAGGTTGCTTCTATGTTCTAGCTATTGTAAATAGTGCTGCAATGAACAATGGGATATATGTGTCTTTTTCAATTTTGGTTTCCCCAGGGTATATGCTTAGGAGTGGGATTGCTGGGTCATATGGTGGTTTTATTCCTAGGTTTTTAAGAAATCGCCATATCATCTTCCATAGTGGCTCTATCAATTTACATTCCCACCAACAGTGCAAGAGCATTCCCTTTTCTCCACACCATCTCCAGCATTTATTGTTTGTAGACTTTTTGATGATGGCCATTCTGACCAGGGTGAGGTGATATCTCATTGTAGTTTTGATTTGCATTTCACTAATAATGAGTGATCTTGAGCATCTATTCATGTGTTTGTTAGATATGTCTTCTTTGGAGAAATGTCTGTTGAGGTCTTTTTCCCACTTTTTCATTGGATTTTTTTTTTTCTGGCATTGAGTTGTATGAGCTGCTTGTATATTTTGGAAATTAATCCTTTGTCAGTTGTTTCATTTGCTATTATTTTCTCCCAATCTGAGGGTTGTCTTTTCACCTTGCTTATAGTTTCATTTGCTGTGCAAAAGCTTTTAAGTTTAATCAGGTCCCACTTGTTTACTTTTGTTTTTATTTGGCTGTTCTAGGAGATGGGTCATAGAGGATTTTTCTTTGATTTATGTCATTGAGTGTTCTGCATATGTTTTCCTCTAAGAGTTTTATAGTTTCTGGTCTTATATTTAGGTCTTTAATCCATTTTGAGTTTATCTTTGTGTATGGTGTTAGGAAGTGTTCTAATTTCATTCTTTTACATGTAGCTGTCCAGTTTTCCCAGCACCATTTATTGAAGAGACTGTCTTTGCCCTGTTGTATATTCTTGCCTCCTTTGTCAAAAATAAGGTACCCATAGGTGCATGGGTTTATTTCTGGGCTTTCTATCTTGTTCCATTGGTGTGTATATATATATATATATATATATATATATATATATACATTGTGTGCGTGTGTTTGTGCCAGTACCATACTGTCTTGATGACTGTAGCTTTGTAGTATAATCTGAAGACAGGAAGTTGGATTCCTCCAGCTCCATTTGTCTTTCTCAAAACTGCTTTGGCTATTTGGGGTCTTTTGTGCTCCATACGAATTGTGAAATTTTTTGTTCTAGTTCTGTGAAAAATGCCATTGGTAATTTGATAGGGATCACATAGAATCTGTAGATTGCATTTGGTAGTATAGTCATTTTCATAATATTGATTCCTCCTACCCAGGAACATGGAATATCTCTCCATCTGTTTATGTCATCTTTGATTTCTTTCATCAGTGTCTTATAATTTTCTGTGTACAGTACTTTTGTCTCCTTAGGTAAGTTTATTCCTAGATATTTAATTCTTTTTGTTGCAGTGGTGAATGGAATTGATTCCTTAATTTCTCTTTCTGATTTTTCATTGTTAGTATACAGAAACTCAAGTGATTTCTGTGTATTGATTTTGTATCCTGCAAATTGCTAAATTCACTGATTATCTCCAGTAATTTTCTGATACTATCTTTAGGGTTTTTTATGTGCAGTATCATGTTACCTGAAAACAGTGACAACTTTACTTCTTTTCCAATCTGGATTCCTTTTTATTTCTGTTTCTCCTCTGATTGCTGTAGCTAGGACTTCTAGAACTATGTTGAATAATATTGGTGAGACTAGACACCCTTGTCTTGTTCCTGATCTTAGGGGGAATGCTTTCAGTTTTTCACCATTTAGAGCAATGTTTGCTGCAGGCTTATCATATATGGCCTTTACTATGCTGAGGTAGGTTCCTTCTATGCCCATTTTTTGAAGAGTTTTAATCACAAATGCGTGCTGAATTTTGTCAGAAGCTTTTTCTGCATCTATTGAGATTATCATATGGTTTATATCTTTCAATTTGTTAATATGGTGTATCACATTGATTGATTTGTGTATATGGAAGAATCCTTGCATTCCTGAAATAAACCCAACTTGATCGTGGTGTATGAGCTTTTTGGTGTGTTGCTGAATTCTGTTTGCTAAAATCTTGTTGAGGACTTTTGAATCTATATTCATCAGTGATATTGGCCTGTAGTTTTCTTTTTCTGTGTTGTCTTTGTCTGGTTTTGGTATCAAGGTGACCTCATAGAATGAGTTTGGAAGTTTTACTTCCTCTGCAATTTTTTGAAAGAATTTTAGAAGGATAGGCATTATCTCTTCTCTAAATGTTTGATAGAATTTTTCTGTGAAGCCATCTTATCCTGGGCTTTTGTTTTTGGGGAGATTTTTGTTTACGGCTTCAATTTTAGTGCTTGTACTTGGGTTGTTGAAAATTTCTATGTCAGGCACATAGAGGGGCCCCCCAGCTGGGGTCCTAGTCTGTAGTTCAGTACATTGCACATTTGATGGGCCAGCTTCTTTATTGTTCAGCTGCATTGCTGGCATGTGAGGGGAGAGAGGCTATGGTGATAGCTTCACCCCCAACCCATGGCCCAGCTTTATTGCCTTGCTTCTGTGGCTCCCTGGCTTTCCTCAGGCATTTCCCACCACAATCTCCTCCTTCACATGCCCTCGATCTGTCTCTCCACAGTCAACAGCAGCCCTCGCCCTGGGATTGCTCCACAATCCCTAAACTCCAGCTCCCAGCTGTTGCACCTTCTAGGGGAATCTATGTCCCTATCCAGGGTATATACAGCTGAGGCAAGGACTGTCTGATTATTGCTCCATCTGGCTGCTATAGATCAGCTGTTTCACTCTCAGCCTGAAATGTTTCTCCTCTGACTCAGACAATTGCCTCGATGTGGGAATCAGACCCCTGCTTCAGTGTCCCCACCCATCCAGGGCAGGTCTGGTCCTACTAACACTCCTGTTTTTTCCCTAGTTCCTTTGTTCTACTGAGTTTTGTGTAGGCCTATATATTCTTTTCCTCTGGTTCCACCAACTCTTGTCTGCTCTCAATTGCTGTTCTGTGTCTGAAGGTGTATTCCTGATGTATCTGTGGAGAAAGATGTACTCCATGTCCACCTACTCCTCCACCATCTTGTTCTTCTCCTGACTGTATTTAATTGAGGCTCCCGTTATTGATTTTTTGCAGATATTATATTCATTTATGAGATATTCATTTATCCCTTCCTAAAGAGATATTTCTAAAGAAGAAACTATTCTTCTTTAGAGAAGAGATTTATATAAGAGATTATATAAATTAACTTTATATTAATTTATATAAGGGATTATATAAATTAACTAAAGAACATATTCCAAGTGTGGAAAAATGGAGTTAATTCCTCCAAAACTCAAATAATCTGTCATATAAAAATCAGCTGTCTGTCCTCATAGTCATATAGTATATTTTAAAGTACAATATCCAAAAGGCATGATGGCTGTGTATCACTGGAAGGATTTTGTGAGCAGATATCAAGAATCACTTCATGAAGCTCAATCTATATTATTTTTATAGGTTATTTGTTCTGAGCATTACAAAATGGAATGCAATTAGGTAGAGAGAAAATTAAATTAAAAGTACAGAAAAAAATTAAAAGCTAATAATTGAATGTTTTAAAAGTCGTATTTTCCTACATGTTTTGTGTTATTCAAGTGGTATGAATTTTTTTCTACCTTTTTTTAAAAAGAAAATGCCAATTATTTTCAGTGACACTGATGATTCTGTTAAAATTGGTATTTCTGAAATGGCTTTCACAAAATTTAGATAATTAAAATGACCATTTCTAGAGAACTAAATAACAGATACTTTTATATATAGCATTTCAAAAAAATATTATTATTAATAAGCTATTATTTTACTTCACACTGTCATGTGGAAGAGTTAAAAAAGGAAAATTAATATCATTCTGTAACAGAAGTATCCATATAATTTCTATATTTCATGTATATTGAAATTACCTTCTGAATTTTGAAATCACAATAGCATTCAAATACTGTCTGTGCTTTGAGTGAGTACAGTACTACTAATATTATTGTAGCCTGTCTTTTCACTAATAAATATCCAATTTTAAATCATCACCAGTTTAGAAATAATATCGTGAATACCAACCCTTTATGCTGTATGTCCTATACTGGCACTCTCTACAATCAATTCACAGCTCTTCACACAAAATTATTATAATTTCTACAAAGATACTAACATTACAAGACTATAGTAAAATTTCCTTCACATCTTCTTTGAAATATTGTCCCAAAGCATGTCTCATCAGAAGGAGAAAGTTTACAGGGATAAATAAAATTGCTTTGAAATTTAGCTTAGATGTTTTCATACTGTAACTTCTTTTTTAAAAGAGCATACCTTTGGGTCTTTAGTAATTCCCTGATATTTTCATCACGAATTCATTTCAGTTAAGGAGTAATTACAAAGTAAATCAAACTATGGTGAGACAACAATCAAGATGAATGCTTAAATGCAATTTCCTGAGCTTAAGTCAATTCTCATTGAAGTTGCCAACACTGCACATATAATATTATATGTAGAAAATATTTATCACTAACCTAATGAAATATCTATTTGAGAACAAATTACATATTGATATAACTACAGATCAACTTTAATATAATATATAAATATGTTTTTGATGAGAGAGTTATATGTACTAAAATGGTGGAACCCTATCTGAATTGTTTTTTCCTTCAATACAACTGAATAACCAGTTCGTTTAAAAAAATAATTACAAATTAACTTTAAAATTAATTCCAATTAATTTAGACTCCTAAGGATAGTGAAATGTCAAATCATACCCTATTTTCTAACATCAAATATTTCAATATTATCTAAATCTCTCAAGCCATTTCTGAGGGAATAGAAAAACCTGGATCCATTTTGACAATGTAAAAAACTTACTGAATATTTTTCATTTGATTTTACCTAAAATCAGACAAAATTCAAAATTATAAAAGTTATGAACAAAAGAACATGCAGTTTCAAAAAACAAAAAAAAAAAAGGAAAAATCAGAATTGCAAATGGTATAGTTTCAAATAGATGCATCAAAATTAGGTATACTTTATGGATCTCTTCTGTCTAGCTTTTTCACTGTGGTTAGAGAGGAGTGAGGGGAACAAAATAATACAAGCGGAGAGTTTGAGAATGAAAATTCCTTCTGTTGATGCCAGCGCAGGAATTTAACGAGTCAGTCAACAGTGGAGAGTTAACCTGTTTTGCTGCAGAAATTAGACAACAGATGTCCCATAAATTCCAGCACTATAGCAACAGGGGTGTTAACTCCTTTTGGTCATCTCCTGATTTGCTATATGACCAAGTCTGATGCACTCCCTGGGCACTTGCATGGTTTTTCTGATTCTGCCTTTCAAGTGCTGTTTAAATTGATTTATTCTACATAATGTTATTTATGGAAAGTGTTCTAGAAAGAAATATTCCATTTACCTTAAAATTGGAGCTGAGTGTTCCCCAGTGGGGATCATCCTTTATGAGCATGAAATTTGAATAATCTAATTAAAAATTTTTTTTGTCATTCTTCTAGTGAAATGTCTTTATAGCTTCCAGTTATTCATTAAAAAATATGTCACTGATACCTTGTGGCATTTGGATTTTCTGATTCCTGAATTCCAGACAACAGTACTATATATTTATTTTAGTAAAGACAAAAAGAAGTATGAGCTCTTGAGTAAAAGTTATCTAATTTCCCAATGAATTTCCAGTTTGGAGTATTTACATTTTATATTAATTATAGTAACCATGTTTAAACCATGTATGATGTATGAAATCACTATAGATTCAAGAACAGCAATCAGCTAGGTCTTCAGTGTGGTCTGTTAATATTTTTGTGTGTGTCAATGGCATAGTTGTGTCCGACTCTTTGTGACCCCATGGACTGGGGCCCACCAGGCTCCTCTATCTATGGGATTCTCCAAGGCAAGAATATTGGAGTGCGTTGCCGTTTCCTTCTCCAGGGAATCTCCCTAAACCAGGGATCAAACCTGGGTCTCCCACGTTGCAGACAGATTCTTTCCCATTTGAGCCACCAGGGAAGCCCCTGTTGATATTAGAATTTATTAATTTTATTAAGAAATATCTCTAGTCACGACAACAATATGCCAGTTTAGGTCCTGGCAAGAAACATAATTAAATTCCATTGACACAAATTAAAAGACTTTACTACCAGAGCTACCTAGAAGCCTGGATTAAAGAACAAACTAGGGATGATGCAGTACTTGGAGACCAGCAACAGCAAGCGGTCTTGCCCCCACAGCTGAAGGGACTGGGGAAGAATTGTCACTAGTGCTAAGTGAGACCTGCTGTCTAGGTGAGGGGACGGGGGTGTCAGCCTGGAGCTGCGGTCTCCAGGAATGCAACTAAAATGCAGAAGAGAGGCACTGAAGTAGGGAGTAGCAACGAATCACTGACAGGATAAGGGGAAAAGAAGGAACTCCCGAAGCCCACTGTGCAGCGTCCTGGAATGTCTGCCCTTCGCCCTATCTCCTTTAGATTCTATCACTTGCGTTTTCGTGTTCCTAGTCAGCTTTTGCTCTCTCAAGGGCTCATATTGACCACTGACTACTCGACCACTTCCCTCAAGTGTCATATTTTACAAGCCAACGCTGGATCACTCTTAGAGGCTTGATTAACAACTTGCGGAGAGAAGGAAGAAGAGCAGGAGATAAAGGAGAAAGAGGAGGAGGATGCAGCCAGAGAAAAGGAGGAGGGGAGGGAATGGGAAAGGAGAAGGAAAAGGGGAAGCCTTTTATGATCCTGGTCATGCTAGCTTATTTCTCCTTTTTAATATGTTGCTCCTTCTTCATTTGTGAGCGGGAAGGAATTAAATGTCCAAGCAGATTTTCAGGAAGAATTCAGATGTTTTTTTTTCTTTTTCTCATTTTTGTAACTTTCTTTTCTACTTACCACTGAACACTGCCTAGACTGAGCAAATATTAAAAGTTTCATAAGCTTTCCTGTAACATTTCTTAGATCTTGTTCTAATATCCACTGGCATCTATCTTGTGGGGGAAGTTTGAAGCAAGCTTTATTTCTTTGGAGGATGATCTGTATTATTTCTGGATAAAATTTAAGATTCTGTCTTTCCTTAAATTCAGTGATTTCATCAAGATTGAATTTATTTTTCAATTATTTATGCTTCTTTTTATAATATGTCTTTTCAATTTCAGGTTAAGATGTTTCTTTATATATACATATATATATGTGTATGTGTATATATGTGTATTTATATATATATATTTAATATATTTATAATTAAGTGTTTAAATATATATTTATATATGTGTGTGTATTTATATATATATATATATTTATATGATTTAGTCATGTATGAATGTGAGAGTTGGACTATAAAGAGCTGAGTGCCAAAGAATTGATGCTTTTGAACTGTGGTGTTGGAGGAGACTCTGGAGAGTCCCTCGGACTGCAAGGAGATCCAACCAGTCCTTCCTAAAGGAAATCAATCTTGAATATTCATTGGAAAGACTGATGCTGAAGCTGAAGCCTTAATACTTTGACCACCTGATGCAAAGAACTGACTCATTGGAAAAGACCCTGATGCTTCGAAAGATTGAAGGTGGGAGTGTTATAGCCACGCTTTCCGGGAAACAGACTCACTCAGAAGGACAATGCAGATAGTGGAGTGCAGTTTATTACGCCGGCGGGCCCAAGGCAGAGTCTCCTCTTAGCCAAGGACCCCGTCCAGCATTTGTGAAAATCTTTTATACCCCATGCGTACGTGTCTAAACCCACCTCCTGCCCCATGTGTACGTGTCTTAACCCACCACCTGCCCGATGTGTACGTGTCTTAACCCACCACCTGCCCCATGTGTACGTGTCTTAAACAGTCAATAGTCAATAAGCCCGCAGTTACATTCCAACCAGTTAATAATCGATAAGCCTGTGATTACATCTTGACAGATACGAAAAAAAGTTTATGACCTGTCCGGAGACAGGTGTGATCACGGTATGCCTCCTCTTAGGCAATGAGTAGCCTGGATGTGATCTTCAGGATTCCTCTGTCTGGAGGGGGTCTTATCCTTCCATTGTCGTCCTCACAGGCACTAAGCAGAGAGTTCAGAGTCCACTGGAGAGGCAGTCGAGCACAGCCAGCACGGACAGGCCTGAGATGGAGTTCAGGCCCTATGAATTCCTTCTTCAGGAGGAGAAGGGGATGACAGAGGATGAGATGGTTGGATGGCATCACCGACTTGATGGATGTGAGTTTGAGTAAGCTCCAGGAGTTGGTGATGGACCAGACAGCCAGGGGTGCTGCAGTCCATGGGGTCACACAGAGTTGGACACGACTGAGTGACTGAACTGATAAATGACTTTTCCCTAACAAATAGTAAATATATATTTTTTATCTCTTTTTTCTTCCTTCAAAAATAGTGATCCTATGCACATTTAATCTTTATTGATTCTTGCCTGTATGTAGTTTTTTCCCTCTAAATCATGCTTATGTTTCACTTTTTATTTCTTATCTTTTGAAGTTTATTCCAGACACTTCATTGATGCTGAAGATTGTAAGAGGCTGCCTGAAACGGGCTATTGCAACAGGATAGAGAGCTTGAGTCTGTGAAAAGCTACATGGAGTCTGTTAGGATAAAGGATGTGTGGCAATGTCTCCTTAAAAACAAACAAACAAAAAAACCACATAAGAATCCATTAAAACACCCAGGAGAGAAGGATCAGGCTTTAACATGTGCTAAAGTCAAAACTGAGCAAAGCCAAGGTTGTGAAGTAAGAGATTTGGGGTCTCTTCTACATCCTTGCTCTAATTTGTATATTCTTTGTTCCAAACCTGGAGGTGGTAAAACATTTATTTAAAATGCACCATCTTGATAATTTGAGAACCATCCATACTATTTGACATGTAAGTCATAGAAAATTTTCCAGGCAGTAATAAAATGTCTTTTCTCATGAAATCATCAGAAGTCTGATTAAAAATTAAGCCCTCTTTGTAATATATTAGTTAAGCTTCTGTCCTAACTTATCTCTGAGTTTCACATCTAAATTGCTACTTGCAAGATTTGGATTATTTTTCCTATATTTCATTATTCAGAGAATAGCTAGCCTATAGTATTGCTAATTAGGCTAATTACTGTATCTATTGCTTTGAATAATTCTTTTCCTTCCCTTAAATACACACACCCTGGGGCTAGAGAAGACTGAAGGCAAAAGAAGGAGGCAGCAGAAGATGAGATGTTTAGATAGCATTGCTGACTCAATGGACATGAATCTGAGTAAACTCCAGGATATAGTGAAGGATAGAGGAGCCTGGCAGGCTACAGTCCATGAAGTTGCAGAGTCAGACATGACTTAGCTACTGAACAAAAACAACAAGCTATTAGAAAACTTGTATTTAGGCGTTTAGTCAACTTACATAACTATCCATTAACCACATTCATAGTTTTCCCTTATGCACACAATATATCATCTCTTTCCTCAGGTAAGACTGACTTTAAGGCTCATCCAGTGACTGCATCTGCCTTGAAATTGGAATCAATCATATGTGGTTGTTGTATCTTAGGGTCTGATAACCTGTAACCCAAACAACAGTTTATGCTTGGCTAATACACACTCTACAGTGGCACCAAAGGAAAAGGAAGCAAGGCCTTTTCTTCTAAAGGGTCAAGGGAAAACCTTGAAGTAATGATCCATCTGTATCACAAATCAAAGTTAGTTGATGTGACTGTGAGGAGAGCCTGTTCTTTTAGCTAACACAAAAGCCCTGCTTTCACTTTTGGAAGAATCCTAGTTATGCGTTACAACCTGTCGTCGTCATTTCTGAGGGGCTCACAGGGAATGACACTCTTCTGGCGGGTTGTGTGGATTTATCAACCCATTTTGAGTTGATGGAAATTGCTGCTGCAGCTGCTAAGTCGCCTTAGTCATGTCTGACTCTGTGCAGCCCCATAGACGGCATCCCACCAGGCTCCCCCATCCCTGGGATTCTCCAGGCAAGAACACTGGAGTGGGTTGCCATTTCCTTCTCCAATGCATGAAAGTGAAAAGTGAAAGTGAAGTTGCTCAGTCGTGTCCGACTCTTGGTGACCCCATGGACTGCAGCCTACCAGGCTCCTCCGTCCATGGGATTTTCCAGGCGAATACTGGAGTGGGTTGCCATTGCCTTCTCCATGATGGAAATTGGAAGCTTATAAATTACTTTGGAGTTAGAACCATCACATGCTGTTGCAAACTATACCTGAGGTTCCATATTGGCAAAAGTGTTCCCTCAAAACTTTCAAAGATACCTATTAGCTTGAGTTGTGTGTGTCCCTAAACACAATCAGGATCTTTCATCAACACAGTCTTTGAATTTGAAGATTATAATGTTTCATTTACTGGGCTTTGTGTTTTGTCTAACCTGTAGGTTAATGGCTATACCATTCCATTTTCCTAATATACACAGTCGTTGTGTGGTTTCACTCTACCATTTCATTTGGCAAAAAATAAAACATCTTAATGGATGGTGCTCAGAAGAGTTTGAGGTCTCAGTTATATATATTGTTAAAACAATCACTTGACATTCTCTACTAATAGAATCAATATGTGCGGAAATGTAGCTTTTTCTACCTGGCAAGTTTCTGAGCTGGAGAAATCTGAGACAAGTTTTATTTCATGCTGTAAGCAGAGAGCACATCTCTTTGCACAACTGATTTTATTCCCTGCCATCTCCCTTGGCAGTGAGGTTAATTCTGCCTTCAGTTCATCCATCTCTTCTAGGACTTTACTGACAGCTGAACAAGATTAGCAAAATCAGACTAACAATAGTTTTTGCCAAAGTTGTTATTGCTGTTTTGTTTTATACTATATAATCTACATTATGGTGTCACTGAGTTTACAGTCTGCATCCCAATGAATATAGCAGGTGATCTTGAAAAGTAATTTTCTACCACATAACAGGGGGTTGAGTAATATTCTAACCTGCAGTGGGTATGTACTGAACTCTCAGTGATGAACAGAGGAAGCCAGTATCATTCATTTGTCTCACTGCCCAGTACATGTGGAACATCCTTCTGTAGTTTGGGAAATTCTCCACCTTATGTCCCCAAAGTAGAAACTAGAACCCATGCTTCTCCATGCTTCTTTGCATCTTGGGTACTGGCAGGTGATGCCCTTGGGCAATGCAAAGAAATGGGAGCAGGGTGAAAGGAAGGTGGAACAGCATTCCAATTCTGAAGACATCAGTGATTGCAGGATTGGCTGTATTGCTTGTGACAGGAGCAGCTGCTGAAGATTATGTTCATGGCAGGATTATAGACACTATTGGAGCTTCCTGGCTACTGCATTCAGGGTAGCTGTGGCAAAGGCATTGGTGACCTCCTGTCGATTGTGCAAAGTAGATTAAGGCATGATCTCCCGAAAACTAGCTTCAAGGAAGTTTCTCCAGCTCTCCCAATATTCCAATGAGATCATTCCCCTCCTTTTACTGCACTCTTTTCCTACTTTTCCCCTCTTTCTGCCAACCCTAGGGTTGCTTGAAATTAAGAACATCGACATGTAGAAAGTCAGTACATCCTAATGAATATGCTTGAAAGCACCAAACACATCTAAAGGAGAATATGAGAGTCTGAAGTTATGATGTTAGAAAAAGTGTATGTGTGTTTGATGTTTGTGTGTGTAGACATCATTTATTAAATTTGCAGATGCCATCAGTTTCTGTTTTACAGTATTCACAGAGACAGACATGGGTACACACACACACATGCACACACACACACACATACCAAAAAGAAATAATTATAAACATGAAAGTCAGTACTCCTAGGAAAATTATTTATAGAGATGGAGGTATTTTGTCTTCACTAAGATAAAGCATCTTGTTAAAAATAAAGGTAAACCTTTCATTCTTACAGAATACTTCAGAAGAAATAAACTTTATGTTCTGTATCTATGTCAACTAAAATATAATAATGAAAATTATTAAAGAAGTTTTAAGAGAATTGATACAAACAAAAATTCTTGCTAAAATAGAAATTAAAATTTATTCACCTACATATAATGCATACTAAACATTTAATTATATAGATATTTTATTCATTGGTTATTTTATTTACTTATTGTTGGTTAGGGGTCCTAATCTTGCTCTTATATTTTTACTAGATAAATATAACACAATATGTTCTCTCCATTAACTGAATCAGTAAGATTGAGCTTCCTCAATTCAGTAGCTTGGAAAGTTATGATGTCATGAATCTGGATGAAAGTACTGGCACTTTCCAAAAAGATGCTGGGGAAAAATTAAATAGTACTTATTTCTGATTCTGTTACTGAAAAATTATATATGATCGCAATCGACCAAACTTATGACCAAATATAATTCAATTCTCTCGATACTTTCTATTTCTATATGTTTTAAATTCAACCAGTGTAAATTCCTTACGTGTTTTTTTGTGTATTTTTTAGACTGAAAATTTGTAGCAGAACACAGGCAATAACAGTCTGCAAGTTAAGGTTATTTTGACTCAAAATAATGCAAACCAGATGTACCTACTTATCTAAGGCATATTAAATTAGAGCTATAAAAATCATTCTACTTTCTTGGGGGAAAATACTACATTAAATTTCCTGCAAATATTAAATGGCCTTTGAAAAAAATCAGCAGCAGAAGGAACAAATTATAAAAAAGGAAACTATAATATAAAAATGGCATTATCATTTTTGTTATTGTTGCCAAGCTATTAAAAATGAAGGAAAGCAACTTAAGTGCCTTGTGTTAATCAAGAAGCATATGCATATATCATCTGTATAAAATAACTTCTAAAATGTTTAAATGTTTATAAAATTATCTATAATTTTCAGAAAAATCTCACCTTTGCCTGTGTTTCCAGATTTGATTGGAAAACATTCAGGAGAGAATTTTACTTGTCTTGATGCAGACTTCCTTTCCACCAACTGATAATTCATAATTAGAATATTTGGTTTTCATATACATAGGAAATATCTTTTCAGACACTCCTTGATGTAGTATCACTATTGGTAGGGAATTGAATGGAGCTGAGCTGATAATTTATTTAAAATATAGTCATAAAAGTAAAGAGAACTTTAATAATAGCTTAACAGATAGTTATACCCCCTATTACCCCCAAGAATATAAAAAGCTTCACTGATCCATTGATGCTTGCCCTTGAATACATTAACTATTCAGAAGTTCAGCATAATGTTAAATTTAATCATAATGCTAAATCAGAATACAGTGTTGAGGGGTTTTGTGGGTCTTGTGCTACAATTATATATAATTTGGTTAGTTTATCTAGAAGTGCCAAATTTCACCTTGTTAATCATCTCTCTTACCCTCTAGAGTCTCAAAGAAGATAAAAATTCTGGATAACACATACACACAGAAATTAACAAATGATATAGCAATCCCATACTGATGATCAGCCATTCTAGTGCCTGATACCAAAACATGAGGTTCCCATATAGCTTTGTTAAATCCATTCAGTTTCATCACTTAACAACAACAAAAGACTTCAAACAGACTACTTCACAGAATCTGCCTACATTGCCTTTATTATTTCTGATTTTGCACACTTGACTGTATGTATTGTATTTATTCACTTGAATCATTCTGTGTAACCAGGTAAATGGAGAGGAAAAAAATCTATACCAGGCTTGTTTATTATAATTGGATGTTTATACGACTGACTTGGGACTCAGAAGTTGGCAAGTAAATTTTCCAAAGTATTCAGCAATTTTGCATATAATTAAAAATTTATTCCCTAAGTATTAATAATGTTTTTGCCTTCCTAGTTTCTATTTTCTATGCGTGCATGCATGCTAAGTTTGTCAGTCATGTCTTACTCTTTGAGACTCTATGATGGTAGGTAGCCCACCAGGCTCCTCTGTCCAGGCTCCAGGCAAGAATACTGGAGTAGGTTGCCATGCCCTTCTCCAGGGGATCGTCCCAACCCAGGGACGGAAACTGTGTCTTTTATGTCTTCTGCATTGGCCGATGGGTTCTTTGCCGCTCATACTACCTGGGAAGCCCCCTATTTTCTACTCTAATGGGTTAAAGAGAAGTTTATGGATCCCAGTATATAAGCCATTCTTGCAAAAATATTCTGAAATGTCATTCGGTATACTGGAAGAAGGAAATTTCTGTGTTCTGGGAAGAAACTGGTGAGTGATGAATTGGTTTCCATAAGTAATTTGGAAGAATATTTTCTCATTTATTTGTTGTGTCTTTGTTGTTGTACTTAGTATGTGTTTAACCTGATTAGAGAGAGGAAGAGAAGGGAAGGCCAGAAAAGATGACAGAATGGTTGAATATCATATATAATATTAGACACTTTATCTTTGCAGCAAAATAATCACTCTCCCTTCCTCAAAATTTGGTAGAGTTGGAACTTCCATGACGGTCCAGTGGTTAAGACTGAGGTTCCAGTGCAGGCAGCGTGGGTTCGCTCCCTGGTCAGGGAACTAAGATCCTTCATACAAAAAAAAAAAAAAAGAAAAGAAAAATTGATAAAGTCAGCCATATACAAAGACAATTTAAAGATGATAATGGAAAAACATTTTATATTATCATAATCACGTGTGTACTTTATCCCCTACTTAACACTAAGTGCTTAAAGGTTATTCTTTGTATTTTAACTATTCTTTGTTTACTGAAGGGCCATGTACTAGTGCATGCTAGTAGGGTTCAATAATTGTCAAATGAAATTATATATTGGATCTTATATTTATATAAAGGATATTTGAATAAACATGAAAATTTCTTAGTTTTGAAGTCAGTTATTTTTAGCAATCAATTAAAATTATGCAAATAAATCAGGTTTATAAAATTCACTCCCAAAGAAGTTTAACGTATAATTACAAATTCCTTGAACATTCTAGAGAAACTGTTATTACAATTAACATGCAGAAGCAAGTAGCAAAGTTAAACATGTGCTATTTTTCTTTTTAGTGAAGAAAGTAAATTCAGAACAATACTCCCACAAAAATAAAAACAGCGTTTCATAGTATGGTACTAATTATTTATTCAAATATTAACAAATTCAAAAGATTTTGTTAAAAGTGGAAACACATTCCAGTTAAAGCCATTTTTTCTGTTGTAAGACGAAATTTAACTCATGAGTTTGCAAATATGAGTTGAGAACCAGAAAGTAAGAATTCCGGTTTCCAGTTCTAGCATTTACTGGTCATTTGATTCTAGAAAACTCTCTCAACTCCTCTGAGTCTAAATTTCTGCATCTACAAAGTATACGGGCCTCCTTGGTGGTCAGACAGTGAAGACTCTGCCTGCAATGCAGGTAAACCCTGGGTCAGGAAGATTCCCCAAGAGTAGGAAATGGCAACCCACTCCAGTATTCTCTCCTGGAGAATTTTATGGACAGAGGAGCCTGGCAGGCTCCTGGCAGTCCATGGGGTGGCAAAGCGACTAACACTTTCACTTTTCATGAAGTATACACTCAGTTCAATGTTTCAAAATAACAGGCTTTCTATAAATACTTAAAACATAAATAATTGACCATAATTATAGATGTAGAAGAAACAAGCCATACAATTCCCTTCAAATTACCACTCAGAAGCCCTTAAAATAATAGCTTGCAAAGTTGTTTTTTAAAAAGTTTGTTGTCAGTTTTGAGCAGAAAATTGGAAGTCGAACAGCTAGATATTAAGGTTTCTGAAATGCACTTACATAATATAATCTTTAGCATATTCAGTATGAAGTTACCATGTTAAATAAGTGAAGCTATTTCATCATGCAAACCCCTTTCTTCAAGAACTGAAACTATCTCATGATATTAAACCCTTTGCTTTAAATCTTTTAGTGTTGTCTTAATGCACAGAGATTAAACTATAAACATAGTATTATGATATTATCTTTTCCTTTCTTTCCTTCCTAATTGTGCCCATCATAATCTTATCTTTCCTGTCTGTATTTCAGTTATATTGTTTCTAACTTGTGCCAGACTAGATTCTATAATCAGTATTTGAATATGGTATTCTCTCTATCCAAAGCTTTTCATCTACCATGTAAATATAAGTCTATATGTTTTTATGTGTGAATATGTCACACGTTCCTTCTATGAGACCCTAAGGTCAGGGATTCAGCTGATCTAGTTAAGAGTCAGGGTGAAGCTCTTTTATTGCTATGATTACCCTCTGTGCACAAAATACTTTGGATCCCTCAAATGATGTCTTGTGAGGTATGGGTTGAGATATAGGATTATTTTCCTCAGGTCTGCTCTGCTTTCAGTGTATATCTTTGCACTGTGAAAAGCACCTAACATATATTGTATGTTCAATTGCTATCTCATGAGAAACAAAGAAGAAAAGAAAGAGGTTCATCTATTAATCTGCTTTGGAAAAATTTCATCCTTCCAACTACAGAAACTTAGGGAATAACTGGGTTTTTTCCCTCCCATGTGTATTCACTTCTTCTTCTTATTATTTTTTTTTTTTACTTAACAGTATGTAACAGGATGGACATCTCAGATTATAAACTGATAGTTTTTTTCCTTCTTTACTTTTCTAAATTTAGGTGTTTTCTTGGTTCCGATATAATTTTTTTTCTTTTAACCTTTCAATTTGAAAATAGTTTCAAACCTTTGAAAAGTTGTAAAAAGAGTACAAAGATATCACATGTGCTGTCACCCAGACTTTCTAATTTTTGACATATTACCACATTTATCTCATCATTCTCTGTTAGTCTACCAATGTAGCAATATCTATCAACCTGCAGGTATATATGAATATATACATATAACATACTTTTATGAAACACTTATGTTGCAGGCACAATGCCAAATTACTGCTTACCATTTTAGTGTATATTTCTTACGGAGAGCAATGTTTCCTTTTATCACAATAGTACAACTGTCAAAATTAGGGCATATTCACTAGTAAAATTCTCTCATCTCTTCCTGGGATGTTAAAATGTTGCTGATGATTCTCATATTTCATATTATGGGTTCAGATCCAATTCAAAATCACTTAGTTGACATCTCTTTAGGTTCTTTCAGTCTGGAAGACTTCCTGAGTTTTCCTGTGCCTTTCATTACTTTGGCATTTTTGACCCAAACAGGCACTTATTTTGTAGACTGTACTTTAACTCAAAGGTTTTTCTGATCACTTAAAAACAATGGATTCAGTACAAGCATTATATTTTTTAATGACCAAAATATATATAATTATATTCTCTACAAAATAATCAGATTTCTTTAAACATATACAAATGAAGGAAATAACTAAAAGAGATATTTACAGGAGAATAATGTTTATTTATTTACAAGCTATTTAGAATCATGATATGAAATGCTTATAAATCTGTTGAAATCAAACAACTAACCCTAGCAGTAGCGACTTGATTAATTCATCCCATCTTATTGTATAGAGATAACATCTTTTTATTCTTCCAGATTTTCATATACATCAGAAGAATGTGTGTGCATACTAAGTCTCTTCAGTAGTGTCCAACTCTCTGCGACCCCATGGACTGTAGCTTGCCAGGCTCCACTCCCCTTGGGATTCTCCAGGCAAGAACACTGGAGTGGGTTGCCATGCCCTCCTCCAGGGGACCTTCCCAACCCAGGGATCCAACCCGTGTCTCTATGTCTCCTGCATTGGCAGGCGGGTTCTTTACCACTAGCATCACCTGGGAAGCCCACATCAGTAGAACAGGACCAGTTCATTTCCTGAAACTGTGAGAATAAAGAACCAACTCCTGCCATGTTGTTTTGTATAGAAGGTTTCGTTCCTTTCATTCTTGCTTGGCTAATGTCTTTTTCCAAGCAATGTAATTTTCTTAATGACCTTGAATGTAGTAAGCTGACTGTTTTTATTTGGTAATCATTCAAAAGAAGCTGTTCCATCAAACTGCTATTCCTTAACTTCTGAGCTTCTCTCATCTGTACTTTGATGATATTAAGGCTGAAAACATTATTATTATGTTCTATGATCATGAATAAAATACACTAATCTTTGTCTAAAAGTTGGTTCTAAAACAAGAAAGGAAGAGACTTGGGTCTCTTCTGTGTATCTCTCCTTCTTGAACAAGGCTGGCCAAGGATGGTTTTTTCCCTAGGGGTAGGGAAAGTGTAAGAGGAAAACTGCTTGGTTGTTGGAACTTCTGTATCACTTTGTCAGGTCTGAAGTGTTCTTTTCTGACAAAGTGCTAACTCTTTGGTATGGTAAATCAGCTGCTTCATGAAGTAAAGCTGTAAGAATCTTTAACATTCCAATGGGAAATTTTTCATATTTCTATGAGAAAAAGATATACTTGAAGTATAGATTTTTTGAGTCAGAAAAAAAAGTCTTGGTGGCTTTCAAATTTTGGCAATAATGAATATAGCCACTGTAAACATCCACAGAGAAGGTAATGGCACCCCACTCCAGTACTCTTGTCTGGAAAATCCCATGGGCGCAGGAGCCTGATAGGCTGCAGTCCATGGGGTCACGAAGAGTCAGACATGACTGAGTGACTTTGCTTTCACTTTTCACTTTCATGCATTGGAGAAGGAAATGGCAACCCACTCCAGTGTTCTTGCCTGGAGAATCCCAGGGACGGGGGAGCCTGGTGGGCTGCCGTCTATGGAGTCGCACAGAGTTGGACATGAATGAAGCGACATAGCAGCAGCAGCAGCAAGCATCCATATGTAGGTTTTCGTGTGGAAATACGTTTTTTACCTCCTATAGGTAAAAACTAAGGTGCACACTTACTGGATCATATGGTAAGAATATGCTTAGAATTTTAAGAAACTTTCAAACTGTCTTGCATGGTAACTACAATTTGCCTTCCCTCCAGGAATGCACGAGAACTTCTATTGCTCCATGTCTTTGCCAGCAGCTGGTGTCCTTGGTGCTTTGGATTATAGCCATTCCAATAGGTGAGTAGTGGTAACACAAATTTGTTTTAATTTGCATTTTGCTAATGATATGTGATGTGGAGCATCTTTTCATATGCTTCTTTGCCAACTGTATATCTTCTTTGCTGAAAGGGCTTGGTTTGGGCTGCTATAAAAATCACTATAGATTGGGTGGCATATAAAAAGCAGAAATCAATTTCTCATTGTTCTGGAGCATGGAAGCCTGAGATTATGGAGACTGAGTTCAGTTTCCATAAGGCAGAATTCAACTAAAGAAAGTAGGTAAGACCCAAAACAGTATTTCCTTAGTTTATTAGATGAACCTGGGTGTTTTACGAAATGTGAAATTGAGGAATGAGACAATATGATCTGTAATTACCTGGAGAAAGAGGTATCACATGTTACATATGTAATGTCTTATATGTAATTGTTTTTATTTTTTTTTAATTTTTAAAAAATTTATTTATTTTAATTGGAAGCTAATTACTTTACAATACTGTTGGTTTTTGCCACACATCAACACAAATCAGCCACGGATCTACACGTGTTCCCCATCCTGAACCCCCCTCCCACCTCCTTCCTCATCCCATCCCTCTGGGTCACCCCAGTGCACCAGCCCTGAGCACCCTGTCTCATGCATCGAACCCGGACCGGCGAACTGTTTCACATATGATAATATACATGTCTCAATGCTGTTCTCTCAGATCATCCCACCCTCGCCCCCTCCCACAGAGTCCAAAAGACTGTTCTATATATCTTTGCTGTTATAAAAACAATTACATATATGTGTATACAGCAAGTAGTGTGAGTTCCAAGCTCATTCAAGCATCAGGCTGGGCAGAGGCAAGAGGAAACAAACTATTTAAAGATAAAAGAGAATAATCCTTAGAGTTATAACGTAAGACAGAGAATAAATTCACTTTGAACTAGCAAGATAATTAAAAGAAATCAAATCATTTAAGACAGATTGACAACAAATAAAAGAAATGCATTTTGTTGTTTGAGATAGTCATATTAAATACCATGGAAATTTAAAATAGCAACAGCTTTAAGGTGAAGCTGAGTCAGAAAACTTTGCTGAAACATATATGGGTTTATTAACTGCTATCTATTTTTTTTTCTTTTTTTAAATTTTTTTTCCATTTATTTTTATTAGTTGGAGGCTAATTACTTTACAATATTGTAGTGGTTTTTGTCATATATTGACATGAATCAGCCATGTATTTACATGTATTCCCCATCCCGATCCCCACTCCCACTTCCCTCCCGAACCCATCCCTCTGGGTCTTCCCAGTGTACCAGCCATGAGCACTTGTCTCATGCATCCCACCTGGGCTGGTGATCTGTTTCACCATAGATAATATATATGTTTCAATGCTGTTCTCTCAAAACATCCCACCCTCGCCTTCTCCCACAGAGTCCAAAAGTCTGTTCTGTACATCCATGTCTTTTTCTGTTTTGCATATAGGGTTTCGTTACCATCTTTCTAAATTCCATATATATGTGTTAGTATACTGTATTGGTCTTTATCTTTCTGGCTTACTTCACACTGTATAATGGGCTCCAGTTTCATCCATCTCATTAGAACTGATTCAAATGAATTCTTTTTAATAGCTGAGTAATATTCCACAGTGCATATGTACCACAGCTTCCTTATCCATTTGTCTGCTGATGGGCATCTAGGTGGCTTCCATGTCCTGGCTGTTATAAACAGTGCTGCGATGAACATTGGGGTGCACGTGTCTCTTTCAGATCTGGTTCCCTCTGTGTGTATGCCCAGAAGTGGGATTGCTGGGTCATATGGCAGTTCTATTTCCAGTTTTTTAAGAAATCTCCACACTGTTCTCCATAGCGGCTATACTAGTTTGCGTTCCCACCAACAGTGTAAGAGGCTTCCCTTTTCTCCACACCCTTCCCAGCATTTATTGCTTGTAGACTTTTGGATAGCAGTCATCCTGACTGGCATGTAATGGTACCTCATTGTGGTTTTGATTTGCATTTCTCTGATAATGAGTGATGTGGAGCATCTTTTCATGTGTTTGTTAGCCATCTGTATGTCTTCTTTGGAGAAATGTCTGTTTAGTTCTTTGGCCCATTTTTTGATTGGGTCATTTATTTTTCTGGAATTGAGCTGCAGGAGTTGCTTGTATATTTTTGAGATTAATCCTCTGTCTGTTGCTTCATTTGCTATTATTTTCTCCCAATCTGAGGGCTGTCTTTTCACCTTACTTATAGTTTCCTTTGTTGTGCAAAAGCTTTTAAGTTTCATTAGGTCCCATTTGTTTAGTTTTGCTTTTATTTCCAATATTCTGGGAGGTGGGTCATAGAGGATCTTGCTGTGATTTATGTCGGAGAGGGTTTTGCCTATGTTCTCCTCTAGGAGTTTTATAGTTTCTGGTCTTACATTTAGATCTTTAATCCATTTTGAGTTTATTTTTGTGTATGGTGTTAGAAAGTGTTCTAGTTTCATTCTTTTACAAGTGGTTGACCAGTTTTCCCAGCACCACTTGTTAAAGAGGTTGTCTTTTTTCCATTGTATATCCTTGCCTCCTTTGTCAAAGATAAAGTGTCCATAGGTTCGTGGATTTATCTCTGGGCTTTCTATTCTGTTCCATTGATCTATATTTCTGTCTTTGTGCCAGTACCATACTGTCTTGATGACTGTGGCTTTGTAGTAGAGCCTGAAGTCAGGCAGGTTGATTCCTCCAGTTCCATTTTTCTTTCTCAAGATTACTTTGGCTATTTGAGGTTTTTTGTATTTCCATACAAATTGTGAAATTATTTGTTCTAGTTCTGTGAAAAATACCATTGGTACTTTGATAGGGATTGAACTGAATCTATAGATTGCTTTGGGTACTACTATCTATTTTATAATATTTTTATGTTTAATTTTTCATAAAGATTAAACTTATGTACTTGCAATACCACTTGATGTTAGTTTTGACTGTGAACATCTTCCTTGGTCATTGTTTAAATATACAAATACAGTAATTGATTCTTTATAAATTTATAAAACTTAACTTGAGCTTAATTGCTTAAACTAAGTAAATTTGAATTAAAATGTATCTCCTCTGTATTTTAACTCTTTTTTAAAAATCTCATGAATGTTATTATTTGGGTTAACTGGTTATTCCATGAGCATTTATAATTTATTTCCCAGAGAACTAATGGAAATACTAAAATTTAATTTCAAAATTTCTAAAAATGTAAAGTCTTAAATTCTAAAAGGATAGAGTGATGTGAAATTTAACACAGAGGAATGTGGGTAAGTTCTTTATATGCATATATCCAGAGGCAATTGCCACAGAGTAAAATATATGTTGAATTGTACATACAGAATTTGAACTAGTTTGTCAGCCAAAGTAAACACAATTAAAAGTCAAATAAGAAAATGGAATTTTCATAGTCTTAAATATCTGTCGCAAGATATTTGTTAACCACAGAGAAAAGACATTAACTTTAGGGTGAATGATTTTGACAGAAGCCTTCTTTACTAATTGGTCAATATCAGAAGTGAACTAGTGTTAAAACAGAACATGATGGACCAAGAAATACACATAATTTTTCTGGTTCCCTGAACAAGTAATATGCTTCAGTCCAATACTATGAAAACTTCTGACAAAGCTAATTTTAGGGACTTGCAGCAAAATGACTAGTGAACCTCAAAAATGTTAATTTTAAGATGGTGAAGAAAAAAATACTCAAGAAGGTACCCAAGAACAAGAACATACTCAAGAACGATGACAGATTGCAGAAACCTGTGGAGAATAAAAGCAAACAATTACAAGGGTGGATTTTGAATGGGATCCTGGAAGGGAAAAAAAAGACAGCAGTGGAAAAACTGGTGAAATTCCAATAAGGTTTTTAGTTTTCATAGTGGCCCTGATAATTTTGTAAATTGTGAAAATTATGTAAGATATTATCTTCAGTATAAACTGAGTAAGGGATAAATGGTAATTTTCTATACTACTTCTCTAACTACTTCCCTTTAGTCTAAATATAGTTTAAAATAAGAAAAGTATTTAGAAAGAAGCTACTATAAAATTGGGAAAAATTGTATTTTGTCAGGACTTGGTGAAAGTGGTGAGATTGATTACCAAATGGTAACAGGAGGAAATTCTTTTTGATTTTGGAATTATCTTGATTGTGGTAGTGGTTGAATGCTTGTCTGCATTTGCCAACGTGCATGGAAAGGTAAACCAAATACTGCATTTTATTGTATGTAATAATAAATAAAAACAAAAACAAATACAGCAAATAAACTGGGAAAGCATTTGAAACAGATATGTAATATATTAATGATGAAAAATAAAAGATATGTTAATAAAAATTCCCCTACATGAACGGCAATTCTTTCCACAATTGCCAATAACAGCTATAAAAATATTGTGGTAATTGTTCAATATCTTAGTTATTATGAAGAATTAGAGTGAAATATCATGATAAAATGATATAAATACAAATAATATCAATTTCTGAAGATTTGATAAAGCATTGTTGGTAAATCACTATATTAAAAATATTTAAATATAGCTATTATGTCTTGTATGGATCACAATAAACTGTGGAAAATTCTGAAAGAGATGGGAATACCAGACCACCTGACCTGCCTCTTGAGAAACCTGTATGCAGGTCAGGAAGCAACAGTTAGAACTGGACATGGAACAACAGACTGGTTCCAAACAGGAAAAGGAGTACATCAAGGCTGTATATTGCCACCCTGCTTATTTAACTTATATGCAGAGTACATCATGAGAAATGCTGGGCTGGAAGAAGCACAAGCTGGAATCAAGATTGCCGGAAGAAATAGCAATAACCTCAGATATGCAGATGATACCACCCTTATGGCAGAAAGTGAATATGAATTAAAAAGCCTCTTGATGAAAGTGAAAGAGGAGACTGAAAAAGTTGGCTTAAAGCTCAACATTCAGAAAACTAAGATCACGGCATCTGGTCCCATCACCTCATGGCAAATAGATGGGGAGACAGTTGAAACAGTGTCAGACTGTAATTTTTTGGGCTCCAAAATCACTGCAGATGGTGACTGCAGCCATGAAATTAAAAGACGCCTACTCCTTGGAAGGAAAGTTATGACCAACCTAGATAGCATATTAAAAAGCAGAGACATTACTTTGCCAACAAAGGTCCATCTGGTCAAGACTATGGTTTTTCCAATAGTCATGTATAGATGTGAGATTTGGACTGTGAGGAAAGCTGAGCGCTGAAAAATTGATGTTTCTGAACTGTGGTGTTGGAGAAGACTCTTGAGAGTCCCTTGGACTGCAAGGAGATCAAACCAGTCCATCCTAAAGGAGACCAGTCCTGAGTGTTCATTGGAAGGACTGATGCTGAAGCTGAAACTCCAATACTTTGGCCACCTGATGAGAAGAGTTGACTCATTGGAAAAGACCCTGATGCTGACAGGGATTGGGGGCAGGAGGAGAAGGGGACGACAGAGGATGAGATGGCTGGATGGCATCACTGACTCGATGGGCATGAGTTTGAGTAAACTCCGGGAGTTGGTGATGGACAGGGAGGCCTGGCGTGCTGCGATTCATGGGGTTGCAAAGAGTCGGACACTACTGAGCGACTGAACTGAACTGAACTGAACTGATTATGTCTTGAGGGACTTCCCAGGTGACACAGTGATAAAGAATCCACCTGCCAATAAGGGAGACTTGAGAGATGAGAGTTCTAGCCCTGGCTCGGGAAGATCCCCTGGAGGAGACAATGGCAACCCACTCCAGTATCCTGCCTGGTACAGTCCATAGTGTCTCAAAGAGGTTGACATGACTGAGCGACTTGCATTCATTATATCTTGAGGCTTTAAAATTAATTGTGTTAATCTACTAATTCAGTTGTTTTGTCCTTCTCAATTTTATTTAACTAATTTTGGGGTAAATATAAGGTGAACTCCAACTGTGTACCAGGTACTATAATATTCATGGGCTTACAATCATGGCAGAGACAGAGGTGATGAAAAGTTAAAAGAATAAATAGCACACTAAATTGATGCAAAAACTCTCTGCTACAAACAAGGAGTTATGCAAAAAGATGTGAGATATACACATGAACCACATACACACCTCAGTTCATGTAAATTAACAGAAAAGGTACCTCAGAGTCAGAATTGAAAGTTTAGGCTGGTATCAAATTAACTAATGGTGTTCCCCGGTGGCTCAGCGGTAAAGAATCCACCTGCCAATGCAGCAGACACGGGTTTGATCCCTGGGTGGGGAAGATCCCCTGGCAAAAGAAGTGGCATCTCACTTCAGTATTCACTGAGGACATCCTATGGCCAGAGGAGCCTGGGGGCCTATATTCCAATGGGTTGCAAAGAAGTGGCATCTCACTTCAGTATTCACTGAAGACATCCTATGGCCAGAGGAGCCTGGGGGCCTATATTCCAAAGGGTTGCAAAGAGTTGGACACGACTTAGCAACAAAACGCTGCCGTTAGCTTCTACAGCTGGGAGCTGAGGTTGTAATGTGCAATATGAGAAACAGCCTTCCATTGTGCAGGACCTAGCACTGAGACTTCTGATTAAATGTGTAACTCTAAGTGGTCTGATCTTTCTACATAAAGGATTACACAAATACTTCACTCAATGATCTTATAGAAACAGTGTGAAATATTATCGATACCTTAAGATCTAGATGGGTTAGAAGGGATCCTGTGAGAAAGCCCAAATTAAAGTATGCTGAATGTATCCTGCTTGCTCCTTATAATATACTTTCCCACAGATTCCTTTTTGCTCTCTGCCTGAGACTGACCTGGGTAGGCTAGAGTAATGGAACTCTCCTCACTGCATCTTCTGGTCATTTGAGTCAAATGGAAAACTAACTGAAGAGCAAAGAAGAGTAAGGAAAGTGAATTTAGGTATTCTAATCCCACTGCTCACCTTTCAGAGTAGGATTGCTAAATTTAGAGGAGAAAAAGATATTCAGATAACTGAATTTCAGATCAACAATGAATAATTTTCTTAAAGTAAAAGTATGCTCATGTAACATTTGGGACATGCTTTTATGCTCTTGTGTATCTAAAATTCAAAGTTAAATGGCAGCCGGTATTTTATCTGGCAACCTTACTTCGATATTTTTTGCTATGCAGAATCCTTCAAAAATTATGTAATGTGGTAAAAATGTTAGCTAATGCTAGATTGGTAGCAATATATAAGTGTATCAAATCAGCATATTGTTTACCTTAAGCTTTACGTGCATGGGTTCTCTGCTGCTCAGTCATGTCCAACACTTTGTGATCCAAAATGGACTGTAGCCTACCAGGCTCCTCTGTCCATGGCATTTTCCAAGCAAAAATACTGGAGTGAGGTGCCATTTCCTACTCCAGGGGATCTTCCAGATCCAGGGATCACACCCATGTCTTGCACTGGCAGGCAGATTCTTTACCACCATGCCACTAATATGTCAATTATATCTCAATAGAGCCAAAAAAGAGCATGAATATTTTCAAGGCAACTCCTACAAACAATTCTCTCATACAGGATCATGCTATTTTCAAACCCTCAACCCCTTTGTGGAGCACTGGTATCTCTCCCTCTGATGAGAAGTGTACTCAGTTTAAAAAACAAAAATAATCCATGCCCACATCACCCTAAAATTCAGGCAGTGTAGAAAAGGGAAATGGAATTTTTAAACCCCAAATTAGTCAACAACTTATAAATCCCTTATTTTGTTGATCTTATAAATTGCTTTTAGCTTTAGATACAATGAGGTCACTGTTGAGATTCCATTGACCCTCTTCATATGAATTAATAACTGGACATCTTATGAATCTGAAAATATTGTCCTCAACCTAGATCCTGTTTAGTATGTGCTAGTTAGACTGTGAGAGCACAAATTGAGGAATCTTAAGAATTCCCTAGAAATAGATGATCTTGGTCTAAGAGCAGGTAAACCAACACCTTCAAATCAAGACAATATTGGCATATGATAGAAGGCTTCCATCTACAGTCACAGAAAAAGAATCTTGTTCTGAGATCTGTGCTATTCTTTTCTTCTCCTTACTTTGCTATAAATTTTCTTATTTTATGTAAATAAACCTTAGCAATTGCCTAAAGGGATCGTTCAAAATTCTTTTATATTTTGTGTTATTATCACACTCTTTACTCCCATTTACCTTTCTCTATTGTGTAAAGAAGTCACTCATCTCTACATTTATCTGAATTTTTATGATGGTTGAAGATAGTTTCTTTCACTTAAGCCCCTGATGAAGATCTAATTAATATATGGTTTTAAATACTACAGAGGGCAGATTCCTTCCAACAGGTCCCTTTCTGTTTAGAAATTACTCTCACATGTTAATTCTCAATCTTGTAGTAATTGAACCCTCACCACAAATCGCCAGAATGTTTCTGTGTAGCGCACTCCACCCGTGGGCGTAAGTGAACTCACCAGGGGGAACAACGGATGCAGGAGCTATTCTCACCGCAGTAGTCATTCTGTTCTTTTCAGAGAGTCTCCAGCCTGCTTCTCAGGAATTATTCATTTCCACTAAGAGAATCTACTAATCTCAAGGATGGATAATTGGCTTATCCCTGATGTGATAAATTGTACAATATGTTCCTCACCAGGGTATTAATTCTTAAGTGGAAAGCAGACTTTCAATTGTCTACTGCATACAACTTGCCTTGTGTTCATGCTACTGTTATTAAAGATTTCCATATATTAAGAATCCTTACTCCTCCAAGAGACAATGTTCCACTGGGAATTGTACCTGGAAATCTCCAAACTAAGGCATGCACTTAGTTTTACTTAGGATTACTACCTGAAGGGATAAATAATGTTCATTAGCACTATCTGGGCTGCTGTTCCAAAACCAAGAATTTAAGCAACAAGAAAAATTGAACTAAGAGTTTATCATTGAATCTGGTTGGAGTAAAAAGAAAAAAAAATGCTGATTTTGCTTTAGAGGACAAATTTACATTCATTAACCAGGTTCTAGCACTGTTCTGGATTTATTTTTGCTGAGACAAGAGACCTAACATTTAGTATTCCATGTTGTATTAATATAAATAGCACTGGTCAGGTGAAACTATATGCATCTAAACTTGAGGAAAAGGACATCTGTCTTCCTAAGATTAAGCCCAATTTAACATTAAGATATGTTTCTATGGCCTAGACTTAACATTTGCATAAGTGTACTCATGTTATTTTTAGAGGGATTTAATAATCTCTTAAAAATTTAATTATTTCTCTTAGTTGGTTTCTACATCTTTTGAGTCTTAGATGTTAGGATTCAGTCATTTCACAAGAGATGATTTAAGAGCTCCTGCTATAATTAAAAAAAAAAGCATACTCAAGAATTGATTATTTTATTCCAAGTAGAGATAATATTTTTATAAACTGACAATCAGATCAAGATTTTGTATTGATATATAGTTAAATAATATAGCAGTCAATTTTAAAGTACAAATTAGTATTTTCCTTTTTTTTTTTTTACTGTATTCACAAGGTTTGAACTATCCCCACTATCTAATTCCAGAATATGATCTATTTGCATATAACCTTTATATTTATTCTTTAGGGAAGTATATATTCATATTCTTTTTCTATTTAAAAATTTGATTATTGGTCTTTTGATTGTAGAATTATAGGTGTTCTTTCTATATTCTGGGTACCAGAATTATACCAGGTATATAATTACAAATATTTTCCTCCATTTTACGGGGTGACTTTTCATTTCACCATCAGTTCAGTTCAGTTCAGTCACTCAGTCGTGTCCGACTCTTTGTGACCCCATGGACTGCAGCACGCCAGGCCTCCCTGTCCATCACCAACTCCCGGAGTTTACTCAAACTCATGTCCATTGAGTCAGTGATGCCATCCAACTACCTCATCCTCTGTCGTCCCTTTCTCCTCCCATCTTCAATCTTTCTCAGCATCAGGGTCTTTTCAAATGAGTAAGTTCTTTGCATCAGGGGGGCAAAGTATTGGAGTTTCAGCTTCACCATTTTCATCACAGTGTGCTTTAAAATATATTTTTACTTTTTATGAAATCAGTTTATGTATTTTCTTTTTCACCTATGGTTTTGGTGTCATATTTAAGGAGCCTTAATCTAACTCAAAATCTTGAAGATTTACTCATATTTTTTTTCTATGAGTTTCATAAATTTCTCTGTTACATTTAGGTTTATTATTCATTTTTGAGTTAATTTTTGTGTATAGTGGGAGGTAAAAAACTAGTTCCATGATTTTGATAAAGTTAATTCTTTGCCCCAAAACCACTAGTCATAGCAAGAAAAATCTTACTGTAACAGTAATAAAATACTACTCAAGCATGACAATATTTGAAATGCTTACTTTATAAAGATACGACTAAACATTAAAATTAGAACAAAGAAAAAGTGATACTTTCTAGTTATAATTCCTCCAAATAAAGTGGCCCTCTGACACTTGATAGAATTTTATTATCTTCAGGTTTTTAATCAGGTGGGGCTACATTTATGGAAAGAATATGAATCTATACACACAGGGCATAATTACTTCACCAACCTTAATTTTTAGATCCAGTCGCTCTGCAGTGTTCCTCATTAAAGAATTAGATATGTAAATACATGCACCACGCACACTGGATTTTTCCCATGTTGTCTAACTAGTTAGCTTTGAATGCCATAATGGATCCAGAGGTCTCTGTAACATCCTTTTCTCTCTCCACCTATTATGTAATGTGTGAGTGGAAGAGACATGAGTATTCCCTCTGCATTTAAACCATTTTGGATGATCCTATACCTTTTACCACCATTACAGTTGCTGTTATTTCATTGCTAGGTCTTATCTCGTCTATAAATCCCAGGCAGAGAACAGTGGTGTGTGTCTGTGTGACACTGGTCTGAGCACAAAGAATGTCCAGGCTTTGTTCAATGTACTTGAATTTCAGAAAATTTGCTAAGAACACTGACACACAGATAATTTTCTTCATGATGTGATACATAACTTGAAGCTTGGCTCTGCTGAAGCCATTTGCTTCTTTAAGACAAGCCAGTTTGAGGATAAAGCTGTCACAAAAAGGAAAGAATATTTGATAGGAACATAAAGTAATGGAACTTTAGTCAAGAATCTTGACTAAAGGAGTAAGAATGTATATCTTTTATTCACTTTTTAGTGAGTTTTATTTGGGCTAGTATTTAACCAATGTTTAAGGCAGCAGATACATAAATCACACATTATTATATGTTTATTTAAAGCATAATAAACATAACTGTCTACATAAAAACTTGCTGATTGACAAACTTTAAGGTTAAAAGCAGAACTTTCATATCACATTTACGGTTGACTTTCACATGTCTAAAATAGCAAGTTTCCATGAATAGGGCTTTCCTGGTGGTCAGTGGTAAAGAATGCACCTGCCAATGAAGGAGACACAGGTTGGATCCCTGGCATGTAGAAGATCCCACTTGCCACGAAGCAACTAGACCCTTGCACCCCAACTATTGAGCCTCTGCTCTAGAACCCCTACTCTGCAACACGTACATCACCACAGTGAGAAGCTCATGCACCGCAACTAGAGAGTGGACCTCACTCACTGCAACTAGAGAAAGCCCGGGCACATCAGCGGAAGCTCAGTGCAACCAAAACTAAATCAATAAACAAACTCACATTAAAAAGTTTCCACCAATAAAAATAACATGCTCCTGGTGGTGTTTATGACTTGAATCTTCCTGACCCAGGTATCAAAGTCATGTCTCCTGCATTGGCAGGAAGATTCTTTACCACTGAGTCACCAGGGAAACCTGGGGATGACATTAAATCTCACTGATTTTGGAGATTTAGCTAAATTTTTGACGATGGTTTAGTATTTTTATTGATATAATTAACATTTATTAAACACTTACTATCTAATAAGCACCATAATCACTGTAGCCAAATCCATTCACAGTTGATGATTTTCTTTAAAATTTAATCACTGAGGGAAATGCATACTATTGTAAATGAAATAGTGCAGAGATAATGACTTGCCCCAGGGAGGAGCCTGTTTTCAGTTTCAAATATTTCACTCTGACTAGACGGTCTTATCTTGGTAGAACCATGGGCTTTGTGCATTTCTTCTGACCTAAATATACTCTTTGATATGTAATGAATTAGTTTAAAAGGCCATTTAAATAACTCAATCTAGAAAATATATTTTTCCTCTATACTTGCTCAAGATTTTGTTTTTTATATTTAAAGAGATATTTTCTAAACATGCATTAAGGAAATTTTGTTAATTGCTCTATCCTGTACATGAATAGCATCTGCATAAATATATTGATGATAATAAATATCTAGATTATCATACTTTATACACAATTCATATTATTATAATACTATTACTGGAAACATTTCTACCAAACAGATATAGTTCAGTTTTGATTATGATCTGGCCTGTGGAAGCTAATGTTTACTTCTAACCATATTAAATTTGAATCCACTAAAATAGAAATTTTGAAAAATATTTTTGGATCATTTTATATGAAATATGTTTAACACATAAATGTATAAAATGCATATATGCATAATCTCACCACCTAGTACTGATGCTTAAAATGTTCATAGACCTCCTCTCTTCCTTAAAAAATGAAAAATGTAATACATACTGATGTATCTTGTTTATTTATTTATTATATTTTGAAGACTTAAAAGTTATTCTTCAGTATTCCAAGATATGTTTTAGTGACAACAGAATATTATTTTCTAAGGATCCTTTATCATTTTGATATTATTCTATATCTGGGGCAATTATGCTGTTTCCAATGTATTGTTCAAGGTAGACAGAAATGTTATGAATAACCTATATGTAAGTCCTTAAAGAAGAAATATAGTATTTTGCCTTAGTTGAAAGTTATTAAAAGTGGTCATACCTTTGTAAAGATCCTGAAACATTGTCAAATTACATACCAAACAATCATGTGTGTTCTAAGTCACTTGCGTCATGTCTAATTCTTTGTACTCCTATGGACTGTAGCCTGCCAAGCTTCACTGTCTATAGGATTCTCCAGGCATGAATGATGGAGTGGGTTGACATGCCGTTCTCCAGGGGATCTTCCAACCCCAGGGATAAAACCTTCTTCTCTTCTGTCTCCTGCATTGGCAGGCGGGTTCTTTACCACTAGTGCCACCGAGGGAAACCAGACAGTCATGCTGATTTAGAAATGACATTATTTCAATGTATTAATTAAGATAGACTAAAGTTTTATAACAAAATATGTTGTTGTTCAGTTGCCAAGTTGTCTCCAACTCTTTGTGACCCTATGGACTGCAGCATGCCAGGCCTCCATGACCCTCACCATTTCCCAGAGTTCGCCCAAGTTCAAGTCCATTGAATCAGTGATGCTACCCTCCTCTCCTTTTGTCTTCAATCTTTCCCAGCATCAGGGTCTTTTCCAATAAGTCAGCTGTTTGCATTCAGTGGCCAAAGTATTGGCCTAAAAAAATATAACTTGTTATTTATAAAAATAAGCTTTTATTTATGGATATTCCTTTCAATGAGGCTACTGTCATTCAATCAGTCATTAAAGACCAAGTTTCTTCCTCTTTGGTATCTGCATCAAGGAGGCTAGGAGCTAGGAGAAATAATGACTGCTTTGAAAACCCTGACCTGAAATATATCATCTCCACTCACATGCCTTTTGCAGGAACTAAGTGTATGGCTCCAAGAAGTCTGGGACACTGCTCTGAGCTGTTCCAACCCACAGCAATATACTGTGGGAGGGGACAGCCGGTAGTTTTGCTCTGATCCAAGTTTGGGCACCTCTACCCACTGAGGACATATCTACATCCTCCCCACCCCCTTCCCAAGCAAGACAACTCAAATTTACTTCCCTTTACTTCATCCAGCTCAAAATCCAGGTTCACTGGATAATGTAGAGTTGTGGTTCCTTTTGGTCTGTAAGTTGTTCAGGTTGGGGTCATTCCTCAGGAGAGCATTCAGTTTTTCACTACAACCCTCAACTACCTGTGCATTCTCTGCCACAAAAGAGTGCTTATTTTCTTAAACACGTAGGCTACAGTCCATGGGGTCGCAAAGAGTCAGACACAACTGAGCAACTTCACTAACCATGCTAACAACTGAGTGAAATTGGTGAGTTTAATCCATTAATGTGTTAGTTTATTTAACTGTCAAGAATAATTCCTGCATACTTCTATTTTGGTTATTTGCTTTTAAGTGAATGTATTAGGTATATTTGTCATTTATAATTCTAAATTTCTATTAGTTTTTTTCCCCGAGAACTACGATTAAGCCTGATCTCCAGCTCTGAATTATTTTGTTGCAAACCAGAAATATCATAATCCTGCTTATAATAGCTTGTCTCTTTAGATTTCCATTGTGTTTTTGAAAATATTTTAATTTTCTTTGTTTTGTATAAAAATAGGCTCAGCAGAAACAACTAATTGTCTTTACGCTATGATATCAGAATCCTTACTTTCATTCCTCAGCCTTTTCATAATATAGATTACCCAAATGGATATTGGAGTAGTTTAACTTGCCCCTGCAGTCCAGTGCTTTTATACTTTGTAACACATTAACTGAATCCACATAATATTGATACTTCTCTAAACATGTCTGAATTATTTCACGGATTTTCACATACCATCTCCTTTTTCATTCATAGTTCAACATCGATTTGTGGATTATAACACCCATAAAATTGCACTGTACTGAGATAATGAAAGTGATATGCCTCATCTTCAAAAACAAAGTTTTTTCTATCTCATGTAGCATATTAATTGTTGATGACAAGGAAATGAATGCTGGAAGCATTGCTTTTGGAGTGCTTACTATTTGGGCATGGATACATACCACTCACATTTATACACTAAACCTCATAGTCAGAAAAAACTTGCAGTTAGGACAGGTGAAGATGCCCTCCTTAAAACCCTATTTCAACTAAATTGCACAAGCTACGTATTGGGTATAAACAGGGCACGTGGCCTCACATCACAAGGCCCTTTGTGCTAGCTCTCTTGAGCTGCTATAATAGCTTGTCATAGACCGGGCAGCACATAAACAATGGAAGTTTATTTCTCACAGTTTTAGAGGATGGGAGTCAAAAATCAGACTGGATTCTGGTGAGGACTCTCTTCAGGTGCAGATAGCTGCCTTCGGCAGTGTCTCACACGACAGAAACTGGGAGAAAGCTCTCTTCACTTCTCCAACAGTAACTACTTTCAATTTGATCAAATTTGCATCTGCCTGCTTGAAGTTAGACCATAAAGAAAGATGAGCGCTGAGAATTAATGCTTTTGAACTGTGGTGTTGGAGAAGACTCTTGAGGGTCCCTTAGACTGCAAGGAGATCAAACCAGTCAATCCTAAAGGAAATCAGTCCTGAATATTCACTAGAAGGACTGATGCTGAAGCTGAAAGTCCAATACTTTGGCCACCTGATGGGAAGAACTGACTCACTGGAAAAGGCCCTGTTGCTTAGAAAGATTGAAGGCAGGAGGAGAAGGGGACGACAGAGGATGAGATGGTTGGATGGCATCACTGACTTGATGGACATGAGTTTGAGCAGGCTTCTGGAGCTGGTGATGGACAGGAAGCAAGGCATGCTGCAGTCCCGAGGGTCACAAAGAGTTGGACATGACTGAGCGACTAAACTGAATTGAACATCTGTATGCTTGACTCTATACATATGCATATATGCAATGATTTTCTATTCTGAATTTTCTGAATCGAAACTCATCTGTTTCACAGATTATATGACAGTTAAACCTAACATTTTACTATCAACAATGCACTTAAGTGAACTAAAGAGACAAAATTATGACAAATATGCTCATTTTTTGTACACAATAAGCAATGACAACTATGCAGTAACTATTCAAGCAGCAGTAATTTTAAGATGACATCACTTTAAGACAAAGCTCAGTTTCAAAGTCACGTGGAATGCATGACTCTTAAGAATTATGAAATGTAGTGAGATATAGATAAGTGTAATCTAATAGATTTCTAGGGAGAACTCTAGGTAGAAAAAAGGGAAGAGGTACATTCTAAATTCATGATTTTAAAAATTGGCTTACTTCAGAAAAGGTAAGAACTTTAATATCCTTCAATTAGTTATTTGTGGTGAAATTTAGAATGCAGTGATAAAGCGGAGACCAAAATATATTCAAAATAAGCATACAGTATAGTGAAATTGACAGTAAACTTATAAAAATTTCCTAAGTTACAATTTTAAAGCTTAAAAAAATTAAAAAATAAATAAAATCAGAAAAAATGAGGAAAATATAATAGGCAGTGGGTTAAATTCTTAGAGCTTTCAAGTTGTAAATATCAAGATTTTGGGCAAACTGAGCACTTGACTGTCTGCCATTATGACCTAAAAATTAAGTCATGGAATTCATTTTTGGTCAGCAGGAATTCCTAAAAGGAAGATTGTAGTAAGTATGATCAAATTTCTTTTAGAAGCAGCAGTACAAAATTGACAGAGGGTGGCTCTTGATATAATTTTCTGACCTTGAAAAAGGCTTTTGTTACTCTGTTTTACAAAGGACTATAATATAATGGAAGAAAGTGTAGCCTTGAAGACAAGCAGCTTGAATCTGTGAAAAGATGCTTTCCCTATCAGAGGAAAATGATACTAATTGAAATGGTTTGGAGCTGAATAGAATATTTGAGAACTTAAAATAATCTAAATTCTAATTATTTCCTTTACTTTAGCAACGACTTAAATGAAATATCAAACAAAGGTAGAACATGTGTATCCTTTATAAACCTTGCACACTGGGACAAATGAAGTTCAGTCATTGATCAAATGCCATTCAATTATTAATTCAAATGAAATGCATTAAAATAAAAAGGCAAACATACTGAGATTACTGATATGAATATTCTATACTGGAAATACACATTTTATTTTCATGCACATACCATAGGATAATTAAGTTTATGGGGAAGGTTGGCTAAACAAATATACATGTATATCGATTTATACATAAAAATAACTTGCAGCTGTGCTTACAGAAAAAGAACATACAAAATAAAAATTTCGAGAGTTTTAAAAAAAGAACGGTCAAATTTTTAGCTCAAGAACCACCTCTGTTAAAGCATTAAGAGGTCCACATGTTGTTGTGCTTAGCGTTCTTGGAGGTTGCTTTATTTTTTTATTTAATTCATGTTCAGTTCAGTTCAGTTGCTCAGTCATGTCCAACTCTTTGCGACCTCATGAATCGCAGCATGCAGGCCTCCCTGTCCATCACCAATGCCTGGAGTTTACTCAAACTCATGCCCATCGAGTCGGTGATGCCATCCAGCCTTCTCATCCTCTGTCACCCCCTTCTCCTCCTGCCCTCAATCCCTCCCAGCATCAGAGTCTTTTACTTTTGTATAATTTACTTACGGGAAAAGCCTAGATGGGAAGTGTACAGATCCACGAGCTCGGTAGCTTGGGGGAATGGCGGCCAATTACCCCTTGCCCAGAATGGTCCCACACTGACTCTGGGGTGGCCTTGTGACTTGGCTGGCTGATGGGATCCTGAGCGTGAGACATAAGCAGAGCCGTGAAAAGTCCGTTCACACAGACTTGCTTTTGAGTGTGTGATGCTGTCACTTCAGTTGTGGGCGACTCTTGCGACCCCATGGACTGTAGCCTGCCAGGCTCCTTTATCCATGGGATTCTCCAGGCAAGAATACTGGAGTGGGTTGCCCTTTCGTTCTCCAGGGGATCTTTCTGACCCAGGGATGGAACCTGCGTCTCTTACATATCCTGCATTGGTCAGCGGGTTCTTTACCACTAGTGCCCCCTGGGAAGCCCCAGAGTGCTGCTTTTAGGAACCCTCAAACCACACTTGTGTGAGGGTTGTGACTTTTGTTAAACTAGTATTTGTTGGAGTAGAGCCCTGAGAGAGTGTCATCTGGTGGGCCTCCGTTCAACAAAAACAACATGATCCTGGGGAAAGAACACTGGGCAGCCTTGAGGTGCCTCTCAGAAGGTCAAAGCAGGGGCAGGCAGAGGCTGAGCACTGGGATCTGGAGCATGTGCCTTTATGAGCCACAGGAGGTGGGGTGCTTTGAGCTTTCATGGGGTAAGGCCAGATTGTCAATCTGACCCAAAAGAGTGGAATTATGGTAAGCTCCCAGGGGATCTTACCTAAGGTAGTATAGGAGGAGAAGGAGCTGGAAGGCAGGAGAGAGTTCCTATCATTCACGAATTAGGGAAGTCATATCAGAAACTGACTTGTGATGCTGCAATTAGATACATTTCACGAACAATGTGGAATAAAGGAAACAGACACAAAATAGTGTGTACTCTTTGATTTAAAAGTAAGTTCCCCTTTGGGAGTGATGAGGAGTGTATGATAGGCAGTTTTGTTTTTTTTTTTTAATCAGAATGTTTTCCATTATTTCATTTCTCATCTTGTTTTTGTTCAATATGAAGCATACATTTTATAATACCTATCTGTTGGTTTGTTGTTATTTTTCAGTAGCTAGGTCAAGTCCAACTCTTTGTGACTCCATGGACTGTTGCATGCCAGGCTCCTCTGTCCTCCACTCTCTCCTGGAATTTGCTCAAATTTATGTCCATGGAGTCAGGGATGCCATCCAACCATCTCATCTTCTGCTGCTCCCTTCTCCTTTTGGCTTTTCCAGCATCAAGGTCTTTTTCAGTGAGTCAGCTCTTCACATCAGGTGGCCAAAATATTGGAGCTTCAACTTCAGCATCAGTCCTTCCAATGAATATTCAGGGCTTATTTCCTTTAGGATTGACTGGCTTGACCTCTTTGCAATCCAAAGGGCTCTCAAAACTCTTCTCCAAGACCACTTTGAAAGCACTAATTTGAAAGCATCCATTCTTTGGTGCTTAGCCTTTCTTATGGAGCAATTCTCACATCCATACATGGTTACTAGAAAAACCATAGCTTTGACTTGCAGACCTTTGTCAGACAAGTGATGTCTCTGCTTTTTAAGTTGTCTAGGTTTGTCAAGGGCTTCTGGCAGTGCCTTAATGGTAAAGAATCTGCCTGCAATGCAGGAGACTAGGGTTTGACCCCTGGGTTGGGAAGGTGCCCTGGAGAAGGAAATGGCAACCCACTCCTCCAGTATTCGTTGCTGGAAAAATTCCATCAACAGAGCCTGATGGGCTACAGTCTACAGGGTCGCAGAGAGTCAGGCATGGCTGAGTGACTGAACATGCACTAGGTTTGTCAGAGTTTTCTTTCCAAGGAGCAAGGGTCTTTTAATTTCATGGCTGCAATCACCATCTGCAGTGATTTTGGAGCCCAAGAAAATAAAATCTTCCACTTTATCTCCTATTTGCCATGAAGTAATGGGACCAGCTGCCATGATCTGTCTTTTTTTTGTTGTTGTTGTTTTTTTAATGTTGAGTTTCAGGCCAGCCTTTTCATTCTCCTCTTTCAACAACGGCAACAACAATCTATTGGTTGTGCTATCTTAAATTTTCATTGCTCTAGTCCTAATATTAGGAAATTACATAGACAGAGGAGCTTGGTGGGCTACAGTCCATGAGGTTGCAGAGAGTCAGACACAACTTAGCAACCAAGCGTGCACACACACACAATCCTATTATTATAAGGAAATTTAAGTTTAGAATGATAATCTTATATTTCCTAACTTGGTTGGTGGATGTATAGTTGATTTCCCTTTGAGAGAATTCATTATGCTGAACACCTATGATTATAGAACATTTTAAAAATTAAATATGCCTCTAAACCTACTTTAAAAATGTAGATGGAGTATCCAGTTTCCTTGGGAAAAAAGTTACATACCAAAACTTACTGTACAAAAATTTAAAATTTTAATATCTTGATGAAAGTTGATGTAATGAATCTAACTGTTAAAAATCTATCTGCCATTAACATCAGATCCAGATAATTTTACAAAATTCTTACCACTCAGGAATGAAATAATTTATACCTCTAATTACATTTAAACTAATTCTGGGAAAGGCAGGTAAGAAAGAGATACTCACAGGAGATTTCAGCTATAGCTATAATGTTTATTTCATTAAAAACTCTCTAAAGATGATATGACAGCATGTTAAGATTCAACATAGCTCAGCTTGAATACACATGAGTATGTGTAAGTATTAGACATCTCCATTCCCATAATGTACTGATGGGCAATGGACGATTTTCAGTTCACGTATTCTACTTTTAAAAATTGGGCTGGTCCATCATCTGTAACTCCATAGAGACCACACTGATCCAGATAGAAGAGGCCAAGGAAAATTCTAAGTTTTCTGATGTTCAATGATAGATTATCTCTACAATGATATAGTAGGGCTACATGCTTCCTAAGAATTTTCCATCATTCAGAAATAATTATTTCTGAATTTATTGTTTACTGAACTAACTATTATTTGGGGCTTTCCATGTAGCCCCGTGGTAAAGAATCTGCCTGCCAATGCAGGAGACTCGGGAGATACAGATTTGATCCCTGGATCAGGAAGATGCCCTAGAGTAAGAAATGGCAACCCACTTCAGTATTCTTGTCTGGGAAATTCCATGGACAAAGGAGCCTGGCGGTCTATAGTCCATGAGATCGCAAAGAGTTGTACATGACTGACCATGCACGCACAAATCAAGCTATTACTTTACATGCTTTTATTATATAAGTAATTGTGACTATCGTAGAAATGTTAGAAATGCAGACTGTTTTTCAGAGATTGTTAGACAATATATCATAGAGGTTAAAATACACTTTGTAAACAAACTCTGTAACTTTATTACTAGTTGCTGCTGCTGCTCCTGCTGTGGCTTCAGTTGTGTCCGACTCTGTGCGATCCCCTAGACGGCAGCCCACCAGGCTTCCCCGTCCCTGGGATTCTCCAGGCAAGGACACTGGAGTGGGTTGCCATTGCCTTCTCCATTATTACTACCTAGCTGATATTAAAGTACATAATATCTGTTTGCCTCAACTTCCACATCAAAATCAATACCCATGAGAGGTTAATTCTCCCAGACAAATTTGTTAGGCCACTTGGGCTGTCCAGCCAGTCCAAACACAGGGTCTCCCCAGGTCTAATCACACCAGCCCTGTTACACAAGCTTGTGTGCGTACTCAGTCCATTCAATCATGTCCGACTCTCTGCGACCCTGTAGTAGCCCGCCAGGCTACTCTGGCCATGGGATTCTCCAGCAAGAATACTGGAGTGGGTTGCCAAGTCTTTCTCCAGGAAATCTTCCTGACCCAGAGATAGAACTTGCATCCCTTTTATCTCCTGCTTTGGCAGGCAGGTTCTTTACCACGAGCTCCACCAGGATGGTCATACAAATCACATGATCCCTTTCCAAGCCAGCTCATGCCAGCTCATGCCAGAAAGCAAGCAAGGTGAGCATGGAGGACCCTGGTATTTGTCAGGGGAAGAGATGCTGGCCAGAATAAGTGAATATGGATCAATAAATGTTGCTTTGAAACTTCTCTTCATTTAAATTTACTCTATGCAGCATTTTTTTTACACTGAATAAAATGCCACTGCAACAAATATGTGTTGTATTTTTTAATCACTGGACTGCTGGTGGGAGCATTTTTTAAAATCATATTCCTTCTATTATAAATATTTTCAGTAAATATTTTTGCCACCAGATCTTTGCAGTCAGTTTCTGGATGTGGATTAGCCATGTCAAATGCTACATACATTTTTATATATGTCATCTTATGTATGTCATTTTATACATTTTACTGTATGTCAAATGCTACATACAGTTTTAAATGTTAAGGATGTTGTTAGTTTGTTTTCCTTCCTGAATGACTGTGCCAGTTTACACTTCCTAAGCTGTTTGCTTTACCCGCCTACATATAGTCTTGTCAATCTGAGTTCTTAATTTTTAACTCTGACAATTTAACTTGGGGAAAATGTGTAAAGTGTTTTTTTCATTGTGTTTTTTAATTTTAAGTGATTTTGAATTATTTTCCATTGTTTTTAACCATCTACACATGTTTTCTCAATGATGTATATCTTTTACTCTCAAAGTAAATTATTACTATTATTATTTCCTATTGCTATTTAGCACACTATATTTAAGAACATACATCATAGCAAATTCTTCCCAGCAATCATTTGCCTTTTCCTTTTTATTCACTGGTGACTATGCCATAAAGATCTATTATTTTCTTGTTATTTTTAATAGAAGTAGATCTAACAGTTTTTATGTTTTCTCTTAAATGTCATTTTAAAGAGACTTTCACATCATTATGGAAATACACATTTTCAGTTATTTTTTATCATTGTGATATTACTTATTAATAAATGTTTAATAAACTTAGAATTTGTGTTGGCATGGTGATTATAAATTATACATGACTAGTGGTAACATTATCTATACATAACTTTCTTTTACCTGAAGATTTTAATGTCATTTTTATCCTGTGTTTTCTAACACATATTTACATCTCTTTCTGAATTTTCTGAATATATCCAGTATGTTGCACACAGACCTACAGTATTAACATCACCTAAGTGCTTGTAAAAAATGTGGAAATGCAGATCTACTGACTATTAAAGTTATTTTAACCAAACCCCAAGGTGATGCAGAAACCCATTAAAATGTGAGAAGACTATCTTAGATAGAATCTCTGGAAAAAAAACTAATTATGCTTTCCATACGCCATCCTCAGATTTGCATGTCTTATCAGAGTCTGCTACTAGTGGAAGCCAGCACTAAACTGACTTGCTTTCTTTTCTGCTACCAGTTGTCAGTTCTCATGTGTCTTTCCAATATTCAAGTCTATACACCCCAAGTGTATGCTTTTTCATTAGAGATAAGGCACACAAATGAATTCTTTATTTTCTTTAGTTTTCTTTTTGGTCTTCTCTATTTGCCTGGGCATGCTTCTTCAAAAAAAAAGAACCTGGCCTTTTGCCACCTTCATTTTGATCCTTTCTAAACTTAATATAAAAGAAATGACTAAGTTTTTTACACAATATGTCATCCTTAATCACATTCTACTCCAATATATATTTCATTCTTTTTGTGTAATTTGTTGGTCAACTATATGGGGTTCTGGGCATATAGGCATCATATTGGTTATTTATTGTCCAATAAATGCATAGTTTATTGCTAATTTATTATCTGGAAACTACCAAAGTCCTGAATTATGAATCAACCAAGTAATTATATGCTTTTTTTGTTTTACTCTATTTTGTAATTGTTGTATTTATCTTTTGAGCTTGGTCATGTCAATTCAGCCATTATGAATGATACCAAATAAGACTTACTATGAGAATTAATCCTTAAAATTGTAGATTAAAGCTGGGGAAATAAAGATCTGAAAGATGACAATTAACAACAACAACAAAAAGTTACTCACAGTTGACCACAAAGGTATGCTGGTAAAGAAGTTTATGGAAGAGTCTTATTCCTTTGTCCCATGATAGGTCTAAAGTTGCTGTAGGTCAACCCTCTATGTAGTCTGGAAAAAAATATGGACATGGGATTAGGGAATGCTAGAGAACACTGGGATTTATGAGGAAGAACACAACCAGTGAGAACAGCTGACAACTGCTCCTGCTTCACTTGCTTTCTACACACGGACTTCTTAATATTACATGCGGAATACTGTGAAAATTACTCGGTTACCCCCTGATCCAGTCTTGACAAGTGGAAGATGGAAGCCAATAAATATATATGTCTTACAGATAAACCCTTTATAAGAACAACTAAACAAACTTTGGATTCCCTAAGTTCATGACTTCTCAATTTATTGCATTGATATATATTATTGAATGCTTTAGTTACTCATAAAAAATGACAAAACTAACTTTAATTTAACTTTACATATCTGCCTTAGGGCTCCTGCAGCTTATCAAGAGCAGTTACTATGTGGTGGGTTTTGTGGTTATCATCATGGTACTTCCTAATATATCCTAACGATATCTATTCCTTTGCCTTTAGCAGACAGTCTAGACAGTAGTTCTAATAATTTATCCTTGTATTTTTAATCTGCCTATACTGCCATCTTTCAAACATTGCTCTGATGGACAAACGTCCTGTTCCACTGATATTTAACTTCAAGTATGAGGCTCTTGCAGTGCTGGGGAGATATCCTCTACCATATCCCATTTGACTAGTTCACAATTATGACAGAAGCAATCAGATTTGATTATCTTAAATGTGTTCTTCAAAATTCTTAAGAATTTTCTTCATTTTCTACTATGTTTTAGTCCCATGCTTTCTAGAACTTTTCTACCTACTTTTCATCTACATCCTGTTCTCTCAGGAATATGTTTCTTTCCCTATACACCTAATATGATAATCTCACACAGGCTCACAGGTGATCAATTTATATTAAAGCAATTCATACATACAGAACGAATATTGGAGTTGACATGATGTAAATGAATAATGAAGATAGATTTTTTTTTTACTTTTTTATTATGACTTTTTCACCTAAGGAACATGTTTTAGCATTCTGTATTTTTCCAATATTATAAAACTATACTGAAACCTCATCTCTCAGGAGATAATATTACTAATTCCAAATTAAGAATAGAGCTCAGTAGTGTCTAGAGATATTGATGCAAGATGGCAAGTGGCATTCTGAGGTCAAGATATGGTTGCTATAACTGTAAGTAAATATCTGCCTGTGTGAGTCCATCCCAGGTTGAAGGATTGGGAAGGAACTTGAGCAGTGTTCAATGTCCAAAAAGTTATCATCATCAGAGTATATTTCTTCAGTAATGAGTAATAAGATGTTTACTTAACAAGATAAATACAGTAGTGGACATAATTTTCTTTAATAGTTACTGTCTGCAATTTAAAAATAAGTATGCATTTTATTTATTCCATTAGGTATTAAACCAAATGCAAACTAAGGAATCATTTAATCTTGCATTGCTCTATAGGAATATTTTGCACACACATCAAAAAGTGCAAACAAGAAGTATATAAAGAAACTCTAAAAATTCTTATCAGAGGACTTTTTTATGCACAACAGCTGTTCAGGAAAGTGACTTGGCTAATATTACCCTGTGGACAACTAAACTCAGCAGTATCTAAGACAAATATTTAAAGCCTACATGAAATGAATTATTTGTAATGTAATGAATATATTTTTCTTACATACATTTTGATAAAATTCTGAACCACTACTAAATCCTACTTTTATCATATGAAAATGGAGAATTAACACTTTAATAGTTCTAAACTATTAATAGAAAACTTTCAACTATTAATAGAAAACTTTTTTTCTCTAAAACTTTAATAGAAAGAAAATAAGACACATGAATAATAGTGAATCATGAATATGACATAAAACAGTATATTATTTTCTGGACTACAGCTAATATTATAAGCATGTTAACTTTTTGACAAATAGTTTATCATCAAGTTCAAGAATGGTGTGTCTTTCTATAAAATTTTAATTCAGTTGAAAACCTTGAATCCAAGATGTGGTAAAATGTGAGAAATACACAGATGAAAGTATAAAGAACAGAATATATAGATGACATAAACTATAAGTGACAGCATGTCTGAAAGAGGTTTTCGAAAGCGATAAATGTCTATTGTTTCCCCAAAAAACTGCTAACAAAATTAGAATATAAGTTATGGGTAAAAAAATTAAAACTGAAATTTTAATGGCACTATGACATTATAGATATTGATATGATTGAGAGACCTCAAAAGAAAAGTGGCCATGGGAAAGTGACTAGCTAGGATAGGATTGTAAGTCAATAACAGAATATATAAATATAAATATTAAAAGGAATGGTAAAATGTTGGATATTACTTAGATGAAAGTAAAAGTAGTGAACTGATATAACTCACAAAGAAAGAGAGCATCACAGGAGATTCAAAGTCTGCACTATAAAAGGAATTATTGAAGGCAAGAAAATCTTGACTTTTATATGGTTATACCAAAAGCAGATCATCTAATAAATTCTGTCTTTTCTGGTAACCTGCATTATCATTGATTGCAATCACAACTAACTGATTAAACTTGAAGTCGTTTCAAGTTTAATCCACCAAAGTAATTATTCCATTTTGTTACACACAAGGAGAAATGAAGCAAAGAGAAAATAGTATATCTTGAAGTGAATTTCTCAGAGAGTATACTTCTATTTTTCCATAAAAAAAAAAAAAAAAAAACCCAAATGAACCTTTTGGCCAACCCAATATTTTCTTCTTGTTTTACTTTCAATATGATTGTACTTTTTACTTTAAGTTCATCCCTCATGTAGTTTTAATACTGTAACCATCATATCCTTCACACCTCCTGAATCCCATAATGTACATTTTTAAAAGCTGGAATTAGTTACTTGTGTTTCAAATAAGTTTTATGAATTTAAAATGTCTCATATTTTGCTGTATTTTAGATTTTTCTTCAGTTTTTCTTCTGTATCCAAACTTTCCTGTTGTCATTGCCTTTAGTTTGAAAAACTTGTTATTAATTCTTCTGCTAACAAATTATCACAGCTTTTGTATTTTAAATGTCTTTATCCCCCTCTTAAAAACATTTCTTTATCTTTTGGTCCCTATTATTTCTAAGACAAAATCAGATTTAATTTGCATAGTTGATTTCCTTTATATAATGCATTGATATTTTTCTCTAGCCACTTTCAACATTTTTATTTTTTTTTACTTTTCAACAGTTTTTCTACATTGTAGGTGTGGTTTTCTATGTAATTATCATGTTATGTACTTGGTAAGCCTTTTGAAATTATAAATTTATATTTTTCATCAATGGTGAGAAATTTTAAACCATTAATTCTTTTCTATTGCTTTTGCTTAATTCTGCCTTTCCTTGCCTCCTGTAGCTCCAGTTGCATATTTGGTATTCACCTGATATTTTTCTAGAGGTCACTAAAGACATTATCACTTTACTGAAAACTTTTTTTCTCTGTCATGCAGAGAGATTCTATTAATTTATCTTCTAAGTTACCAACACTTTAACTTTTTCCAGTATGATATAAAGCTCATACAATGAAGTTTTTATTTAAGATATTGTAGTCTTCACTTCAACAATTTATATTTTTATATATACATATTTTTCTGTAGTACGTCTTCACCTGTTTACTCATTATGACTATATTTTGCTTTAGGTCCTTGAACATATTTATAATCCTGCTTAAAAGCCATCTTCTAATTCTAGTACTTGTATATATTTTTTTGTCATCTGTTCCTACTGATTTTGTTCTTGTCTATTGGTCTACATTTTCCTGTTTCTTCATATATCTAGTGTTTTATATCATTTTAATTATTTGTTTTATTCATGTATTTTTGACTGTGCTGGGTCTTCATTGTTGGGTGGGCTTCTCTGTAGCTGCAGAGAGTCGGGGCCACTCTCGTCGTGGTCCTTGGCTTCTCACTGCAGTGGCTTCTCTGGCTGTGGAGCAAGGGCCCAAGGGTGCCTGGGCTTCAGTAGTTCCGGCACATGGTCTCAGGGGTTGTGGTTCCTGAGGTCTTGAGCACAGGCTCAATAGCTGTGAGGCACGGACCTAGCTGCTCTGCCACATGTAGGATCTTTCTGGACCAGGGATTAAACCCATGTTCCTGCATTGGCAGGCAGATTCTTTACCACTGAGCCACCAGGAAAGCCCATCTGTTGCTTTTAAATTGCATACTCTATATTGCAGATAATGCATTGTAAAATCCCTAATTCTGTTATCTTTCATTGAATAATTTTTACTATAGTTTAGCAGGTTGTTACCTGGGGCTTCCCTGGTGGCTCAGTGGTAAAGAATCTGCCTGCAATGCAGGAGACACGGGTTCGATCCCAGGGTTGAGAAGATCCCCTGGAGGAGGGCACAGCAACCCACTCCAGTATTCTTGCCTGGAGAATCCCACAGACAGAGGAGCCCGGCGGGCTGTAGTTCATAGGGTTGTACAGAGTCGACATGACTGAAGCGACTAAGCAGCGTCAGTAGGTTGTTACCTTAGTTACACTGAAATTGCAAACTCAGTCTCACTTGAAAAGTTGGGGAACAGCAGCTGAAATTCCTGTTCAACCTTTTTAATGCCTCCAGCTGTTATTTTCTGCTCATACCTTCAGAGATCCTGCATATGTTCCGTTCAGGTGTCTTTCAAGGAATTAAGCCTAGTTTAATGAACATTTTAAAAAATCCCAATGCATCTTTCTGTCTGGTGCTCTCCTTCTGAATTTTCAGAAGCATGATAGCCCCAAACTTATTCCTCTAATTCCTGAATTCAATAAAAATTTTATTTGAATTTTACAAGTGCCAGATTTTTTTTTTTTTTTGGCTTGAATTATAGCTGCACTACATTCCATAATTTGGAGAAGGGCTGCAGGTAAAATTCATATGAGTGTGAATTTCATCCAGCATAATTTTCATCACTTGTGAGAATATTCTCTAATTTCTGCCTACATGTGGTCAATCTCCAGTGTTTTCGATTATTATTATTTTAATCTGAAATTTACAAAATTGCTTTGCTCCTGGAAGTTGAGCTTTTGTTTGTCTGATTTTCCTTGCAGACTTCCTTGAGTTTCATTTGCAGGAAGGTATTGCATGCTCATTGATAAACTGATAAATTAGTGTGAACAGTGACTACCTAGATGGTCTGCAGCAAATCAAGTTTTGGCTCCTTATTTTGAATTGAGGCTCAGCTTTCTCTGTAGTATGTCAATTCCAGGAGAAGGCAGGAGCAAAAGCAGAGTCTGTAGGCAGATTTAAAATGTTTTCTTCTGATAACTTAGACCTTGACACAAACCTAAAACTGAGAAATTAGGGTATAAGACCTGTCTTTCTATAGATTTTTCCTTTTCAAACTATATTTGAATACATTTCAGCAAATGTATATAGTTAAGTTAGGAGATTCAAAATGCCCTCTACAAGTCTGACATACATATCTGGAAGATCAATTATGCTTAGTATTATACAATGAAAAATATTATTTTGATATTAAATTCTGTAGTAGAATGAATATTGAGTTATAGTGAATCTTCTAAAATTAATTTTAGAGTAATTATTATAACAGTTACACTGAAGCACATCATTCTTGCTCAATCTGTGGGAGTCAAAAATATGATTAATTATGCCATACATAATCATAAACTATAAGTGCAAGCCTTTGTATTTTATCACAGTGAAAATGAATTGATTTTAGCATAAAGCAAGTGTTTTCTTAATAGCCTGATCTCCATTAAAGATTTTAAATTATCCTATAATTCATTAAAATACTTTTCTTTAAGCTTTCATTTTTTTTCCTATTTTCATATGGACTGTCTTCACTGATTTAAGACAGTCCTCTATTTATTCTATTTGACCTTTGCTTTTCACCGTGCTTGCTCCTAGTGTTCTTTAATGATGCACATTATTAATACTGACAGGAATGTAGATAAATATAAATCTGATGCTCATGTAGAAGACAAATCTGTATAGTCAAATTATCATTATTTCACAATTTGTTACCTGGATAAAAAACTATCATATGACACTTGGTTGATTCTTTGTAACACAGTAATAATCATCAGATATTAGTTACATAATTGATTTCTTTGAATATTAGTGACTTATATTATTGATATGGAAACTTTAAAAAGCAGAAAGAGCTTTCAGATAGCAAATTTGGGAGCTGTGGGAAAGTAGGATAATTAATGATAACTTTTGCTGATGCATTATCTTGTCTGGCCAAAGACCTAGTGTTATGATTTATCGTAGGAATGTACCAGAGAAAAAATACTTCATTTTTTTCTTTTCTCTTGACAAACATCAATTGTTGATAGGCTAGTTGAAGTCCCATTTATTGATTTCTGTTCTGCTGTGGGAGGATTCTATTGAATTAGAAAATATCACAGAGTCATTGAAACCACTACAGTCACAGATGCAGACTTTGAGTAAAATAAAGTGCATTTGTCAGTCTTTGTTTACTTTTTTAGTCCCATTCTCCCAACGCCCTGAATTGCTTAATGCCAACAGTAGCTTAGCCTTCTTTCACTTTTAAGTATGAATCTTTATAAGAAGCAAGATGAATTCAGTGGTGTTTAGCTCAGTTACCTGACACTGTGTTATACATTTTATACTCTGATCAGTCTAACTACAGAGTTCTTAGTTTGGTTTTGGCACTTCACTAGCTTCCTATTCCACCTCCCAAAACTCAAGCCAAGTCCCCACCATTTCACTGGCTTTATTAAAATAAATTTAATTGTGTGCCCCAATCTTGAGATCTGTCTTGATCAGATTTGTGGAAGTTTTAAGGCCCTTCTGGGTACAAATTTAGTTAAACCTAGGTATATTCAAATCATTCACCTAGTATCCTTTCATGATTAATTTTTGGGGGATATGTGTTTTGTTTTTTTTTTTACATTTGTTAAAATATATGTAACATGAAATTTACCATATTATCTACTTTTAGATGTATAATTCAGTAGCAATGTACATCCACAGTGTTGTGTAACCACCACCCTGTCCATCTCCAGAACTTTTCATCATCTTAAACTGGAACTCCATACACAGCAAAAAATAATTTACTATTTCTCCCTTCAACCCCTGTTAACAACTATTCTGTTTTTGTTTCTATGATCTGACTATTCCAGTCACCTCACATAAGTGGAATCACATAGTATCTCCTTTTTGTTACTGGTTTATTTCACTTAACATAATGTTTTCAAGGTTCATGCATGTTGTAGCATATATCAGAATTCCATTTCTTTTTAAGGTTGGATAATATTATATGGAATATTGATTCCTGGGTTGAGAAGATCCTCTGGAGAAGGAAATGGCAACCCATTCCAGGATTCTTGCCTGGAGAATCCTGTGGATAGAGGATCCTGGCAGACCACAATCCATGGGATCCCAAGAGTCAGACACTTCTTAGCAACTAAACCACCACATACCAAATTTTGTTTGTCCATTCATCTGTCAATGGACATTTGAATTGTATCCATATTTTGACTATTGTGAATAATATTTCAAGCAGGCTTAAATTATGGCTGCATTGTTTGGCTCAGCTCTTAATATTCTTTAATTTGTTATGAGAATTGTATATGGCAGCTATCTATCTAGTACTGACATTCATGTGGTGCTGACCTGGTCCCAACCTGGAGTCAAACCTACCTTGAAACAACACTCTGGAGCCAAGCATAGACTGTATCAGTCAAACTGCACTCAACTTGGAGACCTGTGTGAGAAACTGATTTTGCTCTCTAAGCTACTGAGCTTTGGGAGTATTACAGCATAAAGTGCAATATTGCAAAAGTAGGTAACAGATGTATGTGTGCGTACTAAGTAGCTTCAGTCCTGTCCAACTCTGCAACCCTATGGACTCTTGACTGCCAGGCTCCTCTGTCCATGAGATTCCCCAAGCAGGAATACTGGAGTGGGGTGCTGTGCCCTCCTCCAGGGGATCTTCCCAGCCCAGGGATCACACCAGCATCTCTTACTTCTTCTGTATGACAGGTGGGTTCTTTACCACTAGCACCACCTGGGAAGCCCCAGATAACAGATATCGTTATTTTTTTCCCCCCATGTACCACCTTGACAGTCTAATTACGCTGCTAATATTTGCAAAAGACACATCTGACTAAGTCATGCTATCCAAAATATATTATGAAGAGCATTTAAAACTCAACAGTAAGAAAATTAACAACCTGATTTAAAAACAGGCCAAAGACCTTAACAGACACCTCACCAAAGAAGATATAGAAAAAGCAAATAAGCATATGACAGGATGTTCTGTATTATATCATTATGATATGGAAATACAAATTAAAATAGCAGTAACAGCAATGAGATACCTCCACACATCTATTAGAATGAACAAAATCTAGAACACTGACAACAGCAAATGCTGGTGAGAATATTGAGCAATAGGAACTCTTTCATTGCAAAATGATATAGCCATTTTCAAACAGTCTGGAGGTTTCTTACAAAAGTAAACATACTCTTAACCATACTATCCAGCAATTGGGTTCCTTGGTTTTCACCAAAAGAAGCTGAAAACTTATGTCCACACAAAACCTGCACATAGATGTTTATAGCATCTCCATTCATAATTGCACACACACACCAAAATTTGCATCGAGGAGTATGTTGAAATTTTCCTATTTTGTCTATACATTAAATGTATATTATGAATCACTCATAATGGTATATGCCATCATGACATGTTTTCTTTTTAACATTTCATTATTTATAAGAGAAATATGAGAACTTTGATTTAAACTCATCATCACGTGGAGACCAGGATTAAATAATACTTGCCTGAGATTATTCAAATATCAAATAATAGTGAAGTACATTCTAAATCACCAACTCAGCACAACTCAATTAAAATAACTTTTTCAGTTTGAACTTCAAGTGTTCAGGTTTCTGCTACTAGCAGGATAACCATAACTCTGAGTTTTACCTAAGATGGAAGCAAGTGAGAAGACTAAAAATTAAACAGATCACCAAATAATCTGACATTTGATTGAGAGTACAGAAGAAAGGAAGGAGCAATAGTTTAGGAAATTTGAAGACCTGAATTAATTTTTTTCCTTAACAATGGTGTGAAATTATCTTATCTCTAAAACCAAAATGGGCACTTATCCACATGGAGTTGTGTTAAGAATCAAAAACTTTATGTCATCAAAATCTAATAGTAGATGTAGATCATAGAAGACTTTAAGAGTTTAACTGGGAAACAGAGTCTTATCAAACAACATGCACAGCATCACCCAATCCATGCAAGCCATTCACCACATTTCTCCTGCATGTCTTCACAGCGAGAAACAAAATCCAGAGAAAACTGCAAAGACAAAAAGGGTAATAAACAGGACAAAGATTGATCAAAAGCTATCCCCAGGATAAGAAAGTCCACTCTATGTATTACAATACTGAGAAAGTCTATCGGTAGATCAAAGCACTAACTCCAGAAAAGGAAATTAAAGGCACACAGGGAACATAAGACTATTGCCTTAGAATGATAATGCCCCGAGGACAGAAGAGAAATAGAAGCAAGTGTTAGGAGCCCTAAGGAAATGGGCAGCAAAGAGAACAACTATAGCGCCTGGGGGAAATTTAGGGCAGAACAACAACAAAAAGAAAAGTAAAAATGGAAAGAAACATGAAACTCTCCCAAACTTTATTTGAAACAGTTTGTTCCAATAAAGAAACCATACTTTGCTACACTAAAAGAAAGGAGTGAGTGAGTGAAAGTCACTGTCATGTCTGACTCTTTGCGACCCCATGGACTGTACAGTCCGTGGCATTCTCTAGGCTAGAATACTGGAGTGGGTAGCCATTTCCTTCTCCAGAGAAAAGAAAGCAATGTTCTTGAATTAGAAAGTTGATAAATGAAATAAAATTGGCATCCTTGTCCATAGAAGTGCAAAAGAGCAAACTCCTTCTATATAAACTGTATTAAATCAATATAAAACATTTAAAGATAAAACAGAAAATGAGAATCCCAATAACCCAACAAACAACCCTGACCCCTCCCCCACACACAGACACACACACACACACACACACACACACACACACACACAATAGCAATGTGGAAGAGATGTATAATGCAGCACCCCATACTGAATTAAATATCCTCTCTGCCTCTGGCCAGGAGACATGGAAAGATAATATCAAACAGAAAAGCTTTTTAAGAATCATGTCTGAAGATGACATGCATCACTTTCACCCATAACTCACTGTGCTGCTTTGCTTAGCTGTTCAGTTATGTCCGACTCTTTGTGACCCCATGGACTATAGCCCGCCAGGCTCCTCTGTCCATGGGGATTCTCCAGGCAAGAATACTGGAGTGGGTTGTCATGCCCTCCTCCAAGGGATCATCCCAACCTGGGATTGAACACAGGTCTCCCACATTGCAGGCAGATTCTTTACTGTCTGAGGCACAAGGGAAGCCCATGAATACTGGAGTGGGTAGCCTATCCCTTCTCCAGGAGATCTTCCTAGCACAGGAATCAAACTGGGGTCTCCTGCCTTGCAAGCAGATTCTTTACCAGCTGAGCTACCAGGGAAGCCCTACCATAATTCATTGGCCAGAGCTAATTTCATGATGTCAGCTAAATCTAAGAGGAATGACAAATGTGCTGTAGCCAAACCCAGAACAGAAGCACGCCACAGATATTTGTGAGAGCCAGCAGTCTTTATCATGGCTTTATCCATTTAATGGACTTCACTGGTGGCTTAGATGGTAAAGAATCTGCCTGCAATGCAAGAGACCCAGGTTCAATCCTTGGGTCTGTAAGATGCCCTGTAGAAGGGAATGGCAACCCTCTCCAGTATTCTTGCCTGAAACATCCCATGAACAGAAGAAGCCTGATAGGCTACAGTCCATGGGGTCACAAAAGAGTCAGACAGAACTTAGTGACTAAGCAACAAATGGCTTGATCAGGATGATGAAGGAAAAAGGAAGGTTTCAGACCACAGTCAGGCAAGGATTCCATTTAGATGTTTATTTTTTGTTTTTTCCTCATTACAAAGTCAGTAAGATCCCATAGGGATTAAACTCAAATGAACAGCCAAGGGGACAAGGTCCTAGAATGCTTCAAAAACATGGTAATAAGAGTAAGACACCTATACCAACAAAGGAAATTGTAAAAAAGAAATATGGAGATTGGAGGAAAAAAAACCCAAGGTACAGTCAAGGACTCCTTAGAAAGAGACATCCTACAAGGAATATTAATTTATTGCAAATTAAAATGTGGGAGGCTTCTGGGAAGACAAATAAAATGTGTTCTTAGAAATAACAGTTGAATTAGGATAAGATGATGCCATTCGGTAACATTTTTGTTAGAGTCATTGGGGATAAAAAGCAACTAAAATGAGTAGAAGAAAGAATGTGACTAAGAAGTATGACAGTGATTCAGACTGGTCCTTTAGGCTTTCCTTAATAAGCCATTACTGCACTAAAGGAAGCACTAGAATAAATAAATTAATAAAACATAACTTCAGCTCTCGAGAAACCCACAATTTACTGGCTAGCCAATTCACTAAATCCGATTTAATGTTTTCCGCTTTATGCCAGCTGTAGAGAACATGGCTCAGTGGGGACAAAAAGAAGGACACTGTAAGCTTAATTATCCCATTGTCTCTGAAGACAAGTGATGAGTGAATATTTCTATCTGCTGTCAAAGTTAAAATATATTCATGGCCTGACATTTATTGGTAGCTGTCATTCATTTATGCATTTAAATTTCTTTTATATAAATTTTCACCACTTGTTTTTGTAAATTTTAATATTAAGAAAATATTGAACTGCATTTACTATATAATATTACCTTGTATTCTCCTTAGCCTCTATATTCTCTTCCATTTCCCTTATTTTTGTCAATGAATTATGCTTATCAGTCTGATTATATCTTTTGTCCTAGATTATGATAGTTAATGATGCTTTTAGAGGTAGTTTTAAAAGTAAGATTACATAAATAATTTTTGAAATCTTATTCCTTAAATAAATTTAGCAAAATGACTTTTGTGAAATGATTTTGTGTAATAGGATCATACAGTGATTTATCTTTTTCCTCTAATATGAGGTCACTAAAGAGGAACAATTTAATAAAGAGCATTATGTTTTCTATTAAGTCATATGATAATTCAATATTGAATTCCTACCCAAATAATTAAGCTCAAAATGCAAAATATTTAACAAAGGCACTGGATATTTTGATTCTCTTTTTAAAGAATAATCTCAGTAATAGGATATTGAGATGAACTAATAAGAATAAATATTTCATGGTCTTCAAAAGCTATATTACCTTATGTGGAAAACTCAGAAAACTGATAAATAATGAAAACTCAATTATACTTCTTAAATTAACAAAGTATGCTACTTTATAAACATATTTTATTGTATTTATGTATCTAATAGCTTTTCACCAAAATCAGCAATTTGCAATATTTCTTTTCAATATTAATGTATATGAGTCATTATTCTTAAACTATGTGAATAGCATTTTTATTGTTATCAGATTATTGCTTTCTACCTAAAAATTGTTTTATAAGTTGTGAAAAAATTTTCAATACTTTTATAAAAAGCCAAACTTAACATTTAGTTAAAAAGGAGAAGCTGAAAATAGGCTATCGAATGCCTGCACTACTTTTTTTTTTTAATGTGAGTTTGACAAGAGACTTTTCCTCATAAACGTGGTTTAAACACTTTCCACATTTCAGACTTAATTATGTGATAATTACCCTAACCCCTAACCTCTAAGAAGCTAACAATAGCATTATAGTCAAATCTCTAGATATTATCTAATCCAATCCCTTTTATTTGTGATCTTGTGATTTTTCAACACATACAGCAAACAGTGCTCGGAAAATTTCCTCATTTTGATATGAACCAGACATTTCCCTTTTAGTTCTACTGTAACTGTAATTGTTTATCACTAGTAGAACATCTGAATAGCAGAACATAAAACATAACTCTATCTATGTTATGCCTTTGTCAAGTTACTCTACGGCTATCCCTTCCCAGTGTGAAGGTCAACACAGATGCCCTGACCTAAGAGGCCTTCATGATCTGGCTCTAGGTTTGGAAACTGTCTCCATCTGTGACTCCAAGCCCATTTTTTTTTTCTCTCTCTTTCTCTCCTAGTCACAATATTCTCCTTCCTGTTCCTTGATCACATCATGCACGTCATCTTCTCTGGTCTTTGTTCTTATTCTTTTTTCTCTCTTTGGAGAATAGTCGATTGACCACGCTGTGTTACTTTCAAGTGTACGGCAAAATGAATCAGTTATACATTTACATATATCTGCTCTTGGCTTTTTGTTTGTTTGAGATTACTTCCCATATAGGCCAATACAGAGTACTGAGTTGGGTCCCCTATGCTATAGGGTAGGTTCTTATTATTATCTATTTTATATACAATAGTGTGTATGTATTAATCCCAATATCCCAATTTATCTCTCCACTTCCTTATCCCTTGGCATTTTTTTTATCAATTTATCCCATAAATTTGTTTTTTACATTTGTGACTCTGCTTCTATTTTGTAAATAAGTCTATTTGCACCTTTTTTTTTTGATTCCACATAAAAGTGATATCATATGATATGTCTTTCTGTGTCTGATGTACTTCACTCATTATGGCAATCTCTAGATCCATCCATGTTGCTACAAATGGAAGTATTTTTGTAATTTTTATGACTGAATAATATTCCATTTTTTATATGTACCACATCATCTTTATCCATTTCTCTGTAGATGGACATTTAAGTTGCTTCCATGTGCTGGCTATTGTAAATAGTGCTGCAATGAACATTTAGGTTCATACGTCTTTTTGAATTATGGTTTTCTCCAGGTATATGCCTAGGAGTGGAATGGCTAGGTCATATGGTAGTTCTGTTTTTAGTTTTTTAAGGAACCTCTGTATGCAAAAATAAATTCAAAATGGATTAAAGATCTAAATGAAAGGCCAGGCACTGTAAAACTCTTACAGAAAAACATAGGCAGAACACACTCTCTGACAGAAATTGCAGCAAGATCTGTTTGATCCATCACCAAGAGTTATAAAAATAAAGACAAAAATAAAGAAATGGGATCTAATTAAACTTTAAAGGTTTTGCACAGCAAAGGAAACCAGAAACAAAACAAAAAGAATGGGAGTAAATTGAATGGGAGAAAATATTTGCAAATGAAGCAACCAACAAGGGATTAATCTCCAAAATATACTAACAGCTGATGCAGCTCAATATTAAAAACTAAAATTTGGACACGGCTGAGCATGCATATGCGTGAGAAATGACTATTTTGCAGTAAATGTCTTCAATTAGAAAGATATTTAGACTATATCTCATAGTGTAAATTTAATGGGAAAGAAAAAAGTCTAGGTTCATCAAGAATCATCCTGAAAGAGTCATTGGAATTCAAGCAAATGTATGTTTTTTTAATAGCTCTATTATTTAACTTTATGTTCTAAGTAAGATATATTCAAAGGTACAAGGGAAAAATTGAATTTAAATCTAAAAAGTATCCAAATTTCTTTTTAAAAATCATACAAGTGACTCTGTGTTCTAAACTTTAACTCTTCCAAATTGGGAAAATAATATCCACTTTCAATGAGAACAGTAACACTGTTCATTATATCTTCAGAAGAAATTGTCCTTTAATATCTGTGTGCATTAAAAAGGGCTTCCCAGGTGGCACTAGTGGTAAAGAACCCACCTACAGATGCAGGAGACATGACATATGGATTCAATCCCTGGGTCAGGAAGATCCTCTGGGGGAGGGCATGGCAACCCACTCCAGTGTTCTTCCTGGAGTATCCCATGGGCAGAGGAGCCTGGTGGGCTGCAGTCTGTAGGGTCACAAAGAGTCAGACACCACTGAAGTAACTTAGCATGCATACATGCATATGCATTAAAAATATATTAAATGCAAAAATATGTATATTATATAGATCCTCACTCAAAATGATAGGAAAACTGAATTGTTAATAATCACAAGCATTTGATAGCAAGCTGTGTTGAGTGTCTGCAAAAAAATCCATTCACACAGTGATGGTATTGTAAAACTGCTACAATCTCAATGAACAGCAATGTGAATATAACTTAAGAAAAAGAAATTAAGTGCACATGGAGCAGAGTGGACATACAGTTACTTTTCTAATGTTAGTGAGTGAATACAGAGAAATTCTTATATGAGAAAGTGGAAAGCTTTTCAATGAAAATTTTAAAAGCTAGATTTTAGCTGTGCCCTGTTTGTAGTCTGTTGACATAGCCTCGATGGGCCAACTAGAATTGGGGCATCCTATGTATGGATGTGAGAGTTGGACTGTGAAGAAAGCCGAGCGCCAAAAAATTGATGCTTTTGAATTGTGGTGTTGGAGAAGACTCTTGAGAGTCCCTTGGACTGCAAGGAGATCCAACCAGTCCATCCTAAAGGAGATCAGTCCTGGGTGTTCATTGGAAGGACTCATGCTGAAGCTGAAACTCCAATACTTTGACCACCTGATGAGATCAACTGACTCATTTGAAAAGACCCTGATGCTGGGAGGGATTGGGGGCAGGAGGAGAAGGGGATGACAGAAGATGAGATGGCTGGATGGCATCACCGACTCAATGGGCTTGAGTTTGAGTAAACTCCGGGAGTTGGTGATGGACAGGGAGGCCTGGAGTGCTGCAATTCAAGGGGTGGCAAAGAGTCGGACACGACTGAGTGACTGAACTGAACTGAACTAATGTGATTGGTCAGGAGCGTATGTTTGGATTTCTCTGGTTGGCCATAAGTGGAAGTGGAACAAAGGTCAAGAGGGAATGATCAGTTACTAATCAAGTACTGCTGTTTGGGGCTAATGGTTATAGGGGTTATGTTTGGTTTCCTGGACCCATTGCTAAAGATAATGATCTGACTTTCCATAAGTCTGATTTATAGATAGCAGGCTGGCCTCCTGGGCTGATTACTGGAAATAATGGATTGGTTACTTCAGTTGGTTGTTTCAGATGGTAGCTCAGAAATTTCTTTTCATGTGTGGTCTAGTCATTTTTCTTTTGTATAATCAGTCTATTATCACATAATGAAAGACATGAGAAACAGCTGTGATCCCAATCTGGAGATTAAAAGCCCAGATTAACTTCTAATACAAACTCCACTATTTATTAGATACTTACTTAATCTTTCTAAGATTCAGTTTCCTATAATATGTGCAAGTGACTCACATGGTTGGATAAATTATGCAAAGAATTTTTAATAGTGTCTAGTATATACTATGCCTTCAATCAATGAAACAATGATGATGGAAATTCCATCTATTTAAGAATGTGGCCAAATCCAATCCATGAAACTGAATCAGTGAAAATCAGTTTTTTTCTTTTCTTCCTTAAGTAAGAATTTAGGAGGGTAAGAAGAAGTCTCAACTTCTTAACTGGCCCCACAGTATCACTTGGGATACTGATGTAATAATCCAGGTAATTCAAATAATTTCAGGTAATTCATATAATTCCAGGTAATCCAAAATAATTCAGGCAGAATACTGATCTGGAGTTGAAAAAAGAAATTTTGCATTGGGAATTCTGGGATCAATTGTACATAAAAATGAAAGTGGATGTGTAAAATAATAGAATATGCATATAATTCCTGCTTCCAGTTCCTTAAACAGAGCCCCTAAAACTCTTGAAGTTTCCTAAGTAACAAACATACTACTGGTCTCTTCAATTCTAATTTGGTCTTTGACCCCAGTTCCTGGCACAGAGCTCCTTAAGCTCTTGAAATTAGATAGATGATAGGAATGTCTTTCTTGTTCTAATGAGGCACCCTCTGGTGGACTCCTGGATAGCTTCAGAATGGGGCCTGGGGTTGGTCACCAGAATGACCAAGACATGATTAGAAGTTTAAAGACTTTCAGCCCTACCACACCCCACTGCCCTATTCTCCAGGAGGGAGAGAAGGGCTGGAGATTGAGTTCATGGTGGATCATGACTACATGATGAAGCCTTCATAAATATCCCCCAGTTATGGAGTTCAATATCTTCTGGATTGGTGAATTTCATCCACAGGCTTGGAGGGTGGTATACCCCAACTCCATGGGGACAGAATCTCCTGTGTTTGGGAACTTTTCAGACCTCACTCTATGTATCTCTTCACCTAGCTGTTTATCTGAATCCTTTATCATATCTTTTCTTATGTAATTAAAAGTTAAGGGTAAGTAATTTTTTCCTTGACTTTTATGACTTGGTCTAGCAAATTATCAAAGTCAAGAAGGAGTCATGAGAAGCCCACTTTATAGCTAGTTGGTCAGAAGTTCAGGTGACAAACCCTGAACATATGGTTGGCATCTGGATTGGGGCAGTCTTGTGGGACCAAGGCCTTCATCTGAGAGATTGATGCTTTCTCCAGGTGGATAGGGTCAAATTTGAGTTAAATCGTAGGACACCGAGTCGATGTCAGTGAGGTGTAGTGTATTGTGATAGTGAAGGGAAAAAATGGAACTGTTTTCCTTTTATTGGACATTATAGACATAGTAAACATTTGGAAAGTTAATAAAGTAAGGGAAAATAAGTAATTTGAGAAATAGGTGGATGTGAACAGGTGAAGACAGTTTCAATAATGAGGTGGGAAATCATCAAGGTAGAAAGCCCAATAAGAGAAAGATTGCTTCATGACCATAGAATTTAGCAATTAAAAGATCATTAGTAGCCTTTGAGAGAATAAATTTTAGCCATGATATGTAGGAAAGGCAGGCTAAAGTATATTGAGATGTGATCCAGGCCTTAGAACATAGAGGAAAATATAGTTATGAATTAATCTTTAGGGAAGTATGGCAATGCAAAGGTAAATTATAGGACACATAAAATAGATACATTAGAAACAATGAAATTTCTGGTTTTGTTGAGATGAGAGGGATTTGAGTACACTTGAGTGAAGAGGGCAAGAAACAGCGCGGTGATTAAAACTGCCAGAGTAATTAAGCATAGTTCCTGGGAGACAAGAGGGAAGGAGCAGGCCCTGAGCCAAGCCACAAATCTCTCTTAGTGTTTAACTTCTCTGAGGAAAGATAAGCCACACTTTTAAATGTGGTATCTCTGGAATCTGTTTCCTGGGATATGACATTTCTACTCTTCCTCAAAGTGAACTCCAGCAGCGCTTCCCTTTCTGATCTGGTTTTGCAGAGGTTGAAGAAAACACGGAGAATCTTTCTATTCCTCTTTGCAGTGTAACTTATGAGGTCTTCATTTAAGAGACCCATCATTTACACATTCTCTCTGCCTTCCAAACTGTCATAGAAAAGGCACCCTCCTATTTGCTCCTGGATTGAGACTCTTTCTGCCTCCAGTGCTTTTTCCTTCCCTCTCTCTTCCTCACTGTGGAATGATTTGTGTGATCTTGTTCATATATGGTTAGGATGGTTTCCCTTCTTTAGTTCTAATTCTGTACTACTACACATTTGCCTTCCTGATTGTACTAGTTGATTGTATCCTATTTTTCTTTTTTCTGTTATGCACTTAAGTTACTACTACTTATCTTTATTACAGACTTTACTATTATATATTAAGTTCAAACATAAAGTAATAAATCATAATCAAGTGAAGTCCCCATTTTCATCAAACTATCAAATTTTGCAGCATAAGCAGGTTCTTAATCTTCCAATAGATTCTACAAAATTTTTCATGGATATGCTCATTACTCAGTGCTCTCTGATCTGCTTTTTTTTTTTTCCCTTTCAACCTCTTGGAAAATGCCAGCTTTGGTTGGATTCTCTGTTATCAACCAGCATCTCTCTCGTACAGCTGCGGTGTAATAGAGTAAAGACGTTACGTAGGCTTTGTATTGGAGCAAGAGAAGTCACTTCTAGATTAGATCTTAACTGAAAAATAGTCCTAAAATGGACAAAAATGGTTAACATAAAATAACTTTAAAAAGCATACTCCTTGATATGTGCTGTGTACTCAGTTGTATCTGACTCTTTGTGACCCCATGGATTGTAGCCTGCTCAGCTTCGCTGTCCATTGGAATTTTCAGGCAAGAATACTGGAGTGGGTTGCCATTCCCTTCTCCAGGGGATCTTCCTGAATCAGGGATAGATCCTGCATCTCTTGTATTGCAGATGGATTCTTTACCTGCTGAGCCTTCAGGGAAGCCCACTCCCTGATATAACAGCCCTTAGTTTTTTTGTTTATCTACTTTCAGACCTCCTCAAGATAAGCTATTACAAATTGAGAGTAAGTGTCCCTTTGGAAGTTTGCCTTTAGGAGGTTTTCTGAAGTATAAGATAGATAGTGTTTCACAAATCTTTTATTGTTGTGTGTATTTTACATCATGCCAAATGTGTTTGAATTTTATTTTTCCATATGTAGTATTATTGTTACATTTGGCTTTTCTTTTAGAGCTTTTTTGATATATAATTGATAAGCAAAGAACTGCACAATTTAATGTATACAATTTGATGAATTTGGATATGTGCAAATATCTGATATCATCATCACTGTCAAGAAAATAGAAAATAGACAACACTTTCCAAAGTTTCCTTGTGTTTTGTTTTTTTGTTGGTTGTTGTTGTTAATCTGAAGTGCAAAATACTTTGTTAACTATAGTCAGTAGGTTTTACAGCAAATCTCTGTAACTTACTCATTATAGCATACACTTGACTTTTCAAAAGGAATGTTGCAGTTTGAAAAAGTGATTGGTTTTTAATCAGAATTAGGTAGCCATTTTTATAATTATCTAGATATAAAACTAATGATATTTGATAACTTCATTATATAATAAAGGTGAAAAGGCCAACTTAAGGAAAATCAAAAAGGCAAAAGATTTCCTGATGCCTGGTTATAGTGAAGTGTGAAAATAGTGAAACAAGAAATCTATTAAGATGTTTGTTTGACCCAATTTATATTTCCTCCAACAGTCTACTAGGGTTTCCTTTCAAAATGACTGGCATTAAAAAGACAAGAAATAGCAAGTTTTGGCAAGAATATGAAGAAAAAGGAAATATGTCTTTTACAAAGGGATGATATAAGACTGTCTTGATAAATCAGAAACATTGAATACAGGAAGACATTGGGGCAAAATTTTTCAAAATTTGGAATTAGAATTTTTATGGACCAAGAATTGTATACTCCATTATACTATCAGGTAATTGTGAGGCTCGGTTACTCTGGCAACAAAAAAAAATGGCATTTTGAAGGATGAAATTATTTTGAAAATTCACTACTCATTGTGCCTTGACAAAAAGTTAGCAAAACAAATATGAGAATCAAAGAAATGAATAACTTAGAATAATAAGTATATATCTGAAAATGATTTTGCAATAAAACAAACCCCAAATTAAAATCGTGTGGCACACCTAAAAATCAGTTGGTAAAAGTTAAAATACAGAATTACTGGGTTTCAATGGTAATATCTTCCAAAAGAAAAAATAAAATATATTAACTGAACTAAGTTAAATCACCACTTGGTTGTATTTCACAAATATAGCATTTGCTTCTCTTGTGAAAAAGAAAAAGGAAAGCTATAAAGTTAAGTTAAAATATAGGAAAAAGCCATAATTAATACATTTTGAAAATCATGTTTTAATATTGCATGATTTTTGAAAAATTGATGACTCCATAACAAATACAAGTTAGTTTTACCTGTATACTAGCAATGATTGTCTAATTGGAACAGAGGTTATGAAATTTTATCTTTAAAAAAGGAAAAATAATTCTACCAACTGTTGGACCTTTATTTAAAAATTGTTTACTACAAAGAAAATAGAATGCAAGCGTTGTCTGTATATTCAGTCAACCTATAAAATATTCATAGAAGAATTGAATGTTTTTACAGAATGTAATTTAAATGTTATCAACTTTGACAGGTACTACTTAAAATGAGAAATTGGTAGATGAAAAGAGTGAAGAGAGGAGAGAGATATCAGGGTGACATGTGTGTTATTCTAATATACTGAGTACATAAAAGGAAAAACTTTGGAAATATCAAAACTTTGAATGTCAGTATAGTGGCAGCTATTGGAAAACCAAAACAACAGAAGTTCCTGGAGCAAATTATCTTAGTGTAGCAATGTTTCTAATCTAAGACTTATCCTTCAGAAGCCCAAAATTAAGAAAACTCTGAGAATTCTCCTGAAGACTGTCCCAAATTTAAAGTCTTTTTAGAACTAAATCATTTTTTCCCCTGAATTAATGGAAAAAGTTCTTGTGAAGAAATATGTGAATCCTGGAAGCTTATTCAAGTGCTAAACTTTTTGGCAGACATAGAGCATCTAGACCTACAGTTTGAGAAAAGGATGTTGTCTGAAACTAAAGGATATTCCTGCAAGGGAATGGAATTCACATTTCAAGCAGTTGTATAAATATTGACAGAGAAATGAGAGCTGTGAGTGTAACATAAACACTTATGACGTGCACCAACTCCCACTTTCATCCTCTTGGTCTATGGTAAATATGGATAGACCTTAATTCTGAAGTTGTTCAATAACAGTTAATGGTAAGTTCAAAGGATAACTCAACTCTCTCAACTCTCTAATAAAATTTGGAAGTCTATAACACTCTCCGACATAAATCACAGCAGGATCCTCTATGACCCACCTCCCAGAATACTGGAAATAAAAGCAAAAATAAACAAATAAGACCTAATTAAACTTAAAAGCTTTTGCACAACAAAGAAAACTATAAGCAAGGTGAAAAGACAGCCCTCAAAATGGGAGAAAATAATAGCAAACGAAGCAACAGACAAAGGATTAATCTCAAAAAATTATACAAGCAACTCCTGCAGCTCAATTCCAGAAAAATAAATCACCCAATCAAAAAATGGGCCAAAGAACTAAACAGACATTTCTCCAAAGAAGACATACAGATGGCTAACAAAAACATGAAAAGATGCTCAACATCACTCATTATTAGAGAAATGCAAATCAAAACCACAATGAGGTACCATTACACGCCAGTCAGGATGGCTGCTATCCAAAAGTCTACAAGAAATAAATGCTGGAGAGGGTGTGGAGAAAAGGGAACCCTCTTACACTGTTGGTGGGAATGCAAACTAGTACAGCCGCTATGGAGAACAGTGTGGAGATTTCTTATTTTTGAATGCACTTTATAGACATGCAATAATTCCACCCATTTTTCCTTAATAGAGGCTTTCCAGGTGGCACTAGTGGTAAAGAGCACTCCCGCCCATGCAGGAGACATAAGAGGCGTGGGTTCAATCCCTGGGTTGGGAAGATCTCCTGGAAAAGGGAATGGCAACCCGCTCCAGTATTCTTGCCTGGGAAATCCCATGGACAGAGGAGCCTGGCGGGCTACAGGCCACAGTGTAGCAAAGAGTCAGACACGACTGAAGTGACTTAGCACATGCACATTTTTCTTAAAATAATTCTTTGTCTGGAATTGGTCAGAAAGCTTTGTGAAAGTAGGCAGACTCTCAAAAATGTTTGGTACTGAAAAGCATGAATGTGAACTGTATAAATCACTTTCAATTTCATCCAGCTCATTGCTGAATGTTTTCTTTATTTTTCTTTAATGATTTTACATTATTTTACATTATTACAAAGGAATCTGTCACAAGTTTCATGAAACTGTTTTTTTACCAGCTAATGAGAACCTACTGTAAAAATGGGACATTTAAAAATTTTTGTTTTGCTTTTCAGGATGAGTCTTATATTTTTAATGAAACCTTCCATCTATTTTGTCAAAGTAGCTATTGTGAGAAAGGAAAATCTTTATTGTAAATGCTGAATGAACAGTGACCTTGCCTCCAATGGAAGATCAGTTCAGTTCAGTTCAGTCGCTCAGTCGTGTCCCACTCTTTGCGATCCCATGAACCACAGCACGCCAGGCTTCCCTGTCCATCACCAACTCCCGGAGTCCACCCAAACCCATGTCCATTGAGTCGGTGATGCCATCCAAACATCTCATCCTGTCATCCCCTTCTCCTCCTGCCCTCAATCTTTCCCAGCATCAGGGTCTTTTCCAATGAGTCAACTCTTCTCATCAGGTGGCCAAAGTATTGGAGTTTCAGCTTCAACATCAGTCCTTCCAATGAACACCCAGGACTGATCTCCTTTAGGATGGACTGGTTTGATCTCCTTGCAGTCCAAGGGACTCTCAAGAGTCTTCTCCAACACCACAGTTCAAAAGCATCAATTCTTCAGCACTCAGCTTTCTTTATAGTCCAACTCTCACATCCATACGTGACAAGGTATATTTTCATCCCTCTCTAGGTAAAAGAAACCACTCACTTCCACTAGAAGGAGTTGTAGTTCTCAGATTCAAAGATACAAGGATGACTTCTGAGCTGCAGTTATGCTGATGCCTGACCAGGCACCACTTACTCCCCTATCCCAGATAAACACATTAAAGTGCTTGTGTGTGTGTGGTGGTGGTGAGGGATGAGGAGAGAGACAGAGAGATTGATATATGACTCTTGCTAAAGATACAATAATAGAAATACCAGTGTCCACAAGGAAACTGTCTTTGTCTATGATATTTTAAATATGATCACTTGAGATTACAGAGGCAAAACAAGAGTAGTTTATATGTTGTTTCTAATTTTAAAATTAATAGACAAAAACAGGATCTTTTACTTTTTAATATTACTTACTTATTTATTTAATTGGCTGCTGTGGGTTTTACTTGTGGCATGCAGGGTCCTTAGCTGTAGCCCTTGGGATCTCATTCCTTTGACCAGGCATTAAATACAGGCCCCCTGCTTGGGGAACTCAGAATCATAGTCACTGGACCACCAGGAAGTCCCCCATGTTGTTATACATATATATGTTCACATGGCTAGGAATTTATTTATTTATTTTGAAGTTATTTATATGTGAATGCTTATCACATGGAATATATTATTTACTCATGACAAATTCTTGCCCCAATCCTGGTTACACTCAGCCCAACGTCTTCTCCATGTCCATACCAAGTAGCTGAACATGCTTGGGGAAAAAGACAAAACTGTGTCCACTGATCTCATTTTAAGTTAACGACCACAAACCTACATGAGCCTGTAGTGTTAATATTAGTAAGCCTGATACATTCCCTAGTTTGTTCATGATTCCAATCTTAGATAAACATGGTTGCCTCTTTTCTCCTCTCTTTAATTTTATAGCACCTCCTGCCTCCTCTTTCACCCCTGAGAATAATCTTCTTTACTGTTTCACTGATAAAAAATGAAAAAGAAGAGATGATTTCCACACATTACCAATCTGTCTGTATTCTCTCTCTGCCTTCTTTTCTGCTATTATGAATAAGTTGCCCATTCATATTTATGAACAACCCATCATCCATTCAAGTACAGCACTGTATCAAAGTACATCATTGTATCAAAGTGCTCCCTTTGCATCCTGCATTGTCAGCCTCTCCACTCTGTTGAATCATTCTCATGATCATGTAAATATCATGCAATACTATCCTACTTAAACAAAACTTGAAGCACGCATATCCCTCCAGATACCACCCACTTTCTCTGTGAATGTAAAAAGTTTGTCTACTTTTGCTGTTTATAGTTCTTTTCTTATTGTTTTGATTTCAGTTCAGTTCAGTTGCTCAGTTGTGTCCAACCCTTTGCGACCCCATGAATCGCAGCACGCCAGGCCTCCCTGTCCATCACCAACTCCCGGAGTTTACTCAAACTCATGCCCATCGAGTCGGTGATGCCATCCAGCCATCTCATCTTCTGTCATCCCCTTCTCCTCCTGCCCCCAGTCCCTCCCAGCATCAGGGTCTTTTGCAATGAGTCAACTCTTCGCATGAGGTGGCCAAAGTATTGGAGTTTCAGCTTCAGCATCAGTCCGTCCACTGAACACCCAGGACTGATCTCCTTTAGGATGGACTGGTTGGATCTCCTTGCAGTCCAAGGGACTCTCAAGAGTCTTCTCCAACACCACAATTCAAAAGCATCAATTTTTTGGTGCTCAGCTTTCTTCACAGTCCAACTCTCACTCTCCAGTCCATACATGACCACTGGAAAAACCATAGCCTTGACTAGATGGACCTTTGTTGGCAAAGTAATGTCTCTGCTTTTTAATATGCTATCTTAGTTGGTCATAACTTTCCTTCCAAGGAGTAAACATCTTTTAATTTCATGGCTGCAGTCACCATCTGCAGTGATTTTGGAGCCACAAAAAAAAAAAAAGATAATAAAGTCTGATGCTGCTTCCACTGTCTCCCCATCTATTTGCCATGAAGTGATGGGACCAGATGCCATGATCTTAGTTTTCTGAATGTTGAGCTTTCAGTCAACTTTTTCACTCTCCTCTTTCACTTTCATCAAGAGGCTTTTTAGTTCCTCTTAACTTTCTGCCATAAGAGTGGTGTCATCTAAATATCTGAGGTTATTGATATTTCTCCCAGCAATCTTGATTCCAGCTTGTGCTTCTTCCAGCCCAGCATTTCTCACGATGTACTCTGCATATAAGTTAAATAAGTAGGGTGGCAATATATAGCCTTGATGTACTCCTTTTCGTATTTGGAACCAGTCTGTTGGTCCATGTCCAGTTCTAACTGTTGCTTCCTGACCTGCATATAGGTTTCTCAAGAGGCAGGTCAGGTGGTCTGGTATTCCCATCTCTTTCAGAATTTTCCACAGTTTATTGTGATCCACACAATCAAAGGCTTTGGCATAGTCAAGAAAGCAGAAATAGATGTTTTTCTGGAACTCTCTTGCTTTTTTGATGATCCATCGGATGTTGGCAATTCGATCTCTGGCTCCTCTGCCTTTTCTAAAACCAGCTTGAACATCTGGAAGTTCATGGTTCACGTATTGCTGAAGCCTGGCTTGGAGAATTTTGAGCATTACTTTACTAGCGTGTGAGATGAGTGCAATTGTGCAGTAGTTTGAGCATTCTTTGGGATTGCCTTTCTTTGGGATTGGAATGAAAACTGACCTTTTCGAGTCCTGTGGCCACTGCTGAGTTTTCCAAATTTGCTGGCATATTGAGTGCAGCACTTTCACAGCATCATCTTTCAGGATATGAAATAGCTCAACTGGAATTCCATCACCTCTACTAGCTTTGTTTGTAGTGATGCTTCCTAAGGCCCACCTGACTACACATTTCAGGATGTCTGGCTCTAGGTAAGTGATCACACTCACAGAAAATTAGTGTTCTGATTTAAACCTTCTCAATTAAACTTGTTTTCACTGTTCTTTTGCAGATTTTTGTCCAAATCATCAATGCCTGTCATATCAGTTTTCAACTTATTTGACATACCATCTCTCTCTGATTGATGTATTGACTTCATCACGTTCTCCTTGATACGTGACCCTGCCAAAATTCCTTTCTGTTTTCTTTCTATTTCACTTGCCATTCCTTCATAATCTCATTTATGGGTTTCTTTTCATCTCCTTATCTCTTGGCCATCAGTGTGCCTCAGATTTCAGTTGTGGATATTTCCTTCACACCTTCACTCTCTTGATGATCTCATCACATGGCTTTAAATACCATGTATGTTAAGAACTCCCAAGTCTAGAACTATAGCCTGAAGTTCATCATTGTGATTCTGGCTGTCCATCAGTTTCATAAACTGTCTAACACACATTTCAAACTCAATGTATTCCCAAACAAACTCCTTGTTCTGCATCTCTTCCCCATGTGTTCTTTCCACAGTCTTCCTCATCTCGGTATATATAGCTCTTTTTTTTGAAAACTTTTTATTTTACATTGGAGTGCAGCTGATTAACAATGCTGTGATAATTTCAGGTGCAGAGAAGATCAACTCAGCCATCCAACAAATTCACACTTAGAAAACAAACTTATGCTTGCCAGCAGGGAAGGGTGGGAGGAAGGGATAGTCAGGGAGTTTGAGATCAGCATGTACACACTGCCAAATTTAAAATGGATAACCAAGGTCCCACTGTATAGCACAGGGAACTCTACTCAGTAAATATAATGCTTATGGACGCTTTATAACATTCTTACAGATACTCATGTGACAACTTTGGTGTCCTCTTTGACTCTTTTCTAATCACATTCATAAATCTGTTAATAAGTCCTACAGTTTACATATTCAAAGCACATATAGCATCTTACCATTTCTACAACATCCACTGAAACTATCTTGGTCCAAAATGCTATCATTTCTCCCCTTGCTTCTTACCTTTTCTTTTTAAGTCTCTAAAATCACAACACCAGACTGTCCTGTTAAAACATATGTCAGTTGATGTTATTTTTATTTTCCAAATGCCCTAATGACTTCCCATTTCTCTCAGACTAAGCCATAGGTTTTTGAAACTAGCCTATAAGTCCCTTCTGGAACTTCTATACTAAATCTCCTACACTCCTCACCTCACTCCCTCAGCTCTAGAATGATGGACTGAGTCATCAAATTATTTACTGAGTTCCTACAATGAGGTCGGGACTTTTGAAATACTGTGGACAAAGTAGTAAACAACTTCTGGTGGCTTCCTTGCATTTCCTCAAAGATAATATACAAATCATCATGAACTTTTCATTTGCTAGTTCTGTCTGGAACACTCTTCACTGTATGTTTACATGGATGGCTACTTCCCTCCAGTCTCTGCTGCAGTAAAGACTTCATTCATCTCACTTCTTCCTTTCCACCTCATAGAAGTAGACCTTAACAACTGCTACCCTTTTTTCTTATGCCATTTATCACTAACTTACATGCTTTACATTTCATTGTTTACTTAATTATCTCCACTGATTAGAATACATCAAAAATTTTATGACCATGAAATACAATAGAATAGAGAAAGGAAGAATAAATATAGGTCATGTTTTAAACCAGAGGTATAAATAACACAGGCATAAGGCTATATTTATTACAATTTCTTTCACTTAAGTATATGTTATTTTGTTTATATGCCGTTGTTACCAATATTAAGACAACAAATACTGTGTGACTTATTTGGGGTCACTTGTGAATAATAATTATTCATTAAGACAGATGTTTTATTAGGCTTTTTAAGAACAGCACGATAGTGCTGAATACAATCTTTCTGATTATTTATCAAAATATTATCCAAATTCAAGCTCTATGCACACAGCCAAAATATTGTCTATGCTAATTAAGAACTAGAGTCCTTGCTGGGAGGATCCAAGTGGCTCTCAACTCTATTCATGGACAAGAGCCAACTCTAATCTAGTTGTTGGCTGCATTCATCACCCCAAAATATTCTAATGTAGTCTAATGTAATCAGTGTCTTTATTTCAATGTATATTTATATTTTAGTTTACTTGTTGAAGCACATCATAAAAATCTCTTAAATAATTTTCAGCCTTTGTTGTTTAAAGTAGTCATCATTTCATTAGCAAGACAGAGAAGTAGAAATCAAATTTGGTAAATAGATTGCTTATGAGGTAAATATTCCCAAAGTCATCCCTCTTATTGAAGAGGTATGATCTGTACTGTGATAAACTATCACTAATCTGAGATAGGACTTTGAAGTTCCAAAATCTAGACTTCTCTCTAATCTTGTTTTCTATGTAATGGATAGTAGACTATTGTTTTATAGTATTATTTTAAAATATTTAAAAATAAAGCGTAAAAATTACATTCATAACACAAATATGGTGCCAATATACCCTAACATATTAATTAGTCTTTTAGCAATTGATAGGAATAAGGCCCTAATTTCTGATTACAGCATAGAAGCTCTTTCAAAACATACCCTCAATCTATCTTTGCAGCCTCCTAAACCATCACTTTCTACAACTATATGACTAGGATTATCACTATTTCTCAAATACTCTCACATTTTGCAGCCTTTGTGGGTGCTATTGATTTTTGCAATTCCCTTATACTTCTTTTCGGTCTTTCAAGTACACATATTTTGCTTTCTCTAACAAATTAAGTATACAACACCTTATTGTTAACTATAGATACTATGTTGCACAGATGATCTCTAGAAATTATTCATCTTGATTAGTGGTAACTTTTTACTTATTGAACAACAAATCACCATTCCCCCTCCCCAAAACCTTGGCAACCACTATTCTATTTTATGTTTCTATAATTTTGACTGTTTTATGCACCTCATTTAAGTGGAATTGTGTATTCTTCTGTGGCTGACTTATTTCATTTCACTTAATGTCTTTCAAGTCCATTCATTATGTCATATAATAGAATTTCCTTCCCAGGTCGCACACTGGGTAAGGAATCTGGCTGCCAATGCAGGAGGTGTAGGTTTGTTGCTGGGCCAAGAAGATCCCTTGGAGAAGGAAATGCCAACCCACTCCAGTACTCTTGGCTGGAGAATCCCATGGATGGAGGAGCTTGGTGGGCTATAGTCCACAGGGTTGCAAAGTGTTGGACACGACTGAGCGGCTTCACTATCCATATTCTATAAGAGCCATTACTAAGAGAATAAAAAGACAAGCCACAGACTGGAAAAAAAAATATGATACAGGACTTATGTTCAAAAAATACAAAGAACTGTAAAAACCCAACAATAAGAAAATTAACAACAAAAAAATTATCCCCAAGTCTAAACAGTTACCTCAATTTAAAAACATATAGATGGTAAAACATGTAAAAGGATGCTCAACCTCATTTGCTGTGAAAGAATTCAAATTTAAACAACAGTGAGATATCATTGTTAGAATAGCTACAATTCCAAGCACTAGCAATACCAATTGCTGGCAAGAATTAGAGCAACAATAATGCTCTTTCACTGCTAATTGTAATATAAAATAATACAGCCACTTTGAAAGATAGTGTGACACTTTTCTTACAAAGTTAAATAGAGTCTTATGATTTATCACTTTCACCCCTAGGTATTTACTCAAATTATTTGAAAACTTATTTCTGCACAAGACCTCCACACAAATGTTTATATCAGATATTCAAAGATGTCCCAAACTGGAAGCAATTAAGATGTCCTTCAGTAAGTTACTGGATTACCAAACTGTCATATATTAATACAATGCAATATTATTTGGTGATAAAAAATGAGTTATTGTTCCACAAAAAGACATGGGTGAATCTTAAGTGCATATTTTTTAGGGAAAGAAGCCAATATGAACAAGTTTAATCTATAATTCCAATTATATGACATTACAAATAGGCAAAAATAGAGATAATACCCAGATTCATATTTGCTAGGAGTTTGCTTGTGGAGAGGTAGGGTGGTTTGAATAAGTGAACCACAGGTGAATATTTCAGATGATAAAAATATTCTGCATGATACTGCATTTGTCAAACCCTTTGGGATTTTATATGGACTTCCCTCATAGCTCAGTTGGTAAAGAATTCGCCTGCAGTGCAGGAGACCCAGGTTCTATCCCTGGGTTGGGAAAGATCCCCTGGAGAAGGAAATGGCAACCCACTCCAGTATCCTTGCCTGGAAAATCCATGAACAGAGAAGCCTGGTGGGCTGCAGCCCATGGGGTCACAAAGAGTTGGGCATTTAACTCTTTACTTAGAATTTTATAGCACAAAATGAGAACTTCACTTTATGCAGATAAAACAATCATTTAGAAAATTGAATGATGCAAGGATAGAATGTAGAGAGTAATGAAACAACTTAGTATGCCAACCACTCATTAGAAATAGCCTCAGTTAAGCGAGGTGAAGAATAGGCTGCTAATGATATTGGAAAGGAGTTTAACATTATAAAGGGACTCAAGCAAGTCCTTTAACATTATGAAAGGACTCAATGCAGGTAAAATTGCACAGAAACATTGTACTCTAATTGATCAACCTGTTCCCCATGGGGTACAGGTTAATAATTATGATACTGCTCATATTAGTGTCTAGGGACTGCCCTAACATGTACCACAGCCTGGGTAGCTTAACCTACAGAAATGTATTATCTCACCCTTCTAAAGATCAGATATCTGAGGTTAAGGGGTACTTAGAGCCAAGCTCCCTCCAAAGTCAGTAGGGAAGGTCCTGCTCCAGGTTTTTCTCAAGATCCTGGCAATTTCTTGGCTTGTAGCAGGGAGATGTTTAATCTTAACATGGTGTGTGTAAGAGGAGGTCATCTAGAAGATTCAACCACCCATGGACCCAGGATCTGGACCAAACCCATCTGAGGTTCATCCCTCATATATGTTGGAATTTACATTCTCTCTACTGGCCCCAAAGAGTGGGAGTCATTTTCAAGGACAAAGCCCTGGGAGAGTGATATGTTATTGAGACCATCTGGATGGTGTATGTGACTCAACCCAAGTGAGCCCTTCTCTGTAAACCCTTAAGATTCTGGCAGATGGATATGGAGATCTACTCAACTTATCGCCACCCAAGACAAACCTTGCAAATTAAGTTCCCTTGCTTTTTAAACTTGCCACTTATCAATATGGCTAGATTTCCCTCTTTTTCTTTGGTCTGTCCTTGCCTCTTATGTATGTGGGCCAGTTTCAGATTTACTGGGAATTCCTGAGGTTTTTGAATCAACAGTGTTATCCTTGTGTGCTTATCTGTGTCCAAATTTCCCCTCTTTATGAGAGTCCCAGTCATAACAGATTAGGGGATCTACTGTACTTCAGTAGGACAGCATCTTAACTACATCTGCAACAACCCTATTTCCAAATAAGATCACATTCTGAGTGAGGCGAGGAGGCCAGAAGGATCCAAGGTGGATTATTGGAAAGAATATGAATTCTTCTTTATCTTAATATACATGTAAATGGTTATAGACATACTCCTCCCTCAAAGAGGACAAGCATACCTCATTTCTTAAGTGTGCATTATTTGTGATAACTTTATTTTATATAGTGCAGCGTGGAAAGGGGGGAATATCTTACAAGCGAACAAAGCTGATAAACACCATCTTGGCCGGGTGATAAAGGTTAACATTTACAGTAAGTCACGCATGCTGTCACATCTTTGATATGATGTGATGAAAATGGCATTTTACCTCTGTAGTCATCTCTAAAACACATCGGACCAGCTGAATCATGATAAAAACAACAAAATCATGATAAAACCCTAACTGATGTAAATTCTACAAAATTCTTGACCGGTACTTCTCAAAACTGTAAAAAATTATTTAAGTCTGAGAAATTATTGGAGCCAAGAAAAGTTTAAGAACATATGATAAATATACTATGATAACTGGATGGGATCCTAGAATAGAGAATGGACATTATATAAAAACCAAGGAAATCCAAATTATGGAATTTTAAGTAATAATATATTAAAATTAGTTAAGCATACCAAAAGTACCATACTGATATAAGCGGTTAATAATAGGGGAAATTGGATGTGTAGTACATAAAAACTTCTGTATTCACAGTTTTTCTGTAAATCTAAAATTATCCCAAAATAAAAACTAATAATAACAGTTGTTTAAATAGGAATGAATGTTTGCCTTGGGCCTATAACCTAGTCTATCATCCTAAACACTTTTTCTCTAAGGCAATTAAAGATAATTGCCTTATACATTTCTACAGCCTAGTTACTATTTAGAGACTATAAATTAAAACTTTTTACCTTTGTTACTTTATTAAATTTGAAAGGCAATGCTATTACAATTTCTCCCTTGATGTAGTTGCTACCTTGAAGTGAAAAAACTTTCCTGTTATTCCAGAAGATGAATACTGGATTAAGAAATAATGTCAGGTGTTTGTCTTCACCTTTTAACTACTAGATATTTAACTTAGACACATCATTTAACACAAGATAAATAATTTCCAATTTTGAAATTTATCTTTTAATTTTTCTCTATTTAAATCCTATACATGCATGCATGTATGCATGTTTAAATTACATATATTAAATGATTCAAAGTCTCATAAAGAATCCACTTGCCAATGCAGGAGACACAAGAGACACTGGTTTGATCCCTGGGTGGGGAAGACCCCTGGAGGAGGCAATGGCAACCAACTCCAGTATTCTTGCCTGGAGAATCCCATGGACAGAGGAGTGCAGTGGGCTACAGTCTGTGGGATCACAGAGTTGGATGCCATCCTCACATGGCATGAACAGGGGTATATTGCCTCCACAAACTCACCATAATCCATATAAATTCAGCTAAAACAAAGAATCTCAGAATTTTGCTTACTCTGTGCAAATGTTTAGGCCTTTTGAAATATTAAAGCTAATGTGGATACTTCCAATACTATAGCAGCTAAATTGAGTCCACAAATCCCAAACAAAAAACTGCAGTACTAAATGACCTCAAGTTCAATAATTCGACTAAATAAATAATTGATTGTATTTAGACTAATGAATCCCAACTCCAGTTCTTTACCTTTCTAAAATGTCTGGATTGTATAAAGCAGAGGGGTCCTCCTGCTTTCATTCTCTGATATTTACAGATCTGGCTATTCATACATTTAAGAAATATGACTGTTTTCTTGAGGAGGAGTATGGTAGGTCCTGGGGATCTAAAGATAAAAAGAAGCTGTTCTTGCCAAAGCTGACACATGGAGCCCCCCTCCCCCAAAATGTATATATGTATTTATGGTCTCATGATTCCTGAAGTTTCCAAGGTCATTAAGAAAGCAACAGAGGAAGCTGCATTTGCAGTCGGCAGGAAAACTCACCTCTTCCACAGTTAATGATTTTTTTTTTTTTTTTTTGCTTCATGCAGCAGGGGTTTCACATAAGTGGTATTTTTAGAAGTGGGCCTGAAAGAAACTTTTCTCTTTGGAAATATAAGAAAGATTTCAAGCCAAAAGGGGAGAGCAGAGGGCATGAATGCATGAAAGCATCTGTTTTTTTCTTAGCAGGCACCAGCTTCCCAAATCACAATCTTCTCCCTCAGTAAGTCTTTCCTAAGGTAAGTGTTTAATAAACATTGTCTTATCATGGTAAAAGGGTAACTTTTAAATAGTTCTTCTGGTATGATGAATTTAACCATGATTAGAATTTCCACTGCATTCTGAAACAAGATTTCTATTTTGTTATCTGGATCTATGTATTATAAACTCTAGTACTGGTTATTTCTTTGTCTCACTAGCTATCTAGCTTTAATTAAACACACAGTTAATATGTGAAAATTAAGTGCTTTAATTTTCACACTCCAGTAAAAAGAAAAATACTATTTTCCATTAAACAGATTATATGTTTTTATTATAATATAATTCTACTTGAAAATATTTTGGTATATCTGCATCACTCCTATGTGAGAGAGCATCATCATTATGTTCTAATAATAGTATGAAGAATGATTACTTTCTAGATATTTCTGTTTTTCAGAAAATTATTATATTTTTAAATTAATAGCTCAATAAACTTGTATCTTATTGGGTTCACAGTTGTGAGTTACTTTTACTATAATAGCTGGTATTTTTATCCAAGTAGGAAAATACAATTACTTTTAATCTCATAAAGACATTTTATAAAATTTAAATGAATTATTTTCTTTTACATTTTTGCTTCTGATGTTATCACAAATTATGTATATTGCTAGAGTATACATATAGCATAAAACATAAGACATATCTTATCTCTGATTTCTTAATGTTTGCTTTAATATCTTAGCTATTCATAAATGCTGGTAATTTTAGACCTTTCAACTGATGCCCTCTTGGAAATCTGAGGAAAATATTGTGTGGCTTTAAGGAAGAAACCACTGGTGTGAGCACATTATTATGAAAGGCTGTTTTCATTTTGCGTTAATTCCAAAGCTATTGAAATTCTTCTTTGGAACCATTCTTTCAATGTGAACTACTATAAGATTTTGAAATTTCAAGTCAATATGTTTAATAAAAAGAGATTTTAAATATTCTCTATTAAACCAGCTATCTTCATCCATACCTCCTTCTCCTATGTTCGTAGACTAAGATGATTACTCCTGACTGACTGACTGACAGTGCCTAAAGACGACATCAAATCTTTGAAAACAGGTGTTCCGGTTATGTTTAAAATATCCTCTTCCTCTAACCCCAGCTCTTCACTCCATTACAGTGAAAAAGAATTCCATAGAAGGAGATGCTTTTCTTCTGCCTTTTGTAACCCAGATCATCCCAGACACAAATGATTTCTAACCACATGCTGGACACGCATCACTGGCTCAGATTTTCTCACTACTGTCTCCAATGCATTTTTAGCAGATTGCACATATCTGTACTCTGCAATATCCCTTAAATCACATTTCAGCACAATGCTCTGCAGACTTACTGTACATAAAATTGCAGATTCAAATTCAGTAGTTTTAGGATAGGATTTGATATGTACATTTCTATCTGTCCCCATGATACTAATGCTATTGATTGGAGAACCAACTTTGGGGTATTAAGGCAAAAGTATCACATTAAACCCTAACCACATTAATGTAGCCCTGATCACATTAAAGCTTATGGTAAAGAAACCTGTTTAACTTTCACCCAAAGTTTTATGTTTTCACTAGAATGTGTTTTTTTTTCTTCCCTGGAATACTATTTGATACTTTCCAGGGCTAATGATCCATGAAACACATTCTGAGAAATGTCACACTGGGATTAGTATCTCCACCTTTAAGGTGATTGAGAATAATCGGAAGGGCTTTGATCAAATAAAGATTTCCTTCCCTGCCCTAGGATTTTCTGATTCAGTAGAATTGAAATAGGACCTTAGTAGTCACACACTAACAAGATCCTCTATGATGCTCTCTTCTGATCTGGAGACAACACCTTGAGAATCATTGCTTTAGTTTCCTTAAATTCTGCATCTGTGGCAAGTCAGATTACCAAAACCCTTCAATCTTATTCCAGTTTCTTTAGTCCTCTATAGAAAGTTCCTTAGGGCTGTGATTTAACCTTATGCCTTTGGTTTTCTGGAAGGTAACTTAAAAACATCTATACAGATAATATGGAATATAATTTTACAAATATCTTGTTGAAAGACTTGCCCAGTACATAGGTCAGTTCAGTTCAGTTCAGTTTAGTCCCTCAGTCGTGTCCAACTCTTTGCGATCCCATGAATCACAGCATGTCAGGCCTCCCTGTGCATCACCAACTCCCAGAGTTTACTCAAACTCATATCCATCAAGTCAGTGATACTATCCAACCATCTCATCTTCTGTTGTCCCCTTCTCCTCCTGCCCCCAATCCCTCCCAGCATCAGGGTCTTTTCCAGTGAGTCAACTCTTCGCATCAGGTGGCCAAAGTATTGGAGTTTCAGCTTCAGCATGAGTCCTTCCAATGAACACCCAGGACTGATCTCCTTTAGGATGGACTGTTTGAATCTCCTTGCAGTCCAAGGGACTCTCAAGAGTCTGCTCCAATACCATAGTTCAAAAGCATCAGTTCTTCAGCATTCAACTTTTTCTTCACAGTCCAACTCTTACATCCATACATGACCACTGGAAAAATCTTTAAATAAGAAATCTGAGATATTGTTGTTGGTATTTTCATCTAGAAAAAAAAACATGATAGGACAGAACATTTTATTTATGAGAGTACCTTTGTACATACATACACACACATACATTATTTCCTCCTCTCTCATTTGGAACTTGATTCTTTTCTGATGTCATTGTCTAACGTTTTCTGATGTCAGTGTCTATGTTGAATATATATATGCTTAATATGCATATATGTTTATACCAAGCTTCTCATATTCTTTAGAAAAAATCAACAAATAAATAATATACCACAGCATTTAAACTCACATGTATGTTTCTTTACCATATTATGCATTATTGCAACCTGAAATCACAAGAAATGTTATCTCAATACTATTCCAAAGCCCTTATTTTCTCAGAAATTATACATTGAAGAATTATAGCACTGTGGAAATGTTATGGAGGTCTGACTTGTAGACATTTTGATTTGTAGCATAAAAATTATGCTATGTCATTGGAAGGGAAATTTTACATAAATAATCATTAAAATTTATTTATACACTCAAAATTTCCAAGTTCTATTCATATATTTTTGTTGCAGAATAAGGTAGCTACACTAAATACATTTCTTACTCTATGACCTTAATCTTGAGGAGGAACTAGTGGTGGAGCTAATGGTAAAGAATTTGCCTGCCAGTGCAGGAGATGTAATAGTCACAGATTCAATCCTTGGGTCAGGAAGATCCCTGGAGGAGGGCATGGCAAACCTCTCCAGTATTCTTGCCTAGAGAATCCCATGGACAGAGAAACCTGGTAGGCTACAATCCATGGGACTGCAAGGAGTTAGACACAACTGAAATGACTTCATGCATGCAGGGTCAAAAAGAGTACATTGTCAGTTTATCTAGCTATCAGTGTCTGAGGTTCAAATTTCTCACACTATGTGTATTGCTAGGAATTTAGTAGGTATTTATTAATGTGATAATATAAAGATAAACATAAATTCTTTGCTACTCTTCAAGAATAGTTTTTACTTTCTATTACTAAAAGATACAATTGTCAGAGGGTATATGTTTGCTTCTTTATGAAGCTGAATATATAGAAATTATGAGAAATATACTTTGTCATCTCACATTCTTCAGTTTAGTTATTGTTCAGATGTTTAAGAAGTTGGATGCAGCACTCTTCAACACTTTACCCTTGGTAAATGTCAGGATATTAGTCAGTTGAGTGGCATTGCTTCTATAAAATAAGCATTTTGATTTAGAGTTTTCTCCTATTTTGCAAGAAAATAAAGTGTGTTGTCAAAAAATAAACAGCACTATTGCTTCACAATAAAATTATATATAGTAGATTTACAGTTTTTGTTCTTTTATGTCAAGGGAGGATTTATCAGTTAAACTGCTTGATCAGTCTTAAAAGAGGCAAAATGTTTTTAGCAGTGTTATTTTTACTGCTTTCTAAATATGCTTTAGGGTTTACCACACAGAAACTTGTCTAGACGGCCCCTGTCAATCATTCAGAGGCTTTACAGTAGGCATCTAGGTACAGCATGAAAGAATAATGTGTTGCAAGCATGAGTCTAGGAGTGCAAGGCATAGCAGAATGAAGGCCTTTCATAAAACAATGAGAGCCGGTTCTTCGGGGAAAGTAATTGTGGTAACTTTTAGACAGGGAAACTACCCATCTGAAAGTTGAAAGCAGCTTGTACAGTCCCTCTTGCATTACTGGTTTCTATCTTTGAGTAGTTGTTCAAAAATAGAATGCCAGGTAAAAAGCAGAAAATAATCAGTATCAGAGCAGAGATGGAAGCAAAGAGAAAAATAGACAAGAATTCTGGGAGACATTGACAACCAGATCAATGTTTGCTGGGCTAATCCAAATTAGGCATTTATCTCGATTGTGTAGAATTTTGCTTTATATTACTTGGGTAATTAGGAAATGAAAGCTATCCACATCCTAAAAACTCTGCTTAGTGGTTTAGAATAGTCAAGGTATGATTATCCTAGGTTTTTATTCTCCAGACTCTTTTTAGATTTTTTAATTTCTACATTCCCTCACTCGTGTTAAAAAAAAAAAAAAATCATTCTCTTAAACTTCTGCAAGCCAAACTTGGGCTATTCCTACTACAAACAAACAGGACAATTAGAAGAAATGCAAGTATGTTTCTAGAAATATAGTTTCCAAACTATTATACTTGTGATAATTTATCATACAACTTCAAATTTATTGTGAGAACTACAGGTAGAAAATACTAATGTTGTCAATTATAAGAAATTAGAACAGTGTTGTCTTGCCTTTGAAAAAAAAATGTATTCTTTTTTCTTTTGTATTTTTAAAAAATTGGCATGTAAGTAGACTTTATATGTTTAGAGTGGTTTTAGCTTCACAGCAAAATTCTGTGAAAGGTAGGGAGATTTCCCACATGCCCCTGGTACAATGGATGAATCTATACTGACACATTAACACAGAAGTCTATGTCATACTATATCACACTGGCGTTGCACCTTCTCTGGGTTTTGATAAAAAATGTATAATGATTCACCATTACTATAGCATACAGAATAGTTTTACCCCCCTAAACATCCTCTATACTCCACCTATTTATTCCTTCCTTCCCTCAAGCCCTTGCAACCTCTGAACTTGCTATCACCATAGTTTTGCTTTTTCTAAAATGTCATATCATTGGATTCATAACATGTAGGCTTTTTAGATTGGCTTTTTTTCACTTAGTAGTATGATTTTCAGTGTCCTTCATGTTTCTTCATGGTTCTTGAGTTCATTTCTTTTCAGCACGGAGTAACATTTCATTATGTAGATGTACCATAGTTTATTTATCTATTCACCTACAGAACAAATTGGTTGCTTCAAAGCTTTGGCAATTATAAAGATGCCATAAAGATACTTATGAAGGCTTTTGTGTGGACATAAATTTTCATTTGATATAAATAAATGAAACCAGCGCCAAGGAGAGCGCTTGTTTGCGCAGTAAGAGCACGTTTGATTTTGTAAGAGATTGACAAACTGTCTTCCAAAATGCTTGTGCACTTTTGCATTCCACTGACAATGAATGAGTGTTCTTTGTGCTCCACATCCTTATCAGCATTTGATGTTATTGGTGTTTCTGACTTTGGCCAAAATGTTTTTAAAGGGAAATAGTCTTTCTGGTTCGTTCACTTCCTGTGAAACTTGGTTTAGTGTTTCTCATTTCTTGAATGCATTCTTTGTTCATCTCTGGACCAAGTATGAAAGTGAGTCACTCAGTCCTGCCCAACTCTTTGCGACCCCATGGCGCTCCAAATCTGTGTTCCACATCTTTTACATTTGCAAGCACTTTTTGTTGTTGTTCAGTCGCTCAGTTGTGTCTGACTCTTCGCAACTCCCTGGGTTGCAGCACGCCAGGCTTCCCTGTCCATTACCCAACCCCCAGAGCTCATGCAAACTCATGTCCATCGAGTCAGAGATGCCATCCAACCATCTCATCCTCTATCGTTCCCTTTTCCTCCTGCCTTCCATCTTTCAAGGCATCCTGAGTCAGTTCTTCACATTAGGTGTCTGTAATATTGGAGCTTCAGCTTCAGCATCAGTCCTTCCAATGTATATTCAGGATTGATTTCCTTTATGATTAACTGGTTTGATCTACTTACAGTCCAAAGCACTCCTTGGAAGCACTGCGCTTTTATTTATTTATTTTTTTTGTAGATTTTTGCACTGAACGTGTGTCTCTTATACTTTAGTTCCCTGTAAAGCCAAACTCTATTGAACCTTTGAAAAATGAAGCAATATTTATTTTGGGTAGTGTGTAGGTTCTCTGTCTTTTTCCCATATCAAGAAAATCATGTACATAAAATGATGGTAGAAAATGTAGAGTGCTATGTTTTCTTTGGGGATATATTGAGGGATGTCAGTAGAAGAATGGTCATTGTTTCATTTGAAAAGTAAATTCTTGAACCTTTAAAATTTATGACAGCAGCTATGAACAATAGCTTGTGAGTAAAACAGATTCAATTTCAGTGCCTATAAAGGTGAAAAATATTCTCCCCCTCAGGCAAACATATTTTCTCTGCTAGGTTTTATTGAAAGCTGACTTTTTTTGTGGGAAAAAAAAAAGTAATAGCCTGGAGTTATGGTCTCAATAATATAAAACTTTGCAGACAATTTTAGATGAATTTGTTCCTATGTTCATTTCATTGGTTATATATTCAATTGTCTACTAAGATTAATCAGATGGTAATTAAAAAGAATTAATACATGAAAGTTAATAATTTGAATGAAATTACAATAAATGTCCATGGTTTAAGTTCAGATTTTTGTTATTTTCTTTTACTTTTTCTTCTAGTTATTCTCTTAGTGACTTTCCACAGAATTATCTAGATTAGGTATGCAAATCATTCCATCAACTTGATAGGGATGAAAAAAGATTTTGCTTTCATTATAGTCTAGTGTCTGCTCAGTATACTATAAACATATATCTACTATCAAAATACAGTTCCATCTGAGAAAAATGGTTTTTCTATCTTAATTTTGAAAATGTTCTTTATACCTTCTGTTCACTTTTCTGTTCAGTTACATTTAAATGATTTTCCAAGAAAATGCTTTCAAATTTTCCTATGTCATATAATAATAGCACTATGCTTTTGAAAAAAAAGAAACATATAAAAATTGCCTTACTTATTTTGATAGCAAATGTGGATCTCTAAGGGATTTTGTAGTGCTTGAAAGTGAAAGTGTTAGTTGCTCTGTCGTGTCCGACTCTTTGCAACCCTATAGACTGTAGCCCACCAGGCTCCTCTGTCCATGGACGTCTCCAGGCAAGAATACTGGAGTGGGTTGCCATTGCCTTCTCCAGGGTATCTTTCTGACCCTGGGATCAAACCCAGGTCTCCTGCACTGCAGACAGATTCTTTACTGTCTGAGCCACCAGGTTTATCTGTAAGTATATATTTGATAGCAAGTAGATAGGTTTATTTTTCCCACTGGTTTTTTAGACCTCCCAACAGAAGATTAATGTTTTTCTACATTGATTAATTTTCCCAAATAATATACTGGAATCTGTATAAAGCAAAATATTTCATGCATTTCAAAATCTTTTCCACGTGTTGTCGGGCACATAGTTGACCCTGGCTGAATAATGGAATGTGAATAGAATATATGTCAATAAAGGAAACAGGAAACTTTATCTAAATCTACTAGAAGAGACATGAAAACATGTCCAAGTTAGCTTGTAAGAAAAGTCCCTTGAAGAGCACCATGGCGTCCTGGCCAGTAGCCTTCCTACTGCCAGTTATGAGAATAATGATATCTTAGACCATTTAGCTCTAGCAGAGCCACCAGCTGGCGGCAGCCACATGTGTCAACTGAGGCAAGATCAGCAGAACTATTCAGCTGAATTTAGTCCAAATTGCTAATCTATGTTTTGTGAACTGATGAATGATGGTTTTTTTTTTCAATCCACTAAATTTAGGTGGTTTGTTACACAAGGAAGATTACCAGTACATATAGTATTCCATGTGCAATAGAAGTTGTTCAGAATAACTTAAAACATAATTGCAGAGATACTTATATAATGTTTTTAAAATAAAGTGTGAATTGCTTTCACATTTAGAAATACTGAATTAGTAAAAAATCTGCCTTCAATGTGGGAGACCTGGGTTTGACCCCTGAGTTGAGAAGATCCCTGGGAGAAGGGAATGGCAACCCACTCCAGTATTCTTACCTGGAGAATCCCATGGACAGAGAAACCTGGTGGGCTACAGTCTATGCATGGGGTCTCAAAGAGTTGGACACGACTGAGCAACTAACACAGCTATTATGAAGAAAACCCATCTAGTATGTAGGTTATATCTATAAAGAACCAATAAAATATACCAATATATAAATAAAATGTAGCAAAATATAGTTGAATATAATAAAGAACATGTTGATCCTATTTGTCAAGCCTGGGGGAAAAGTACCGAAAAACCAGTGCAGTTACAGGGACTATGAAATTCTCTATTGAGTCACATGGATTGGCTGTGATAAATCAGACTTTAGCATAAGTGCCTAACATTAAGCTTTTTGATTGTAGGATAAATGCTTGATGTCAAGCTTTTGACTGCTTAGGTGTCCATTTCCAAAAATATCCATCTTGAATCAGCATTGATAGCTACATGACACAGCTATGAGCAAAACAATCAGTTCAGGAATTAGATGCTCCTAGGCATGAAGGTTTCTCTTTCAGAAAGCCCTGGGTGCTTGAGTGATCCCACGTCTTCCTTCCCATACCCTACTTCCTTCTCTGAAACTTTAAACTAGCCAATAAAGTGTGAACCTCATTAGAAAAGACCCTGAGGCTGGCAAAGATTGAAGGCAAAAGGAAAAGGGGATGACCAGAGGATGAGATGGGTAGATAGCATCACCAAATCAATGGACGTGAATTTGAGCAAACTCCGGGAGATAATGGAGGACAGGGGCAACTGGAGTGCTGTAGTCCAGGGGGTTTCAAAGAGTGGGGTACAATTCAGTGACTGAACAACAATAACAGAGGAGACTCTAGGCATCCCACCCTTGTACACTGACAAAAGCAAAGCCTCAGGCCTGCTCTCTCTTTTTACTTGAGATCCTACTGTGTGGCCCTTGAGCATACTATATACACTCCAGAACTTAGAGATGTCACAAAAGTGATGCATCTTGTCAAATGTTCCTGAGAGCTTTTGCTAAAGTACATTCTGCCATCATAAGAACCAAAAGGGCCAGTCCAGACCCAACATAGGACGCTGTGGGGAAAATGTCTATGGTGGCTACTTATGAGAAATACAGGTCAAGCATTTCTAGCCCAGAACATCACCTTCAGTACAACACAACACACACAGAGACGTCTACACACACAAACACAATTTTGTGATTCTGCTCTAGGAGAAGAACTGAGGTGTTGATGTGCCAAGGATCATCACAACCTACCCACTTTCCCTAGGCAGCAGTTTCAAGACATAGCTTAGCACTGCCAGTGAACGTACCATGGAAAGAATGAGCAGCTCTCCAGTGAATCTGCTACTTTGCATTTGAGGCCCAATTAAAACAAACCAACAAAACCCACTACACTGCTACAGTGCTTGTATGCAGACAAGCAAAACCCATATGTTTTCTCCCATAAAGGATTACAGGGCACAGACAAAAGGCTAAGATTTTCAGCATTTCAAATGGATTTGTAGACTAAACATGTCTCTTATTTGAGTTCTAAGCATGAGCTGGATTCCTCCAATGTTTTGTTCTTTTTCCATAGTGTGAAGTCCCGTTAGAGAAGGAGACAATCAGATGCTCATACTTTTTTCAAACCAGTTTGGGAGAAATGTGAAGGGCAGTTTGATACAAATTGTTTCTGAGGAGAATTGCAACCGCTCTTGGTATTAAGACCGGTGGAATATTCTCCAACAGGTTCACAAAAAGACAACACTACTATGCAATGTAGTATCAGCTGGTTATACAGGTAAATCTCTTATAATACGTCCCAGTGCAGGCTGAACAGATCAAAACAGGGCATTTACAAGGATAATTTTCCTAAGTATCTCCTGTACATTTCACAAAGGATGGTCTATGGAGTATTAATATTATGTGAATTAATGAATAAGGTTTTCTGTGTGTTTGGGGCATGGAATGGAAATGGATACTTCTGAACACTGTATACTTTATACTACTTTTGGAGATTTATAAAGTATATTATAGTTCCTTACAGGCTCTGCAGAATACTGTAGAAGAGAATTCTGTTTAACTTAGTTTAGCTCATCGTGTTCCTTGTGCATTCATCACAGAAATTTCTTGATGTGTTTTCCTACTAATAATTCTTGGAATATTTATGTTTTCATGAACACAGTTATACCTGTCTATAAAATTGGATAGCCTACAGAAAATCCTCATAAATGCTGTTGCTCACAGTCAAGTTTTTGAAATTTCTTAAGTGGAAGCAAGTTCAAGATTAATATACTGACAGTCTTTATGCATAGCTCTTCAACTAAGGTTAGGATTAACTTTCCCTGTGACAAGAGAGTGTCCCTGAAAAAAAAAAAAAGAGACTGTCCCTGTACAGATTACCTAATTGGAAGGGGACGGGGCAGGGCCGGGGAGGGGGTTAGGGGCAGGTTGTAGCCCTCACAATGAAAATATAATTTGGCTGAGTATAAAATTCATAAGAGAACATATTTTCTTCCTTTTACCTTTGCATCCGCTGTTGCTTTGTTTTTAAGTGTCTACTGAGGCAGAAGAAAGCCAGAGTTTGTCCTGGTTTGTGCTTACTTATGAATAATCTTGCTTTACTCTTTTCACTTTTTCCTCACTAAATGCTTGTAGTTGTTTGTCTCAGAAATTTTGTTGTCTGGGCTGGGAAAATGGCAAATTATTTTGTTCTATAATTCATGTCACTTTCAGATCAAGAACATTTATTTTATTTTATATTTCATGACTTCTTTTGTTCCTGTTCTGCATTTTCCCCTCAGTACTATGATGAGGCCTCCATTTTGTTGGAGGCACATTTATCACCTTCTCACTCATCAGTTTTTTATCTTTTCCCTTTTCTGCTTCACTCTAGGAAAAGGAAAACTTACTAAGCTTATCTTCTTCATTACTTCTCCATAAACATTCCAGTCTTGCAATCTCAAGAAAGTGAAAGTCACTGGGTCATGTCCAACTGTTTGTGACCCCATGGACTGTATGGTCCATGGACTTCTCCAGGCCAGAATACTGGTGTGGGTAGCTGTTCCCTTCTCCAGGGGATCTTCTCAACCCAGGGATCGAACCCAGGTCTCCTGCATTGCAGGTGGATTCTTTACCAACTGAATCACCGGGGAAGCCCAGGAGTACTGGAATGGGTAGCCTATCCCTTCTCCAGGGGATCTTTCCCACCCAGGAATTAAACCGGGTCTCCTGCGTTGTAGCTGACAATATGCAGCTTTGATGTACTCCTTTCCCAATTTGGAACCAGTCCATTGTTCCATGTCTGGTTCTAACTGTTGCTTCTTGACCCGCATACAGATTTCTCAGGAGGCAGATGAGGTGGTCTGGTATTCTCATCTCTTGAAGAATTTGCTACTGTTTGTTGTGATCCACACAGGCAAAGGGTTTGGTGTAGTCAATAAACCAGAAGAAGATATTTTTCTGGAACTCCTGTTTTTTCTATGATCCAACAAATGTTGGCAATTTGATCTCTGGTTCCTCTGCCTTTTTTGAATCCAGCTTGAACATCTGGAAGTTCTCAGTTCACATACTGTTGAAGCCTCGTTTGGAGAATTTTGAGCATTACCTTGTTAGATGTGAAATGTGCACAATTGTGTAGTAGTTTGAACATTCTTTGGCACTGCCTTTCTTTAGGATTGGAACAAAAATACCTTTTCAGTCCTTTTCTAGTCCTGTGGCCACTGCTGCGTTTTCCAAATTTTCTGGCATATTAGCTGCAGCACTTTCACAGCATCATCTTTTAGGACTTGAATTAGCTCAGCTGGAATCCCATCACCTCCACTAGCTTTGCTCATAGTGATGTTTCCTAAGGCCCATCCTCAATATGGGCTTCCCTAAATACTCTCCTAAAATTTCTCTTTACTCCCAGAAGCCTTTAAACTTTGTCTCTGTTTATTTCCCCCCATAACACTTGTCTTCTTTATATCATGTTTCCCCTAAAAGAATGTAAGTTTCATGTATTTTGTCTTCTGTGTTTACTACTCTCTCTCACACATGGAATAATGTCTAGGGCTTGTTCAGTAAATAGGTTTATTGGGAAATAAATTAATAGTGGGTCCAATTATGATATTATCATTTTATAGCTAAGTAAACGGAGGCTCAGAATTGTAGATAGTAAGTAGCAAAACTGGGATTCTAACACAAGTCATTCTGATTTCGAAGTCCATGATCTTAGCTGCTAATCAGCCTTGTCATTAATAATTGTTTAGACAACTTAGCCTAATTTTGAAATTTATCTTAATAAGTACCTCTTGATATGCGTGTGGCTATTCTCTCAGTTATCTAAAATGTGAGAAATGGCCCAATATTCTTGGTGATTAAGGAAGCTCTACCAGCAGCAAATAACTCCACACTTCTATTTCTCAACTTATATTTATCACTGTCTTCAACTCATAAATTTTCCTATTTATACCAACAAATGGGTTTAGAGAAATTAAATATCTTATCTCCAGGAAAAAAAAGATTATTTAATTTTACATGGAAAATTCTTGGTGCTTAACTGACCTTCAGAAAATAAAAGCCCAACTCCATAAAATGTTATTCAGGCTCTGTGATAAAAATAAAGATAATTTGGCACCTGACTGTTATCTATATATGGGCACCAGGTACTCCTGTTATGCCTAAAACTATCTGTGTCCTTTGTACATAGTAACATGTCATTTGGTATTTCAAGGTCCTTTTCATAGTAAGCAAACTTCTCTAGTTTTTATAAGATGGTTATATACACTAATTAGAAAATTAGAAAAGTTTTTTTTAACCACATAATAATATATTTTCTTGATGAAAAAGGAATATGAAAATTTTTGAATGTAAGCAAAAAATGAGAAAGAAAAATTAAACAAGGTGCTAGTTGTGATATTAATGCCTTTGAAATTTAACTTCTAAATTTGATTTTTGCTGTGGGAGTTTGCATCTGGGGGTCATCAAAATGCATAACTTTAGTGGTCTGAATAGCACCATTTATGAGATAATCTATCAGGGAAGTCAATATGGTATTGGGACTCAAAGCATGAAAGAATGCAGGGTATTTAAAATGCTTTTTAGTATACTGAAGAAGAATATTTACTCTCTTGGTTATGAAACTTTCTAACTATGATGAATTAAACTGCTAAATATAGAATTGTACACACTAGAATATAACAAAAATAGGGTTACAGAAATACACAGAATTCAATATACTGAAATATTTTGCTGAAATGTAAGATTGTCACTTAGGTTATTGTTAATTGTGTAATCTTAACTCTACTGCTCCCATGAAGAATCTACGAAGACAGGACATTTTGTCTGCTCGTTATTGGATCCCCATTTCCAGAACAGTGTTGGCATTTGCTGTGACTACTGAATGAACAAAGTAAAAAATTAATGTGGGCCTTGAGTGTGAGTATAGTCTAACATACTAGTTTAGAGTACTGGCCTGATGTTGAACTACTTTGAAGTTTATATTTTCTTCACTTTCATAATTTTATGAGTCAGGAATTTGACTGACTCATGAAAGGCTCACTAGAAAAATTACTCATCTCCATGTGACACTTAAATGTGGTTCCTTACTGATTTGGTGAGCAATTGGTCTGGTCTTGAAGTTGGTTTTACTCACATATCTGATGCCTTTGTGAAGATGACTGGACCCTTTTCCATTTCCATGTTATCTTAAGGCCCCTAAAGGCTCTCTACAACTGATTATCCTAATTCATACGCAGTCCAGCCCCACAACTTCCTACTGGTGAGGTTTTGAACCAATTATTTAACCTTTCCAAAACCCAAATTTTATTTCTAAAGTTGTTAAATGTACCCACCACATTATAATAATGTAAATGGTAATTTCATAAATGTTTGGCACAAGGCCTTGTACATAAATAATCATACCGATGAACCATTGATGACTTATGTGCAAGGCAAGTGCAAAACTGGCTTAAAACTCAGCATACAAAAAACTATGATCATGGCATCTGTACCTATCACTTCATGGAAAATAGATGGGGAAAATGGGAAAAAAAAAAAAAGGAAATAGTGGCAGATTTTATTTTCTTGGGCTCCAAAATCACGGTGGACAGTGACCGCAACCATGACACTAAAAGACACTTGCTGCTTGGAAGAAAAGCTATGACAAATCTAGACAGTGTATTAAAAAGCAGAGACATCACTTTGCCAACAAAAGTTGATATAGTCAAAGCTATGGTTTTTTAAGTAGTCATGCATGGGTGTGAGAGCTGGTAAAGAAGGCTGAGTGCTGAAGAATTGATGCTTTCAAACTGTTATGCTGGAGAAGACTCTTGAGAGTCCCTTGGATAGCACGGAAGTCAAACCAGTCAATCCGAAAAGAAATCAACCCTGAATATTTATTGGAAGGACTGATGCTGAAACTGAAGCTCCAATACTTTGGCCACCTGATATGAAAAGTCGGCTCATTGGAAAAGACCCTGATGCTGGGAAAGATTGAAGGTAGGAGAAGGGGGTGACAGAGAATGAGATGGTTGGATGGCATCATAGACTCAATGGACATGAGTCTGAGCAAACTCCATGAGATCGTGAAGGACAGGGAAGCCCGTGCACTGCAGTCCGTCGGATCACAAAGAGTTTGACACAATCTATGACTGAACAACAATAAACTGTTACTATTGAGTTGGACTTTTTAAGCATTTAAGCATTGGGATATTTTGCTGGGTAAAGGAAAGAGAAAAGTATCCTGGTTAAAGTGAATGTTTTAAGCCAAATCAGTGTAATGAAAATAATAAGGAAAAATACTGAGGGGATTTATTTGAAGGAAATAAAATATGGGAGGTATTAAGAAATCATTTATGCATAGGGCAAGCATGAAATATAATAGCAGGTTTTAAATTAGTAGAAAGTAGCTTCACTGGTAATAACAATAGCACATCTTAGTAAAAATTAAAAGCATATTGGATCACTGCTTAATCTGAATAGCTTAGCTGGTAAAGTATCTGCCTGCAATGCAAGAGACCCTGGTTTGATTCCTGGGTTGGGAAGATCCCCTGGAGAAGGGATAATCTACCCACTCCAGTATTCTTGGACTTTCCTGGTGGCTCAGATGGTTAAGAATCTACCTTCAATGTGGGAGACCTAGGCTCGATCCCTGGGTTGGGAAGATCCCCTGGAGAAGGGAAAGGCTACCCACTCCAGTATTCTGGCCTGGAGAATTCCGTGGACAGAGGAGCCTGGTGGGCTGCAGTCCATGGGGTCTCAAAGAGTCAGACACACCTGGGCCACTTTCACTTTCATTTTCTTGCCTGATAATGAAGATTTTTCTCTAAATATCAAGTGTAAAATTGACTTCTTTTAAACAATCTGTTTCTTCACATGTGCAAATGTGTACCACGACATAACAATTGACATTTTATTTATGGCTAAGTGTATAACTTCACACTTCGTGGAATAATATTTTTAAATAATTATGAGGTCATTGACTTTCAGTTCAGTTCAGTTCAGTCACTCAGTCATGTCCAACTCTTTGCGACCCCATGAACCGCAGCATGCCAGGCCTCCCTGTCCATCACCTCTTTTAATTCCCCAATATTCCCTTTTCTAAAGTGTTGTCTTAACAGGATACAGAGATTGGTTATATTGCTTTAAGGAAAAAATACTGGATTTTATGAGTCAGTAAGGTGTTCTATGTAAACCAAAGGAAGCTGCTAATACTGATGTTATAATGGGATTTTATATTCCTGGAAGATGCTTACAATTTAATCAGAGTGATTTTGGAGCTTTGGAAAAATATGCTGATGTGTAGTTTAGCATGGAATTAACAGATTGTTTTTATCCTAAAGTCTGTAATTACTAATTCTCTTCAGTCATGGGAAGCAAAGCTTATTTTGTAATATTGTTCCATTCACTGGGTATAAAATTATAGTAGTTGCTTATCCCCCTTGGTAGCCCCAAATACTGTAGCTTGTAACTTGTATACTTACTGAAATCTTTATTGAACTTCTACTGCTTAAACATTACTTGTGCTATGCTCAAAGTTCTCTTTTTTTAATGTTTTTAAAATTTTATTTTATCTTAAAAAATTTTTGGCCATGATGTGCAGCAGTTCCCTGACTAGGGATCAAACCCTTGCCTTTGGCAATGAAAGCTCAGATTTCTAACCAGTGGGCCACCGGGGAATGTCTAAGAAATGATTTTTTCCAAAATTATAATGTTTCTAATTTATATACTCACATATGCAAACATATGCATAAACATAAACCCATACACACCCTAACTGTTGAGAATTTTTTTTCAATCCTGTAAAATACAGAATTTAGTGAGAATACTGTACTTTTGGGTTTTTCCTGTAGTTAAAAAAAAATGTATAAAGTTGAATATGTAAGCATCCAAACTATTTTTTTAACATTTTCTTGGAAAACATATATGGATTAAAAGTAGTTACTTGTGTTACTCATAAACTTTCAGGAACAATGACTGAAATTAATGTCTATACAACTGTCAAATTGAAAAAGGGAATACTCTGAGCAATATAGAACAGCTATATTTTATAGGAAACCTTGTATTTTAGAAATTTTATTTATTACTGACATTTTAAGTAACACTAAAGCATAAATCAATATTAAAATCACTGTCTTCATATATTTCAGAAATTCTTGGCTTCAAGTTCTAACTCCTTCTAAGCCCACCCTATACTATTTATATATATATAATTTTATTTATTATTTTTAGCTGTGTTGCATCTTTGTTGCTGCACCGGCTGTTACTCTGGTTATAGCAAGCAGGAGATACTCTCTAGTTGTGATGCACAGGCTTCTCATTACAATGGCTTATTTTCTTGCAGAGCATGGGCTCTAGGGCATGCAGGATTCAGGGGTTATGTCTCATGGGCTCAGTAGTTGAGGTCTCAGGCTCTGAAGTACATGCTCACTAGTTGTGGCACATGGGCTTCGTTGCTCCATGGCACGTGGTATTTTCCTGGATCATGGATCAAATCCATGTCTATTGCATTGGCAGGCAGATTCTTTACCATTGAGCCATGAGGGAAACCCCGTATGCTATATATTTTAAACTAAATTTTTAAAATTTTTATCTGTAATCAGAGATAGTGGGCGATAAAATGCTATACGTTTTGACAGACTCATGATTAAAATCATACTCATAAGAGATATGACTTGACATGCCAAGCTAAAATCAAATTTTAATTAAAATTTAGGTTATGATCTGCCCTATGAAGAAATAGGTGTAGTCATATGAAGAAAGATGGAAATGATCATCATGAAACCATATTGTTTAAAATATGGAGATTCTTTACCAATCTAAAAATAGAGTTACTATATGATCCAGTGATCCCTCTCTTGGGCATATATACAGAGATGAAAATTCTGAAAACTATAATTTGAAATTTTCATAGCAGCACTATTTACAATAGTCAAAACATGCAAACAACCTAAATGTCTATCAATAGATGAATAGATGAAGAATATGTGACCAACCTAGACAGCACATTAAAAAGCAGAGACATTACTTTACCAACAAAGGTCCGTCTAGTCAAAGCTATGGTTTTTCCAATAGTCACATATGGATGTGAGAGTTGGACTATAAAGAAAGCTGAGCGCCGAAGAATTGATGCTTTTGAACTGTGGTGTTGGAGAAGACTCTTGAGAGTCCCTTGGACAGCAGGGAGATCCAACCAGTCCATCCTAAAGGAGATCAGTCCTGAATATTCATTAGGACTGATGCTGAAGCTGAAACTCCAATAATTTGGCCACCTGATGTGAAGAACGGACTCATTGGAAAAGACCCTGATGCTAGAAAAGATTGAAGGCAGGAGGAGAAGGGGATGACAGAGGATGAGATGGCTAAATGGCATCGCCGATGTGATGGACATGAGTTTGAAATAATCTGCATCCCAAAGAGACATTTTGGGGTGGCAAGTTTGGTTCCCCTGCAATACAATCCACAGAGTTCAATCAGGTTTCATCAGTTATGCATATTCTTCCATTCCAAAATAGGCTGAAAATCAGAGGCATCTGTGGAACTTTCTACAGGCAGATTAAAATCTGAAGGGGCTAAAATATAGCATTTTTCTAGCCCAATTTCTGAACTAATTGGAAGAAAACAAACAAAAGTAGCTAATAAATCTTAACATATCACTTTTATTACTGATAGCAACAATATTGGAGAATTTTTTCAACATGTTCCTATTCTTTCCTTTTCTGGATTATTGGAATATCTTGTTCTTTATTCATATATTAACAAGGGAGTGTTTTGTTTTTGAAAACAGATGGAGTAATATACCTATAAGTTGCAATTCTATTTACTTATAAGTTTTCTATATTACATTATAGTTCAATAAAAAAAAATTAAAGGTACAGAGAAAAGATTTTGTGTGTAGATGCGTATAGGAGGACGCTGTAAAGAATAAGGATAGATACAAGGAGATTCAGGAGGGGTTTGCAGCAGAGAGTATGGTGTTTAGAGCCCAAAGTCATACGAGCTATGTGTGTTCAATAACACCAATGCATAAAGCTTCTTTTGCTGTAGGATGACACTGATGTTTTGCTTTTGTGACTCTTGCTGAGTTGATAGCTAACTGTTGTTCAGAGGTCTTAGATAATAGAGATGTTTTCACTGAAAATAGCACAAACACAAAATTTTGACCCATTTTTCCCCCTTTTCCTTTCAGCAGGATTTTTAAAGAGTTTGATCCCTCTGAGAGAGTATGATATAGTCTTCAGGCTTTATGTCAGCTATCTCTGCAGCATTTCAGTTACTGACCTCGATAGTTAAAAAAGCAACCTGAAAAGTTACAAAATTGAAAAAATGAGCAGAAAAGAAAGGTTGGAGTAAAAGGAAAATCACTAATATCATCACCTATTATATTCAATTTAGATCATGTATATATTTTCAGCATATTCTACAGACTTTATTTAACAATAGAAGCAAAATCTTGTTAAAAATGTCTGTTCGTGGAGAACAATCTACAAAAGGAATAGTTTTGATGCTATGTGTACATTGTTGCATGGAAAATAATTATTTGAGGCTATTTTAAAACCACTGAAAAGCCTATTTACCTTGACAATTATAGCCTGACACCATGTATTGCCCCCAATTTGTCATTTTTATAATTATCTTCCAAAGTTTCCTATTAGTCGTGGTACTCTATATCTGTGTCTCAATTCCTGCCCTGCAAATGGTTCATCAGTACCATTTTTCTAGATTCCATACATATGTGTCAATGTATATTTGCTTTTCTCTTCCTGACTTCACTCTGCATAACAGGCTCTAAGTTCATCCATGCAGATGTAGAGAATGAACTTGTGGACACAGCGGTGGAAGGAGAGGGTGGGATGAATTGAGAAAGAAGCAGTGACATATATAACTATCGTGTAACGTAGATAGCTAGTGGTAAATTGCTATATGACACGGGGAGCCCAGCCTGATGCTTTGCCTTGAGCTAGAGGGGTGGGATGGGGGAAGGGAGAGAGGTCAGGAGGGAGGATATATATATATATATATATTATATTATATATATATAATTTGTGACTGATTCACCTAGTTGTATGGCAGAAACTAATACAACATTGTAAAGCAATTTTCCTCCAAATAAAAGATAAGCTTAAAAAAAGATTCCTATTACTCATGGTAAGGGAGTATGCCTATGACAATATGTAAGCTCTGCCTTTAAAAATGAAGACTTAGATCATTAAATACACACATGGCTATATTCAAATGTATGATATTAACTGTCACAATTTGTCTTCCTCTTATGATTGACTTTGTCATGATTATCATGTTAGTTTATGAAAGAGCATTTTTACATCTTACAGTGATAGTTGTTTTATGATGTTTCTCTTTCTCTGCATGGACTCAACTAGCTCTCCCTGAGTAAGCATTCTCATGTGTCAATCTATGGAACTATATTGATCTTTTTTTCTGGAACTTACTGTTTTCCAGTGTAGATATTTTATAATCTTAGAAGTTTGTCATTTTATTGTTGGTTTCAAGTACCTTCTTGGACTTATCCTAACTTATCCTAACTTGGACTTATCCTAACTCTGAAATCTTTCACATTTCATTTCTGGTTGTGAAAATCGTAGTCTTTCTTCAGAATACAGAGCAAATGACAATTTATTCATGATAACTTTCCAGATGACTCAGTTAAAAATTATTTTTCTACCTGTTCCCATGTAAAAATCTTTGAGCAGTGATTGTTTCTAAGTAAGAAATCAATAAGGAAAGCCTAACATCATCACCAGCATCAACTTTGATACTGAGTACACTTACATTGCCTTGTGTATTGGTGCCTCTGCCACTAGACCTCCTGACTCTGGAGAAAGTAAAATTCCAAATAGTCCAGGTATTTCTTAGTGGGCTTGCAGATAGTTCTATATTTAAAAATTGAATTCAGTTTAGTTCAGTCACTCAGTTGTGTCCAACTCTTTGCGACCCCATGGCCTGCAACACACCAGGCTTCCCTGTCCATCACCAACTCTCAGAACTTGCTCAAACTCATGTCCATCGAGTCAGTGATGCCATCCAACCACATTATCCTCTATTGTCCCCTTCTCTTCCTGCCTTCAATCAATTAATTTGCCATATGAGATGAATTGTTATCAAATAAAGTGTTAAGAAAATTTTATATATGCAATTTTTCTAAGGAGAAAATTTTGCAAAGTTACAAAACAGGATAATGAATAGGGGATGAAATAGCAGGATGGACTGCCATGGCGGGGGGCGGGGGGTGGCCTGGGAGATCACTGAATAATTATGAAAGTTCTGATCACCTGGGGACAGGGTTGGGAAGAAGTGAAGATAAAGAAGAAAACCTTGGTGAGTGGCATACTCAAAATAACTAAAAATAATTTAGGAAATTCTACTATGGTTATATCTGATAGGAGAAAACAAACCTATGGTAATGTTATGAATGCTAAGAAATATTAGATATATAATTGGATGTTGTTCAATAGCTGAATTTTGATTCCCAGCTGATTCAAGTAGAATAGAATACAGCCAGTGAAGCCAAAATCTGATTCCAATATACATTCTATTAGTACTTCACTGGTATACTACACAGAGATTCTGTGATTCTGTTACACTATTACATCATGGCTAGGCTGTAATATTAGATCATATATAACTGAAAATAAACAAAGTGCAATATTCAGAAATGAAAGTACCTTAATAAAATGAACTATTGTTCTACTAACATTAGGTGAAATAGATTAGTTTTATAGCACATGAAAAAAATGTGAATTAAATATTTGGAGACATTATATTTTGGCCTACTTGGAAAAATAAGTGAATTTCAACCTGATTAATCATTATTATTAATATTTATTATATATGGATCAATAAGACCCTTAAAATCTTATAGCTGGCTATAGATATAAAATATATATGACCTTTAACAAAGGAATATTTTGAAAATGTCAGAATCATGGTATTTAATGTTAAGGTTAATGCTGCTCCATTAGAAATTATTTGTAAAAAGAAGGCACTTTCATTCTTTTCTAATGTTCCCTATTTGAAAATGAGCTGGCCTTGATTTTGAATTCAAATCTCATATCAAATTAATAGATCTTTAAAAGTGCAACCAAAATAGAAAATAACCTTCATCCTTATGTATGCAAGGGGGCCTAGTTTCTATTATACCTAAGTTTTGTTTTAGCACTATGTAATCTAGTCCCCATTTCAAAGGTTATTAGCTTATTTGGTGCCAAAAGGTCATCTATATTAGCAGTAATTGGCTTTTATAAATATCGCTCATTATGCAAATGCATTATTTACAAGCACCATTAGGCCAAAGTGGATTTTAGAACTTGGTAATAGGTTCTCTGCATTCATTATGAGGCAAAATATTTGACAATAGATAAATTAGGAGTTCATCTTAGATATTAAAGTATAATTTAGAATATGAAAAGTTTGGGATGTGTTTCCTGGCTCATAAGCACTAACACAGGACTTTTTGGGAGACAGAAATGAAAACAGATGGGGTATGAGTATCTGAATTCAGGAGACTCATCCTTAACCATCTAAGTTGGAAGTAGTTGTTAATGCCTCCAACCAATCTAGCATGTAGCCATAATATACCAAGTCAGTATCAGCTTTTTTGTTGGAACTAACAGCAGAATATTTGGTTCTGAACACATAGCATACTGGAAGCACTCTTGTTTTCAAGTTTTATGAACATGCAAATCTTACTTTCCTCTAGACTGAGAAAGACAATTTCTCTCTAGTTTAGATCATTTGAAAAGTAATTCTGATACACAGCATGCTGACTATGGTTAATAATACTGTATTGAATTCTGAAAATTTGCTAAGTGAGAAGATTTTAGGTGCTTTCATCATGCTTACATGCAAATGGTAACTATGTGAGTAGAAGAAATGTCAACTAGCTTGTAGTAATCATTTCACTATTTGTTGTTATTCAGTCGCTCAGTCGAGTCCAACGCTTTGCGACCCCATGGACTGCAGCACACCAGGCTTTCCTATCCTTCCCATCTCCCAGGGTTTGCTCAAACTCATGTCCATTGAGTCAGTGATGCCATCCAACCATCTCATTCTCTGTGGTCCCCTTCTCCTCCTGCCTTCAATCTTCCCCGGCATCAGGGTCTTATCTAATGAGTCGGCTCTTTGCATCAGGTGGCCAAAGTATGTTAATTTATCATGTTGTGCATCTTAAATACACACAATTTTTATTTTAAAAATTAATGTAAATCAACATAATAAAGGCCACTCTGCAAGAGAGCACAGAGCTAAAGGAGCAAGCAGGCCTCTACTGAAATTGTCTAGAACCACAGTGAAAGCTGCTATGGTAACTGCTGAATTGTGACAGGTACACCTTGATCATTTCTTTTAGCTAGTATTTATTGACTTTTTTGCTCAATATTTTTGTATCATCTTAATCTCTTTTGCTTAGTTTCTACCGATTGTCCCCATCTCTGCACAGTTTAGTAATCACCGAGTGCACCATCACGTTGTCTTCAAACACCTTAAAGATGGAAGGCTTTTTTCTTTACCCAGTAGACCTTGGTGTGGGTTACAAGCACATTTCAAAGTTCAGGCACTTTTTGAATCTGCCTTGGCTTTTCCCTTCCTGTGTTTCCTCTACACACTTGCAGTTTCCTGGTCAGTCAGGAACGCATGGACATATTGGACCCTCTTTGGTATCCCTTTGGATGTATGTAGTCTCACACTAGGCCCAGGGACTGTGGAGAGAATATCAAACCCTCTCTGTGGCTTTCTCATTCCTAGGATTTCTCTTTAACTGTTTGGTCTTCCCCATTTGCTTCCCACTGAGATCACCCACTGAAACTGCTGTATTTTACATCTTCTGCATCAGGTCAAGTAAACGCTTCTTAGCAGCAAGGTTTCTTTCACAACCAGCCACACCCTTGGGGAACATTTTCCTTTTTTAAAAAAAGGCAATGCAGAGTACTGTATTTAGTGTATTTCCAATTTTGCCTTGTGTGGATGACCAGGATAATTTATCAAAAGCCTCACAGACAGTGTTGGCATTGAGGTAGGTATGAAAAAGAATTCCTAACCAAATATGATTTTATAGGAAATCTAGAGACAGAACACTCATTAAGCTCAGGCAATATTCAGGTGCAATAAGATGGCTTTTGAATTATGGTGGAAGCAATAAGAATGAAGCATCTATGTGATACGATGTGAAAACATTAAAAATGGATGGTGAATATAATTTTGGAATTTTTAGCATACATAAAGGTAGAACGATAAATCAAAGGAGAATTCAAGAAAAACTTGGTTTCAGAGGAGGGCAATACATTATCTTTTAGGCATGTTAAATTTGAAGTGCCCGTAAAGGACCTTCAGATGGTAAAATCTAATAAACATTGAAAAATGAGACACAGGTATTGGGAAAGAGTAAGAAATGGGGATAAGATTTGTAAGTCATTCTCACAGGCATGTTTATTGAATTTATGGGAAGAAATAAGTTTTCTAAGATTATGATATGGATCATATATAATCTAGTTTTCTAATCTTTATTGTGTGTGTATATATGTGTGTGTGTGTGTATATATATATATAAATTCTCTCAAGTTGCTCAGAGTCGGAGATTGCTAAGTTGCTAAGAGAAATAAGAGGCAGAAGAATAACAAATTACTTGCCAAGGTCTAATTGAGAAAGAGAGAAAGGGAAGTGGGAAAGAGAAAGAGAGAAAGAAAATATAAGATAAAGAAAAATTGAAGAAGGTTCTACCTGAAGGCAAGAGAGGAGGAAGAAATCTCATTAGAGACAGAAAAACAATGATCAAGGAGGAAGTAAATAAACTAATAGAGTCTCCTGAGAATTAACGGTGAACGAAATTTCAAAAGAGAAATCTGAATTGTGCCAAATGCCAGAGAGAGAGAGCAAGAGGATGACTGAGCACAGGATTTTAGCCATTAGGTTGTCATTGGAGATCTTGCCCATGTAACTCCCAGGGAGTCTAAATTTGTGGTGGATAGCAATTTTAAGCAAGATTTTTTTTTTTTTTTACAGAAAGAGGATATTATATCTAATTAGATTCATGCAAAGCCTTACTTTAGAAGGTTTTTTTTTATTATTTTGATAATGAGAAGAGTTCAAAATCTTTTCTTCTCCATCTATTCAGCGCAGTAAGAAAGTACTAGAATGATACAATAATCATATTAATAACTATTCCTCTAAAGTTTGCATTCTTTTTTTTTTTCTTGATTTTGAAACATTCTTTTTTGTTGTTGTTGTTGTTGTTCTATTGATTTTTTTTAATTTTTTTTATTATTATTATTTTTTTTTTCCAGTGGGTTTTGTTATACATTGATATGAATCAGCCATGGATTTACATGTATTCCCAGTCCCGATCCCCCCTCCCACCTCCCTCTCCACCCGATTCCTCTGGCTCTTCCCAGTGCACCAGGCCGGAGCACTTGTCTCATGCATCCCACCTGGGCTGGTGATCTGTTTCACCATAGATAGTATACATGCTGTTCTTTTGAAATATCCCACCCTCACATTCTCCCACAGAGTTCAAAAGTCTGTTCTGTATTTCTGTGTCTCTTTTTTCTGTTTTGCATATAGGGTTGTCGTTACCATCTTTCTAAATTCCATATATATGTGTTAGTATGCTGTAATGTTCTTTATCTTTCTGGCTTACTTCACTCTGTATAATGGGCTCCAGCTTCATCCACCTCATTAGAACTGGTCCAAATGAATTCTTTTTAATGGCTGAGTAATATTCCATGGTGTGTATGTACCACAGCTTCCTTATCCATTCATCTGCTGATGGGCATCTAGGTTGCTTCCATGTCCTGGCTATTATAAACAGTGCTGCGAAGAACATTGGGGTGCACGTGTCTCTTTCAGATCTGGTTTCCTCAGTGTGTATGCCCAGAAGTGGGATTGCTGGGTCATATGGCAGTTCTATTTCCAGTTTTTTAAGAAATCTCCACACTGTTTTCCATAGCGGCTGTACTAGTTTGCATTCCCACCAACAGTGTAAGAGGGTTCCCTTTTCTCCACACCCTCTCCAGCATTTATTGCTTGTAGACTTTTGGATAGCAGCCATCCTGACTGGCGTGTAATGGTACCTCATTGTGGTTTTGATTTGCATTTCTCTGATAATGAGTGATGTGGAGCATCTTTTCATGTGTTTGTTAGCCATCTGTATGTCTTCTTTGGAGAAATGTCTGTTTAGTTCTTTGGCCCATTTTTTTATTGGGTCATTAATTTTTCTGGAATTGAGCTGTAGGAGTTGCTTGTATATTTTTGAGATTAATCCTTTGTCTTAAAAGGCTTTTTGAATACTGACTGCCTGACAGACTGAACCCAATGCTTTTATTCCCTGTGTAATTTCATTATTATAACATTCCACTGAATTAGAGACTGTGTAAGAGGTCTTCCCAGGTTGGGCAGTTGGTTAAGAATCTGCCTACCAATGCAAGAGATGTAAGAGGCGGGTTTGATCCTTAGGTTGGGAAGATCCCCTGGAGTAGCAAATGGCAACCTACCCCAGTACTGTTGCCTGGAAAAATCCCATGGGCAAAGGAGTCTAGCGGGCTTCAGTCTATGAGGTCACAAAGAATTGGACACCACCGAGCACACACACACAAGAAGAATAAAAGTGAAAAGGATGGCAAATCACTTGCCATGATCATACAGCCAATGAATAAAGGAGCTGAGATTTGAACCCACGTCTGTTAGAGCCAGTAATCATTCTGCTGAGCCAGGCTGCTGAGGAGCAGAGGATATGCACGCACATGTGCCCATACAAACTCACAACATTGCTTATAAAAGCAGAATGTCATCCATGCCTACTCTCACTGCTGTGATTCATACTCTTTCTACATCTTACCTATGTTTTTTCCTCTGCTAATCATTCCCCACTTCTAATTTTACTTTCATACCACTGTCTCCACGATCTTTTAAAAGTAAAATAGTGATCATCAAATCAGAAAAAAAAAAACAAAAAAAAACACTCTTGCCTCTTTCTGTGCTATTGTACATATTTTAACATTTTCTTTCTCATTACATACATTTCTCCTATTAGGATTGTTATTGACTCATCTTACTCCTGTGTCCTGGCCTTTATTTCCATACAACTACATTAACACTAGATTGCAAACCATTTAAAAGAAAGAACAATATGTTGTCAACTTGCTGTTCCCACCCCCAACATTTTAAAAATAAAAATTTTGATAATACTTATTGGATTTGCCAAAGCTATCAGAGGTATGTATGTGTCATTAAACACTTTAGTATGTGGCACCTTTTCCTCTCAGATACTAATATATACTTATTGAATATGTGCATGGATATAGGACTAACTGAAAAAGAAATTTTTAATTGGCTACCAGGTATGCATTATTCGTCAGGTATATACTGCAGTTTTTCTTTATCCACTTTTTTTTTTCTTTCTTTCTTTGTTTTGTTTTTTAATAAAAGATCAGGATAAAGGAATGACATATTATCTTTGGTCAAATAAAGGTATATTTTTTAGAAAATAGGAGTGATTAGCACTTGACTACAATTTTTAGAGGCCCGTAGATGTCTCAAGTGTATGTAATGTGTATGTATGTGTGTGCATGAGAGTTGGGGTGGAGAATCATGTAAAAGAGAATAGAATACTGCAGTTTTAAACTTCGGCCAAGTACATATGGGGCTTCCCCATATGGTGCAGTGGTAAAGAATCTGCCTGGACATTCTCATTTTTCAGGAGACAAAAGAGACATGGGTTCAATCCCTGGTTCAGGAAGTCTCCCTGGAGGAGGGTATGGCAACTCACCCTAGTATTCTTGCCGGGAGAATCCTGTGGACAGAGGAGCCTGGCTAGGCTATAGTCCCCGGGGTCACCAAGAGTTGGACATGACTGGGGTACTGAGCACAAATGCAAGTGCATACTTTTCTATAGCTGAAGTTTGTGGTAGCATGGCAACTAAAAGGTAAATTTAAAGAAAGGGCGGTCAATAAATTGCTTTTTTCTTAACAATTGCTGGTGATAAGCACAGCTTTTGAATATCTGAATTTTTACTTTTTAATTAGTTGTGTGGAAGATCGATCGGTACATGGTCCAAAATAGTCAAGCATATTGTTGCAACTTTACATAATCCAAACTAAATGTGAGTAGAAATTACACTCAAAATTCCATGATATTTCAAACAGCATTTGGAGATCATTTTGAACACCAATCTTCTCTCCCTATAGCTAAACAGTGGATAAAGTTGCCAATTACAAATTAGGAATAAGATGATAAAATTATTGGTTGTATTCTGATACTAGGACCATAATCACCAACAGAATATTTTTGCTTCACTGAGTGCTGATGGAATTGCTCATATCAGCAGGTGCTTCCTTTCTATGCCAAGAAATCTCTTATTGAAACCCACTAAAGAATTAGAGCTCTGTAGTGGGGGAAAAATAATACATAGCACCTGGATCCAGGTCTAGTTTGATTTTCAGGATTGATGAGGGGAGTTAGAGGTAGATGAATAAATAAAGACAACAGAAGGCTTAAATGTTAAGCAGATATTTTTTTGGTACCCTTCCCATACTTAGTATATGTACAATTTCCTAGAATATAAAGATTGAAATATGAAGCATTATCAAGATAGTAGTAGGATGTTAGCAATATTAATTCCATATCAATTAAATTGCCTGATGGGGAATATGTACTACCTCTAGTCCTTCAAGTTACTTTTTTCTCAGATTTTAAAATTATTGGGGATAAGTAACAATGCCTAATTAAACTTTATCTGAAATTTGTATTTCATTTAGCATATTTTAAAAGAAGCACATCTGATAATATGTTACCAACTTTCAATTATCGTTGACTATGGAGATTCATGTTATATAATTTTTGGACTTAGTTTAAAAAAAGAAACAATGTGTCTTGGTAAGTAAAAATATTTCAGTGATTTCAAATGTTCTCTTAAAAATAGTAAAACATTTCAACATATTGTTTTGATATAATAATAATGTTAAGGAAATTGCAAAGCACTTTGATAGTTTGAGGAAGCAGTTATACTTTTATTGTCTTCAGACTCTGAGTAGAGAATTCTTTGTACACTGAAACTGCAATACCTCAAACAAAAACCAAAACTTAGGGATTCTTTGGAAAACCATGGCTTCTTCCTTCTTCTCCCTCCTTTTGCTGTAACTAAGTTTGCAAAGGGGAATAAAATTACTTTTAATCAAATGTCCCTACATATTGAAGGATTTGTACACATATATTCAACTTACTGGAAAAAAATATCAATATGTTTCAGAACTATCTTAAAAGAACATCAGTTCAGTTGCTCAGTCGTGTCCAACTCTTTGTGACCCCATGGACTGCAGCACACCAGGCTTCCCTGTCCATCGTCAACTCCCAGAGCTTACTCAAACTAATGTCCATAGAGTCAGTGATGCCATCTAATCATCTCATCCTCAGTCGTCCCATTCTCCTCCCGCCTTCAATCTTTCCCAGCATCAGGGTCTTTTCAAATGAGTCAGTTCTTTGCATCAGGTGGTCAAAGTATTGGAGTTTCAGCTTCAGCATCAACCCTTCCAATGAATATTCAGGACTGATTTCCCTAGGATGGACTGGTTGGATCTCCTTGCAGTCCAAGAGACTCTCAAGAGTCTTCTCCAACACCACAGTTCAAAAGCATCAATTCTTTGTCGCTCAGCTTTCTTTATAGTCCAAATTTCACATCCATACATGACTACCGGAAAAACCATAACTTTGACTAGATGGACCTTTGTCAGCAAAGTAATGTTTCTGTTTTTTAATATGCTCTCTAGCTTCGCCATAACTTTCCTCCCAAGCAGCAAGTATCTTTTATTTCATGGCTGCAGTTACCATTCTGCAGTGATTTTGGAGCCCCCCAAAATACTCTCACTCTTTCCATTGTTTCCCCGTCTATTTGCTATGAAGTGATGGAACCAGATGCCATGATCTTATACCTAAAAGAATATATATATATATGTGTGTGTAAATATACACATACATATATCAGGCATAAAACTCGGTATCATTTCCCTTTACATTTTTCTCATTTATCTTTTTCTAAGCTCTTCCTTACAGTATTTAATAACAAGGTTCATGTTTTCTTCTTTAAATATACATGTATAAGTAAATCTTTCTTGTTTGTTTTTTTGTGTCCATTACTGACTTACGTGTTATTTTAAAATAGTGTTTTCAAAATAATCCGTATAAATTATAACTGACCTTCATATAAACACTTTTACTATATTACCCTAATTAATAAGGAGCAAAAATTAATTGGGGAGTAACTTTTTGCTTCCAAGGGCTGTGAGCCCCCATTCACTCATGGGCTCTTGGTGTTATAATGACATAGAGTCGAGTGTGTAAGAACTTTCTCACAGCTTGTATAAATGACAAAACGTGACTGACATGGCAGCACATGGGTCTATATATCATGTGTCAGTGAGAAGTGAGTGTGTGTGTTCAGTTGTTCAGTCATTTCCAACTCTCTGTGGCCCCAGGGACTACTGTAGCCTGCCAGGATCTTTTCTCCATGGAATTTTACAAGCAAGAATACAGGAGTGGGTTGCCATTTCCTACTCCAGGGGATCTTCCCAACCCAGGGATTGAACCCACATCTCCTGCATCTCCTTCTGGACCAAAATTAGAATTTACTTCTCTAAGCTCAAGCTATCTTTTAAAAGCATAACAATATCATACTAAATAAAATTATGACTCTTTACTTGATTTACTAGATTTCTTCTGGAGGCTATATAAAAAAAAATTAGGTTCATAGTCTACCATTTCCTAAATATGTATCTATTACTCAAAGTGAGGCTATAATACTAAAATTATGCTTCATAGTTTTCAAATAAGAAAATAAAACTGTAATTTTAGCTTGTTTGTGCATATTTTAAAATTTTTTTCAATTCTAAATCTCATTGACTTATAATAATAAGTATTTTCTTCCTCACATAATATGCTCATTAGTATGAGTCAATGACTTATTCAGAGACTCAGTGTGAAGGAGCAGCCTCTATCTGGGACACAAAGTTCTCATTTCAGAAGAGAAAGAGCAAGTTAGCTCCTGAAACATAATGACTCTTAAATCTTCTGTCAATGCAATATCTATTCACATTCTATTGTTCAAAGAAAGTCTCATGACCAAGCCCAACATCAACAGCAGGGGTTTATCCTTCTCCCACAACAGGCACTGCAATTCCTGGGAATGTAATCCTTTTACAGTCAGGAAGTAAAAAGCGGTGAACAACAATATTTATATATAGTGTTTAACACAACTCAGTGAGTGATAAAATTGGACTTTTAATCTAGACCTACTGGCTTTCCTGGTTGTTCAGACAGTTAAGAATCTGCCTGCAATGAAGAAGACCCAGGTTCAACCCCTAGATTGGGGAGATCTGCTGGAGAAGGGAGTGGCAACCCATTCCAGTATTTTTTCTCTGGGAAATCCCATGGACAGAGGAACCTGGCGGGCTATAGTCCATGAGGTCGCAAAGGGTTGGATATGACTGAGCAACTAACACTTTAACCTTCAACAGATTTCACAATCATTGGCCTTTCAAAGATAGCTTATTTTATAGATTAAAATAGCATTATAAAATAAGTGCATTATTTGTCCTTACAATTAAATGAACAGAAGTTGAATTTCAATTATCATGGGGGACAGGCCCATTTTTTTTTCCTTTTCTTTTTTTTTTTTTTTTTAATTTTTTTTATTAGTTGGAGGCTAATTACTTCACAACATTTCAGTGGGTCTTGTCATACATTGATATGAATCAGCCATAGATTTACACTTATTCCCCATCCCGATCCCCCCTCCCATCTCCCTCTCCACCCGATTCCTCTGGGTCTTCCCAGTGTACCAGGCCCGAGCACTTGTCTCATGCATCCCACCTGGGCTGGTGATCTGTTTCACCATAGATAGTATACATGCTGTTCTTTGAAACATCCCACCCTCACCTTCTCCCACAGAGTTCAAAAGTCTGTTCTGTATTTCTGTGTCTCTTTTTCTGTTTTGCATATAGGGTTATGGTTACCATCTTTCTAAATTCCATATATATGTGTTAGTATGCTGTAATGTTCTTTATCTTTCTGGCTTACTTCACTCTGTATAAGGGGCTCCAGTTTCATCCATCTCATTAGGACTGGTTCAAATGAATTCTTTTTAATGGCTGAGTAATATTCCATGGTGTATATGTACCACAGCTTCCTTATCCATTCATCTGCTGATGGGCATCTAGGTTGCTTCCATGTCCTGGCTATTATAAACAGTGCTGCGATGAACATTGGGGTGCATGTGTCTCTTTCAGATCTGGTTTCCTCAGTGTGTATGCCCAGAAGTGGGATTGCTGGGTCATATGGCAGTTCTATTTCCAGTTTTTTAAGGAATCTCCACACTGTTTTCCATAGTGGCTGTACTAGTTTGCATTCCCACCAACAGTGTAAGAGGGTTCCCTTTTCTCCACAGCCTCTCCAGCATTTATTGCTTGTAGACTTTTGGATAGCAGCCATCCTGACTGGTGTGTAATGGTACCTCATTGTGGTTTTGATTTGCATTTCTCTAATAATGAGTGATGTTGAGCATCTTTTCATGTGTTTGTTAGCCATCTGTATGTCTTCTTTGGAGAAATGTCTGTTTAGTTCTTTGGCCCATTTTTTGATTGGGTCATTTATTTTTCTGGAATTGAGCTGCAGGAGTTGCTTGTATATTTTTGAGATTAATCCTTTGTCTGTTTCTTCATTTGCTATTATTTTCTCCCAATCTGATGGCTGTCTTTTCACCTTACTTATAGTTTCTTTTGTAGTGCAAAAGCTTTTAAGTTTCATTAGATCCCATTTGTTTAGTTTTGCTTTTATTTCCAATATTCTGGGAGGTGGGTCATAGAGGATCTTGCTGTGATTTATGTCGGAGAGTGTTTTGCCTATGTTCTCCTCTAGGAGTTTTATAGTTTCTGGTCTGACATTTAGATCTTTAATCCATTTTGAGTTTATTTTTGTGTATGGTGTTAGAAAGTGTTCTAGTTTCATTCTTTTACAAGTGGTTGACCAGTTTTCCCAGCACCACTTGTTAAAGAGGTTGTCTTTTTTCCATTGTATATCCTTGCCTCCTTTGTCAAAGATAAGGTGTCCATAGGTTCGTGGATTTATCTCTGGGCTTTCTATTCTGTTCCATTGGTCTATATTTCTGTCTTTGTGCCAGTACCATACTGTCTTGATGACTGTGGCTTTGTAGTAGAGCCTGAAGTCAGGCAGGTTGATTCCTCCAGTTCCATTTTTCTTTCTCAAGATTACTTTGGCTATTTGAGGTTTTTTGTATTTCCATACAAATTGTGAAATTATTTGTTCTAGTTCTGTGAAAAATCCCGTTGGTAGCTTGATAGGGATTGCATTGAATCTATAGACTGCTTTGGGTAGAATAGCCATTTTGACAATATTGATTCTTCCAATCCATGAACACGGTATGTTTCTCCATCTGTTTGTGTCCTCTTTGATTTCTTTCATCAGTGTTTTATAGTTTTCTATGTATAGGTCTTTTGTTTCTTTAGGTAGATATACTCCTAAGTATTTTATTCTTTTTGTTGCAATGGTGAATGGTATTGTTTCCTTAATTTCTCTTTCTGTTTTTTCATTGTTAGTATATAGGAATGCAAGGGATTTCTGTGTGTTAATTTTATATCCTGCAACTTTACTATATTCATTGATTAGCTCTAGTAATTTTCTGGTAGAGTCTTTAGGGTTTTCTATGTAGAGGATCATGTCATCTGCAAACAGTGAGAGTTTCACTTCTTCTTTTCCTATCTGGATTCCTTTTACTTCTTTTTCTGCTCTGATTGCTGTGGCCAACACTTCCAACACTATGTTGAATAGTAGTGGTGAGAGTGGGCACCCTTGTCTTGTTCCTGATTTCAGGGGAAATGCTTTCAATTTTTCACCATTGAGGGTGATGCTTGCTGTGGGTTTGTCATATATAGCTTTTATTATGTTGAGGTATGTTCCTTCTATTCCTGCTTTTTGGAGAGTTTTAATCATAAATGAGTGTTGAATTTTGTCAAAGGCTTTCTCTGCATCTATTGAGATAATCATATGGTTTTTATCTTTCAATTTGTTAATGTGGTGTATTACATTGATTGATTTGCGGATATTGAAGAATCCTTGCATTCCTGGGATAAAGCCCACTTGGTCGTGGTGTATGATTTTTTTAATATGTTGTTGGATTCTGTTTGCTAGAATTTTGTTAAGGATTTTTGCATCTATGTTCATCAGTGATATTGGCCTGTAGTTTTCTTTTTTTGTGGCATCTTTGTCTGGTTTTGGAATTAGGGTGATGGTGGCCTCATAGAATGAGTTTGGAAGTTTACCTTCTTCTGCAATTTTCTGGAAGAGTTTGAGTAAGGTAGGTGTTAGCTCTTCTTTAAATTTTTGGTAGAATTCAGCTGTGAAGCCATCTGGTCCTGGGCTTTTGTTTGCTGGAAGATTTTTGATTACAGTTTCGATTTCCTTGCCTGTGATGGGTCTGTTAAGATCTTCTATTCTTTCCTGGTTCAGTTTGGAAAGTTATCCTTTTCTAAGAATTTGTCCATTTCTTCCAAGTTATCCATTTTATTGGCATAGAGCTGCTGGTAGTAGTCTCTTATGATCCTTTGTATTTCAGTGTTGTCTGTTGTGATCTCTCCATTTTCATTTCTAATTTTGTTAATTTGGTTCTTCTCTCTTTGTTTCTTAATGAGTCTTGCTAATGGTTTGTCAATTTTGTTTATTTTTTCAAAAAAACCAGCTTTTAGCTTTGTTGATTTTTGCTATGGTCTCTTTAGTTTCTTTTGCATTTATTTCTGCCCTGATTTTTAAGATTTCTTTCCTTCTGCTAACCCTGGGGTTCTTCATTTCTTCCTTCTCTAATTGCTTTAGGTGTAGAGTTAGGTTATTTATTTGGCTTTTTTCTTGTTTCTTGATGTAAGCCTGTAATGCTATGAACCTTCCCCTTAGCACTGCTTTTACAGTGTCCCATAGGTTTTGGGTTGTTGTGTTTTCATTTTCATTCATTTCTATACATATTTTGATTTCTTTTTTGATTTCTTCTATGATTTGTTGGTTATTCAGAAGCGTGTTATTTAGCCTCCAGGTGTTTGAATTTTTAACAATTTTTTTCCTGTAATTGAGATCCATTTTTAATTATAAATTCCAATATTGTTTTTCTTTAATGAATCACTTACTCTGCTGCTTGTTTTGGCAGAAATTGTATTTGTATATTTCACATGACATTAAAGAAGATGTTTAGAAAACAATAAGTGGTTAATATGACAGTTCTTTTCACAGTTTACTAACTTAACAAAGGTTCTATTTTTGTCAAAATAGTCAACGGTGCCTGAGAATATTTCCAAATAATTGAATCAAGGTTTTCTGTTTGTTTCCTGGGTTATAGCTGTGGAAAAACTGTACGTCAGGTCTATAAATGGGATGCAAAATATAAAGCTTGAAAGAATTAACCACCCATTTCAAGAAGCCAATCTCTTGCTCAAGCACTGAGTGACCAAGTGTGTAAGACTCATGAGATTAGAAATTGGAGATAATCAAAGGCAATACAATAACCTTCTCTTTCATGTGTCAAGAACACATTGCAACAATGTCAAGAAAGCGTTTGTCATCACCATTCCTACTCTTCTTGTCCATACCCCTGGAGGTGTCTGGTATAATTAGGAATAGTCAGTACTCTACCTCCACTGTGTACCATCTCTGTTAGTTCTGGCATTCTGATGAACAGAATCCAGGATGGTCTGGATGTTACTGGCAAGTTCAGATAGCCAGACTAAAGCGAGTAGGAAGGGAACTTGCAGCATAATAAGCTCTCCATTGTGTGGAAGCTCAGAAACTTTTATATCTTCATTTTTGTATACAGAGAGGTACTATTGTGTAGTTGTTTTTCTCAATCCAGGCTTCTCTGTGCTTGAATCCCATTCTAATATTTTCTAGTTGTTGGATCTTTTCCAAATTACTCTATGTATTTCTAATAACTTAGAGCTAATACCATTTAAAAAACAGCTAGTTAAGTGACAGCTTAACTGAAAATGATTCATGTCAGAAGACAGTATATCATCCATATTAGTTACCTAATGCTGCATTTGAAATCATTCTATAATTCAATGGCTTAATACAATAATAATAACATTGTTTCTCATGGCTCCTATGGAACTTGAGAATGGCTCAGCTGAGATTCCATCTCGGAGTCTATTGTGAGTTTCCGGTCTAATGTCAACTGATGCCATAATCATCTGAAGGTTGGGATGGAGTTGGAGGATCCATTTCCAAAGTGGTTTGTACATATAGTTGGGATATTGGCACTGGCTGTTGGCTGGGGTCCTCTTTTCATTTCTACACTAGTCTCTCAGTGCTGCTGCTTGAACATTATAATAGCAGGTGGCTAGCTTTCCACCAAGCTGGAAGCTGCAATGCCTTGTGTGACCTAGCATTGAAAGCCATATACTGTTATCTGCACTGTATTCTATCAGTTGCTCAGTCTAGCACTGTGTCAAGATGAGAGGGTCTCTACGAGGACAGTAAATTCCAGGAAGTAAGGGTCACCCAGGAAACTTTGGAGGGGCTGGCTAACATCATAAGGCAGTGAGCATTAAATGAAAAAGAAAATCAATTACTTAATTGAAACAAAATGTTTAGAAAAGGATCTGTATGCTTATGTTAGGGTGATCACTATTCTTCTATTAATAGTATTTCCAAAGGTGAACTTTAATACTAATTGAAATGCAGCTTGTTGATTATGCATTTAGCATAAATAAAATTAGGTGGAAGATTAGAATATTTAGTTGCAGCAGGCAATAAAAACCTGATACTTTCAATTTTGCAGTTGCGGTTATCTTGTCCCAGATTTAAATCTGTGAGCCAAAGCCCTACTACCCACTCACTTGCAGTGTGCTTGAGTTTCTCAGTCATGTCAACCCTTTGAGATCCCGTGGACTATAGCTGGCCTGGCTTCTCTGTCCATGGAATTCACCACTGGAATGGGTAGCTATTCCCTTCTCCAGGGGATCTTCCTAACCCAGGGATCAAACCCAGATCTCCTGCATTGCAGGCAGATTCTTTACCAGCTGAGTCACCTGAGAAGACTCACTAGCTGTTCCTGGATGAGATTTGTCAGTGTTTCCTTCTGTCATTCTTCAAATCTCTTTTAAACAATGACTGACTCTAGTCAAGGCTATGGTTTTTCCAGTGGTCATGTATGGATGTGAGAGTTGGACCGTGAAGAAATCTGAGCACCGAAAAATTGATGCTTTTGAATTGTGCTGTTGAAGAAGACTCTTGAGAGTCCCTTGGACTGCAAGGAGATCCAACCAGTCCATCCTGAAGGAGATCAGTCCTGGGTGTTCATTGGAAGGACTGATGTTGAAGCTGAAACTCCAGTACTATGGCCACCTCATGCGAAGAATTGACTCATTGGAAAAGACCCTGATGCTGGGAGGGATTGGGGGCAGGAGGAGAAGGGGATGACAGAGGATGAGATGGCTGGCTGGCATCACCGAGTCAATGGACCTGAGTTTGGGTAAACTCCAGGAGTTGGTGATGGACAGGGAGGCATGGCATGCTGCGATTCATGGGGTCACAAAGAGTTGGACACGACTGAGCGACTGAACTGAACTGAACTGACTATGTAAATGACACTTCTTTTCTTCATTCAGATATTTTCTTGGGAGAAACTCTATTCAATTAAAGCCAATTGAATACCTTCATTTGACCAATTGCCTTACTGATCTTATAGTCAAATGCTTGGAGAAAATTCTCATCAGAAATGATAAGAGACATCTCAACATTCCCTCTATGCACTGTGAATAAACCCTATGCTCTGTTCCATTCTTTCCCACTTTCCTTGGCTTTGTCAGAATTTATACTTCAGGCCCCACATGGATTGTACAGAATTTCCTCCCAGATTTAACCTTTACTTCCTCCAGTGGGAGACTATTAACCTATCACTCTTGGCCTCTCTCACCCACCTTACCCCACTATTACCCCTCAGGGAAGAAAGACTGAATCTCTCTTGGAGCAAGATGCCTTTGGAAAGTATGTTTTCCTTTGGGTTTGAAAGCATTTCAAGGGCAGGGCCCGTGAACAGAAGCTAGTGCTAGTCTGAGATGATACTGCTGGCTTAGAGGGTAAATTTAGCTGAATTCTTCTTTGTTTTTGTATTTGGAAGCCAAAGTACCTTCAAATAAAATTTGCAATCTTTATCGTAATAAAGATATTTGGCTTACTAAATAAAACTACCTAGAGTATTCTATTATTTACTACTTCTTCAGGAACTTTCTCTTTGGTACCAAGGTGATGGGGAATAAAGAATTATAAGGCTGAGATAGCAGTTGCATTCCAACAATGGTTTTTCCTCATTGAAAGCCCTTTTGTATGATAGACCCTATATGATTTTTTGGCTTCATGAGATCTTTTCACATGAAACATGCCTTTTCTTTTCTGTTACAGGTTCTTGTTTATTAATTAATTATTGCTATTTACACTTTAAGTTTAAAAAGGATTCTATTGTGGTTTAAATACTATGCTAGACAATACATTCTAAGTGTCTTGTGAACAAATTCATTTTCTCTTATGTTGCTGCATAGTCCTATTTGTAACATCAGTTTTCCAAGCGGCTGTATGGTATTGATGTATAGCTCGGAGACTTGAATTCAAGTCCCAGCTTGTGACTCTGAATAACTCATTTATATAAAATTCAATTTGTGTATAATTATATCTATATATTATAGTAACTTTGAAGATCAAATAAAATGTATGTAAAATAATTTCAAAATTACTGTTTCAAGGCTTTGGTGGTTATGGGGGAGATGACTATATTTCCATTCTAGAAAATGTTTATAGTCATTATTAAAATAATATTTTAAACATGTATATATCATGTTAGATAATTCAAAATGTTCTTTTCAAATATGATATTTTAATCAGACTCTGGAGATAATAGCTTGCAGTTGTTCTTGACAAAGGACTTTAAAAAAAAATATAAGCAGATTCCATAATGTATCCTTGTGACTTGCTGATAGTAGATAAAATGGTTATGTGTATAACAAACTTATTTTATGTATCAAAGAAATAGTTGTGCTAAATATAACAAGAGGAATGGGAATGCTAACCAAGTATAGTCACTGCTGGTAGCTGTAGTTTATATTGTGTGTTATTCAATCCCAAATTAATTGCAGATGCATGATTGTGTGCATCCAGTATTTCTATTTGATTTGTCTCGTGGTGTTTTTACTCATTGTCTCATTGCGATTCTTACGCTAAATGTTTTTTTCTGTCTCCATTTTCATCCAGAGGTAACAACCGTGTGACCCTAGGACAGCATCTGGCTCAGAAATACATTAGATGCAGGCTGCATAGCCCTCACATTTTTTTAAGGCAATGATTAAGATCTGAACATTTTATATAAAAATTCACATGGCTAGACTATTTTGAAAAATTAAAAATAAGGATATTAACAGTAATCACTTCTACATGGTTAAAATTCAGTGGAGTCAATATTCCTTCTATTAACAAGGTAAATTCAAATTCACCATAGCCACCCCTGCCACATGCCCCAATTTCCCTCATTTTCTCCTTGTTTCCTTCCTTTGTATGTTATCTGCTGACTCCTGGGCTTCCCAGGTAGCTCAATGGTAAAGAATTAGCATGCAATTCAGGAGACAAAGGAGATACCGGTTCAGTCCCTGGATGGGGAAGATCCCCTGGAGGAGGAAATGGCAGCCCACTCCAGTATTCTTGCCTGAGAAATCCCATGGACTAAGGAACCTGACAGGCTACAGTCCATGGGGGTCTCATAGAGTCAGACACAACTGAGGACCTAAGTAGATGCTGACTCCTGGCTCTTTGGATCCTGTTGAGTTTTCATTCGTTTGTGGTCTTCTTGAGTATTTTTTCTCTTTGACTTTTGTTTACTATCCCTGAAATATTTCTTATTTTGAAGTAGTCCTTCTAATTGAAATCTTAATTGATGAAATTTTAACATAATTATCTTTTATTCTTAACATTTATAATTCTTGTTTTTTTTCTGGGTTCTTTGTATAAAGGACACACACAATACGACAAAAAATATTTATGGATCTTCACAGCTTAAGGGTAGGAATTTATACACTCAGAAACTTGAAGAGCAGAAGTGTTTGAGAAAAGCAAATTGAGATCATGAAGTACTTACTGTAATGTGTCAGATAATTCCAAATTATCCTATCTTGTGTTTATCATTTTCATTGTGGTGAGTCAGTCTTTTCTTTACCAAAGCTGTTTTACAAAGTGACTGGCATTTAAAAAAAAATACAAAATATCCTCTGTTAAATTAATTCAATGGATAACACCTGGACATTTTTTAATAAATGATCATAAATTATAGGGGGAAATTTAGCAGGTTGTGTGCAAAGTATTAAGTATCTTATGTCTCAGAAGAGGGTTTTTTAGGTGGATTCCTTAGAGTTATTGAAATATTCCCACTGTTACAGCTTCTTTGTTGAGTTTCCATATCTGTTTCCACACAAAACAGGTTGTGAAACATCTTAGGAATGATTTTGGTTTAAGCAATGTCTCGATAAGCTTCCGCAGTGGCTCAGTGGTAAAGAATAAGCCTGCAATGGAGGAGATACAGGTTTGAACATCGAGTCAAGAAGATTCCCTGGCAGAGGAACTGGCAACCCACTCCAGTATCGTTGTTGAGAAAATCCCAGGGACAGAAGAGCCAGGCAGGCTAGAGTCCTTAGGATCACAAAGAGTTGGACAAGACTGAGTCCACATACCACACAGTGTCTTGATAAATGGTTCCAGTTTAGACCATTGGGCTGGGTGGAGCTTGTACCTAATGGCTCTAGTTAGGCATAAGGTAAATGTCTCACTAGTATCCCTTTGGTTTGGGATCATTTCTGAATGAATTTCAAAGAATACTGCTCCTCTATAGTGAGTTACACTGTTTCAGCATCTGAGAAGAACCTGTCTTGTTATCTTTCAGGAATACTAGTACTCATGGTATGCACTAAGGAGAAGCCTTTTTACATATGCACTGCATCCTTGGATCTTGTTTTCTCTGAGTTTGGTTAAGATACTTTATTTTTGAAGTAATTAGAATTTGGGGATTCCTAAATTTCAGTTTAGGACAGTTATTACTCTTCCGTGTGTTTTACACATCTGGCACAGAAATACATTCTACCTTGTACTTCAAAAGACCCATATTTTGTGTGTGTGCATGCTCAGTCACTTCAGCTGTCTTCTACTCTTTGTGACCCTGTGGACTGTAGCCCTCGGGGCTCCTTTGTCCATGGGATTCTCCAGGCAAGAATACCGGTCGGGTTGCCATGCCCTCGCAGACCCATATTCTATTTCTACCTAAAAATTCTTTATAGTCTCATCAAGACTTTGTTCTTTATCTGTATTTCTGTCTTAATCTTCAGCTTGCCATTTATTACCATGAGATTTTAAGGAAACATTTTGCTTTCCTCAAAAGTATAACAACCAAACACATCTCTATTTATACTTTCAGAAAGGCCAGACTTGATACGGTATACACAGAGGTTTTACTTAGAGAGAAGGTAAAAGGAAGATGCCCTATCTCAGACTTCCTGTTATCATCTATTACTTTGCAGGGCAAAGCTCCAAGCTCAATGCTCATTTATCTCAATTACTAATAGAACACTATTAGAGCAAATTAATTCTGTGACAAAAAATCTCTTGGGAACTGGTGCTATGTTCCCAAACACTTACGAGTGTCTTCAACATTTTTTTAGACTGTTGCTCTGTTTCCGGCTTACTACCATGACACTGATTAGGACAGAGGATAATCCACATGAATTAAGTGGTCTGGTTAAGTAATTATGGAGAATATTATATTTCATTTGTGTATAATAAAAATAATTTATAAGCTAGTACCTATTTTGCTAAATTTGCAGGAAGAACATTATTACATGTTAACAAGTAATTTCTAACTATAAGTATTTGCCCACAAAATCTGATTTACTTGATAAAGTTATTGACAATATATAATGCTTTTATAGAATTCTATTCAGTCACTCTGTTCACAGCACATGTTCAACTGTCCTTTTGTTCCTTTTCTCTATAACAAACTCTCAAGCTCCTTATTTTAGATAAAGATTCCATTTAATGTAACCAGTTTAGAGATATGCTCTCTGATTGAATCCAGCCTATCCAGCTCATAGATATTTTGTCTCTAGTACCAACTGTCAGCCTCCTAATATTCTTTCAGACTGAATGTCACCAGAGTGTTACTCGTTCTCGATAACATTGCTTTCACCTCAGAAAAAGGCCGTCCACAGACTCAGCTGCCTAGATGTTTTCTACCTGATTAACTCCTTTTCCCAGCAGCGGTGACAAGCTTTCCCTTTTATCTCCAAAGTGGAGAAATATTCATTCAAAGTTGTGTATCAGGGGATTTACAACATTTTCTATTAACATATGTATATCCTTTTTAAATAATACAACAAATCTTACCACATAAAATTAAATTAAAACCAGATTAAGCTTGAAAATAATAGTATTAATATATAGCCTCATTAAAAAAAAACTATATGAAACTAAAGTTGATTATATTACTTCTTTATTTTACAATTCAGGTTTATTCATCTATATGTGTGTGGTGGTGGTTTAGTCACCAAGTTGTGTCTGACTCTTGTGACCCCATGGACTATAGCCCACCAGGCTCCTTTGTCCATGAGATTTTTCAGGCAAGAATACTGGTGTGGGTTGCCATTTCCTTCTCTAATATATGTGTTATATATCTTGTATTTTATTTTGCATATATATATATATACATGTATATATTTTTTATCCTTCATTTAGTCTTTAACATTTTCAGGACTCCCAGAAGGTAGTTTCACATATGCTTACAGAGTATTTGCAGTAATAATGTGGCAACTCTGGTTTTATTTTCATCCATTTCCTCAACCTCCTTTGAATGGGCACAGACAGGTACTCTGGCCACCAGTGACCCTCTTGCTCTGTGCGATGGCTTTTGTTTGCTCCCTGGTGGATTTTTTTGGATCCACTGTGTTTCCCATACAGCACTCAACTTTTTAGACTGGCTCTGTGGTCTCCTGACTTCATTCCAGAGACACCAGAGACAAATCGGGTTGGAGGGTATGCCTCTTTCTCCTCTTCTGTTACTGCAACAAATGGGCATTTAAGATTTTGAGTGTCTCTAGTGTATTATATGGATAAACGTGGCCTCTGAGTTGGGAGAGTTCCATGGTAATAAACAATCTGCAACTTTACCAAGTCGGAGGAGGAAAAGATCAACCATGATTGGGTGAGATGTGGCTGGCTGCTGATTTGGGGAAACTTAGAGATATATGATGACTGGGCAAGTCAGAGACTAGGAAATGGGAACCATGGTCAGAAGAGATGTTTTGTACTTTAGTAGCGGTGTTTCATAAACATTGTTGGTGGGAGGTAGTGCTTTGATGTGTTAGCCTAAAGCTTTAAAAGGGAGGCCAGGTTAATTCTGCCAAAACTGTGTATCTGTCCAGTTTCTGGGGAGCTGATCTGCAAACAAGCCTTGAACCACGACATGACAGAATAGGTTCTCCTGCTGGATGCTTTATGCTCACTCTGCTGCCCTGTTTATCTAGTTCCTTCTCCATCTCATAGTTTTGTCCATTCATTCTTATCTCTTCTGGGCTGATAGTCCATTTATTAGCATATTCTATAATAATAACCACAGGAGTGTTTAAGTAGAAATACTGGGTTTTTAAATAAAAAAGTATCTTTAAAATTTCAAATATAGCCATATACAGCTGATATATCATCAACCCAAGCACATGGGACCAGGAGACAAATCTGAAAAACAAGCAAGATATTTCCCTCAAAATCATCCAGTCCTCCTTAAGCCTAAATTTTTGATATTAGTTCAAACTCACTTGTAGTGTTTTCCTTTGTTTAGACTGTTTTATCTTTCCAGGAATCCTAAGCAATTTCTGAAAACAGTCTTCCGGTTGACCTATACAAGTGATTCCCAAAAATACCTGAATTGAATTGCAAATAAAACTCAGACCATGGAAGAGGCATCTTCTATATTTGTATTGTATGAACAAATAGCATTTGTTGACATAATTTACGTGACCACAATATTTAGTAACTATTTCAGATGTCACAAATCACATACACATTTCTCCATTTAGCTTTTGAGTGTTATTTACAAATTTCAGCATTATAAGTAGCAAAACACATTCTTTAGTTGCTTACTTGGTGTATCATCTCCAAAGTCAAGTATGAATAGTTTTATAACTCATATATTCTTCTTTTTTTGTTCATTCAAAAAGTTTATTGAGCAACATCAAAATTCAAGGCATTCAACTATGGACTGGCTACATATATGGTAGACAAAATAGACATACTTGATACATTTATGGTGCCAAAAATGCAAGCCCAGAAAACTCACTGAACTAGTAGATATAAAATGCAAATAATTAAATGGTGTAGTGGAGTTACAAAGAAAAAAATATAGGGAGAGTGATCATTTAGACCTGGAATTCCAGGAAGTTCCCTATTCTAAGATTTGAATCATCTATCTTCAAAGCCAAGAAGCAAGGAAGAATTGCTGCATTTTAACAGAATGAGGGTCACTATGGTTCTATGGTAGTGAACCACACAATGGAAGTGTAAGAAGAGGTGGGCAAGATGAAATGCAGGTGTGTAGTGGCATATAGGCTACTGTAGTATTTAAGAGGTTATTCCAAGTCTACTGGGAAGCAGTTGAAAGGTTTTAAGCATGAGACAGATGACAATTTTATTTATTTATTTTTTTAAAAATATCACTTTGTTTTCTGTTTGATAAATGGAGGGGTGGAGTGGAGGATTGTGTTTAGGGAAGCCAATCTGCAGACATTTACAATAGCTTAAACAGGAGGTGATAGTGAGTTGTTCTATGTTACTGGGGATGGAAATGGACAAAATGCATATATGAGAATAACCTTTTGGAGGTAAAATTGTAGGATGTGGTGAGCGTAAGGTGTCAAAGCTCTCTTTCATATCTAAGACTTAAGGATAAGCCTCAATTTGATGAATATGTGTTATCTCATTTAAAGTTGAGAATGCTTAAAACTTATCCATAAGTTCATTTCTTTCTTCGAGTATGATTAATCAATTGTGCATTTATTCAAAATGTTTATTAGCATAGTTTGTGTGCTAGGCATTTTACTAAGTATTGAAGATATAAAAATGAATAAGATATGGTCCTGCTTCAGAAGCCATAATTATTCTGCAAGAGATTGACAAACAAACAATTATATGCAAGCAAATTTTGCTCATGCATATTTATGAAACAATCCAAACAAAGTATTAGCAAAACAAATCCATTGATGTACAAAAATGATAGCACATCATAACCTAGTTGGTTTTGTCCTAGGAATTCAAAGGTCAGTTAACATTAGAAAATATGTAATGGATTAAAGAGGAAACATATATAATCATCTCAGGGGGAACTTAAAAAAGAATCTGATAAAATCCAATGCCTTTTCATGATTATAAACCTTAATTGAGTTAAAAAGAGAATTCTTTTCACTTGCTGAGAAATAGCTACCAAAACCTACAGGAGGCATTGTTTTCAATGGGAAAACTTTAGAAATATTACCTTTAGAATTAGGAAAAAGAAAAGGCTGCCCATTGTCCCACCTTTTTTTTTTTAATATACTTTCATTTATTTACTTATTATTTTTGGCCATGCTGGTTCTTGGTTGCTGCAGGGGCTTTTCTATAGTTGCGGTGAGTGGGGGCTACTCTCTTGTTGCGGTGGGATTCTCATTTCAGTGGTTTCCCTTGTTTCAGAGCATGGGCTCTAGGGCATACACTTTCAAGTAGGTATGGTCCAATAGCTGTGGCTCCCCAGCTCAAGAGCAAAAGGTCAATAGTTGTGGCACATGGACTTAGTTTCTCTGAGACATGTGGGATCTTCCAAGATCAGGGATTGAATCTGTGTGCCCTGCATTGGTAGGCAGATTCTTTACCACTGAGCCATCAGGGAAGCCCTGTCCCATCCTTTTTTGTCACTACCCTGGGAACCTAACCAGTACAGGAAAATAGGAAAGAATTATATTACACAATAATAGGGAGGAGAACAAACAGGATTCAAGATATTCTGCATCAGGTTGGACTAAGCTTTTTAAGGTAATAGAAAAACACCAGGGGGTTAACATGAAAACTTTTACTTCTCAATAATATAATATTGAATTCAGTACAACAAGAACTGTGAAGGATCTGACATTTTCCCTACTTGCAAGCGATAAATCAGCATGGTGCATCAGAGGTAACTGATTTTATTACCCATGGCAGCAGGCAGCATGCAGATCATATTTGCTTTGCTCCTATGGCCCAGTTCCCACAGGACAACTCAAAAGAGGGCCAAGTTACATCTCATAGTCAGGGGACTGCATTACAGAAGAGGAACCCTGAGCTTGCGAACCTCAATGTTTTATACTAGAGAGTAGCGTATCTGCTCTTTGCAACATTGCAAGACTATTTCAGTACTCTGATGTTTGCTATACAAACCCTCTTGAAAAGAAAGTCCAAACAGAGACAGCCAGTGCCTTTGCTGGTAAAACGTGCACTAACATGAGAAAACAATGAAGAAATTGTCTCCTAAGACAGTAAAACTGTTGTTCTCATCCCTTCTTTGAGGATTCAGACCTTCTATATCTCACATGTGATCTTGTCACCAAGTGAGGGGAAAAGAAATTTGTGGAGAAATCACATGTATGCGTGTGTGAGTCACTTCAGTCATGTCTGAATCTTTGTGACCCTATGGACTGTAGCCCGCCAGTTTCCTCTGTCCATGGGATTCTCCAGGCAAGAATACTGGAATGGGTGGCTGTGCCTTCCTCCAGGGAGAAATCACACTCATTCCCAAATGTTTCATTTCAGAAGTTTCAAGCAGTATTTTCTCTCCTAGTCCATTGTGTAAACAAACACCTCAAAATGAAGGTATAGAGATTATTTGGCAAGCATACAGTGTCTGCCATAATTTCAAATCAATATTGCACCAGATTTTAAAAGAACTATTAGTTGATTTTGAATACTAATGGAAAAACAAAAACCTAAGGAAAACCAAGACGCTTCTGAAGAAGAAGATAGGAGATTTGCCATATTTTGTCATCAGATATTAAAACCTAATAAAACCTAAAATAAAACCCACTAAATATTAACATAAATAGGATGAAGCAGAGACCCAAGAGATATCTATGCATGTATAGAAACATGGTATATGGCAGCTTGGAACCAAGCAGGACCCTCTGGGACATTCCTGGGAGGGATGCCCATGTCCTCTGCCTGCCTCATGTTTGCAGAAAAGCTTTAGTGTCCCACTCTATCCTGAGTCACAAAAGCCTAGCTCAAGTATTAATAATTGAAAGTGTATGAATACAGAGTAACAAAAATAGCAGTTGGGCCAGGTAAATTTGTAGCAATTTAAACAGTAAATCAGTCATAAAACAGTTACAGACTCTTTAGTTCCTCTTTGAAATACATAGATAACAGTATCTGGTGCACATTTCTGGGTTGTTTACAGAATCTAAAGTCCCCACCAACTGGACAGAGTTAATCACATGATGACCACAAGCAGGTCATCCCAGGATTGACTGAAGCCTGAGGATTGATAATGTTAACCTCTATGACACCATCCTGTGACCCCACTATCAACCAGTCAGAGAAATGTGCAGAAACTGATCATATACACTGCAATTCCCCTCTCTCATTTGCTTTTAAAAACTCTTCCCTGAAACTCATCAAGGAATCTTGGGTTTTTTTGAGCATGACCTACCTTGATTTCTTGTTTGACACCTACAATAGATGCTGCACTCTTCTTCACCAAAGCTCTGATTTAGTAGATGGGCTTTACTGCACCCAGGCAAGGGAACACCAGTTCAGTTCTGTAACAAGACTGAGGAAAGAAAGGTCTATTCATTAAATGGTGCTGAATAAACAGTCAAACTAGACAGGAAAAAAAGTGTTTATTAATTAAAAATGAAAATCATAGAAATCTAGATTTATTATGCGTTTAAGGATGGATGGAAATTAAAACAAATAGAAGAAAATGATAAAGAATAACTTTATGTCTTCAGGGTGGGTAAGAACTTCTTAATTACAATAGATGCCAAGTATAGGAAAAGATAGTTAGAGCAGCATACATTAAAAATTTAAACTGTTCTTCTCTGTAGGGCACCACAAAGACACTGAAAACATAAGCTACAAAACAAGAGAAAATATCTGCAACACATAAAATTGATAAATGTTTGATACCAGAATACATAAATAACTCACAAATCAATAGAAAATAAAATTTATACAAACCTTTAGAAAAATCAGCAAAGACATGAAGAGGTATTTTCATAGAAGAGGAAATAACTGCTTATTGAATGTATGAAAAGTATTTAGTCTTGTTAGTAATCAGATCAATGTAAATGAGTATAAGAGATTCCTAGTCCATGGTCCAAATTGGCAAAAACTTAGAAGTCTGAAAATAACAAGTGTTTTAATGATATAAAGTAATGAGAACTCATTTGATGTGTGAGTTGAATTAGGTCAATAACATTTTAAAACCATTAGCCATTACCTGAAGTTAAACATGGGTACACACTAAGACTCAACAAATTTATTTATTGCCATATACTCTAAAGAAAATTCTGCCTATGACAATATCCTGCACACAGAATATCCTATACCTAGAGACATGCATTGTGGTACCTGTGTTTCTAAGCTTAAAAACCCAGAGGGTGTGAGCAGGGTCTTCATTGAGAACAGGTTAAATTAATTTTACTCTATGACCACCATGAAAAAGTAAACAGCAAAGAAAGTAAATCAGAGACAGCTACATGCAATAGTATGCAAAAACACTAGAAACAATATTAAATGAAATAATTTAAAATAAATATATGGGATAAATCCAGAAACTTATAAAAAATTGAAAATAACAAGAAAAATATGAACAAAATTTCTGGGTGATTATTTCTTCAGGGCCAGAGGTGGTCTGAAAAAAGAAAAGAGCAATTATTAGTCTCAGTGGTTTAAAAATTGTCTAGTCTGTTAGCTGAGTGGTAAAGTATGAAGTATTCATTTTATTATTTTTATATTTTGAAACATATTTGTGTGATAACATGTTATACCCACAAATGTATATTAGATATGCAACATGAAAGGGAGAAAAATTATTAATTATCTGGGTTAATAATAACTGACTATTAATTCTATGAGTCTGTGTATTAGGAAAATTCCATAAAGGGGAAAACAACTGGGAGAGAATTTGCAAAGTACCTTTTTGTCAGGTTAGGAGAGTAGAACAAGGCATTCTGGGCAGAGAGTATTTAACAAAGGCAAGAAGTTGTAAAACTGCCTGGAATGTGTAGAAAAGTCAAGCATTCATGATGGCTATGGTGCAAGTTATTAATTAATAATAATTAATGATTAATAATAAAAATTAATAATAAAAGTCTGAAAATTTCACTAGGGTAAGGTTTTTTCTGAAATTATTTTTTTAGTTGAAATATAGTCAATTTACAGTGTTTTACTTTTGGGTATATAGCAAAGTGATTCAGTTGTATGTGTGCGTGTTCAGTTGTGTAGTCATGTCTAACTGTTTACAATTCTATGGACTGTAGCCCTCTAGGTTCCTCTGTCTATGAGATTTCCCAGGCAAGAATACTGGAGTGGGTTGCCATTTCCTCCTCCAGGGAATCTTCCTAACCCTTGGATCGAAACTGCCTCTCCTGCGTTGTGTGTACCACTGAGCCACTCAGGCAAGTCATACACACACACACACACACACACATACATACACACACATTCACACAGACACACATACACACACACACACATAGCTACCACTGTTGTCTGTCATCTCACAAGAGGATGCCAATTTTCCTTGAAACCACTCTCCATCTTCTCCAGGTCGACAAGTTGAATCCCAGCATGGACAAAGGCAAGGTACCAGAATTGTATGGGAAAATAGAGCATATGTATGGAGAGAAATGTGAGACTCTACAGTTCATATTAGTAGGAGGCTGGGGAGTGTCTGAGTTAAATTAAATCCCCCCCAAAAGATATGTTGAGGTGCTAACCCACACTACCTCAGAATGTGTTTTTATTTGGAAATAGTTGCAGATGCAATCAATTCAAATTAAGATCTTTAGCATAGATCCTAATCTGACTGGTATCCTTATAAAAGTGGGGAAATTTGGACACAGAAATATGCACGTTGAAAGGATGATTTGATGACAGTCAGAGAAGGGTGGCTATGTTGCTGGTATGATGCAGCTAACAGCCAATGAGCACCCAAATCTGCAGGCAAGTATCAGAAGCTAGAAGAGACAGGGAAGAGCCATGCTCTAGAGCTATCAGAGAGTCTGGTACAGCCAACACCTTGATTTTGGACTTTTAGCCTCCAGATCTGTGACACAGTAAATTCTGTTATTTTAAGCAACCCAATTTTTGGTGCTTTGTTATAGAAGATATAGACAGGGGCTAATACAGGGTGTGGATCCAGTAGCTCTTAAATGAGTGAAATTGATTCAATCAGATTAGTTAGAATCAAATTCATGGATGCCCTCACCTGGGATTCAGGATTTAATAGGAGCTTGAGCATTTGGGACTGGTATTAATAATTCATTACATTGGTTAATTCATGCCTGGACTCATTGGTGGCCTTGTAGTTAATGAGGGTGAATTTCTAGACTTTCACTGGCATGCTGAAGAAGGGTATGAATACTTGGGAAGATGATAGTTTTGAATTGGTTATGAACTAATTGCTCAACTACTCCCTCAGTATCCCCTTCACTAGGGCCCACAGGATATGCTCTTTGCCAAGAAGTAATGAATGGGGCCTTGATGAATTGTGGGGGCCATCATAGGAAGCCAGAGTTAGCTGTGGTAGATTTCCTAAACTTAATAGAAATAATGAGACCCATGGGGATAGAATTAAATGGAAACACAATTATAAAAATAAGTCACAAGGACAGAATAATAAATACACTTCTGACCTGTTGACATTTTGGGCAATGGCACATTGATCCCAAATATATTTCAAAATAGAATAGATGACACTTGACATATATAAGTGCTATGTTAATCATTTTGGCTGCATAAATCACCCTGACATTTAGCAGCTTGGAACAATAGGCATTTATTAACTCACAATTTCTAAAAAATCAGGAATTTGGGAGCAACTTAGCCTGATGGTTCTGGACTCAGGGTTGCTCATGAGGTTGCAATAAACATGTCAGCCAGAGCTTCATTCATCTGAAGGCTTGACTGAGACAGGAGAATCCACTTGCATGGCTATTGGCAGGTCTCAGTTCCTTGCTAACAGCCGGCAGAAGGTCTAAGTTCCTTGCTACAGAAACCTCTTCATAGGGCTGCTTGTGTTTCTTTTATGACATAGCAGCTGAGTTCCCTCAGGAAGAAGGTCAGCAAGAATGAAACCCAAATCCTTTCTGTGATCTAGTTACAAAAATCATACAGTATCATTTCTGCCACTTTTTCTTTTCAGTAGAAGTTAAGCCATTAAATACAGCCCACACCTAAATAGAAGAGAATTATGTTTCACCTCTCCATGGGAGTACTTGTACCTTTATTTGCTAGATGATGCTGCAATTGAATCAGTATAGTGAAGATTCATAGATTTTTGTTGAGCTTTGTACACGTAAGTGGTTGTTCACAGACTTGCAGCCCTTCAAATGGCGGAGGTCAGAGTACTTTGAGTAAGGACCCTGAGATGCAGGCAATATAATACACTTTTTCTCAAGTCTTTACAATTTATAGTGACTACACTGGAGAAAAGGAGATGCTGAGACTTTCTGGAGGATATTAGATACTGATTCTGAACTACTACTAATCCTCAGAAACACAAAAGGTCATTGTGGCTTACCGTTCAAAGTACTAGCAAAGGAAGTCTGGTGATGCCAGACATTGTGTTCCAATTCTAACTCATAATATGATAGCTAATGAGGCAGTAGATAGCTGGTCATATACATATATATATATATATATATATATATATATATATATTTTTTTTTTTTTTTAAATTTTCACCTGGAGGTTGGTATTTTCATTCAGACAGACAACAAGATTAGGTACTGACAGAAAAGAAGTGCTGGACTCTGCTAGATACTCTTGGTCTCTCCAGACCCACACTTTGCCTTGTTTTGTGCCTAGGGAGACTCAACTTAAGGGACTTTATAATAAATCCTACCTTGACCTAGGCATCCCAGTTAAGTGTAGCCAGTGGTAAGCACCAGTGGAAAATCAGAGGGTGGCAGGAGAGTGAAGGTTAGGTATTTATTCCCCTACATCCACCTTCTTCTCTTTCTGCAGATAAGCAGTGGCTGCTTCTCTGTTGGAGATCATGGCTCCTACAGCTACTGCTATCTCACTGAGTTACCAAGGTAACTGGTCCCTTTAGATAATTATTTCCACTGGGATATGTTGAATTTAAATGTGACTATCTCAAGCAGGTAGCTAGATACATGACTTCAAATCTCAAATATGCTGTATATATATATATATATATATATATATATATATATATATGTTTGTATGTATATGATATGAATATTATCAGTTTAGTGATGGCAGCTCAAGTGTTGCTGGTTGATGGAGCATCTTCATAGAAAGTGTACACAGTGAGAAGAGGACTGATGAGTTTCTTTGGGGGAAAACTCATGGGCTGTTTAAGTGACAGTCTCAGGAAAAAGTACTGGGAAAGGAGATTAACAAGACACGGTCAGTGTAAAATAAGAGCCAGTGTCAGTAGATGCCAAGGAACATTTCTAAACCAAGACTTGTCAACATTACAAAGTGATGTAAGATCAAGTAACATAAGAAGCCAAAGGTATTTAACACATTTAGGAGTAAGGAAGAATGAATGAACTTGGTAAGAATAGTTTCAGTGATCTAGTAGTAGCAGAATATAGGTTCTAATAGTTTTGGATCAGGAGCAAATAGACGGTGAAGAGGTAAAAGATTTTATGAATCTTGTTTGTAGAGGAGAAAAGATGATTGGAAGATGTACTGGGGGTGGGAAGAGGATGAGAAGTATATGGGCAGGAAAAATAATTTCCTTCTACTCTTCTAGATTTTTGGTCAAGACTCCTCTGTAGCAGAAGACAGATTAAAGGGAGAAAAACAAACAGAAGTTTGAAAACATGTATACTTTCTGTATAGGAGGTACCCAGGAAAAACTGAGTTAACAAACTTTAGTGTTTCAAGCTACCACATTAAATACTATCTTCAGCTAAAGGTAAAAGAGATTGCCATTCAGGGAAGCCAGGTATGGGAGACTGTCAGGAAAAGCACAGTAAACAAGAGCAAGATTGTTATAGAAATCTAAATCTTGCCCTTCTCCATCTATCTAGAGATTTAGTCATCTTTCTCTTTCTGGGACAGAGAGGAAAACTCTCTTACAAATGAAGTAAAAAGTATTTATAAGACATTTACTCTTATAAAAGTAATGTCTCTTACAAAAAGATATATAACCCAATTATTCATTATAACAGAAATCAGGCATTCATGATGTTAAAGAAAATATTATTCTGAAACTTGTTAAAATAGTAAGAAAGACTTTGTTCAAGTCTATTGCAATAAGGGCTAACTCTACAGCAATAAGAAAGAGGGATTTTTTAAATTAATTAATTTATTTTAATTGGAGGCTAATTGCTTTATAATATCACGGTGGTTTTGCCATACATTGACATGAATCAGCCACAGATGTATTTTGCTCAACTCCAAACATAGTGAAGACAACTGGAAATTTATGGCCAAGGAGCAGAGTAATGGTGGTCAGTGAAAGGAAAATAACAAAGAGAAGACTTCAAGGGATTTTTGCTAAACTGACAACAGGATTCTCGCTGAAGTTAGGTCAAAATGACCAAATATCAAGGGTAGAACATGAGAAACTGGAGCAGATATTTAGGACTGGGGGATTCTTGTTAAACCATCTAAGCAGTGTCCTTTGCTGAAGCTGTCTAAGGTAGAAGCCTGAATGAGAAGGGGGGTCAGGGGAGCCTAACTAAAGTTTGGTTGAGGAAGAAGTTTCATCAATAATTATGCTGAGATTAACTAGTTGGATTGACTTGAATCTGATTAAAAATATTTGCTAATGGAATCCAGACAGTTTTATGCTCAGATTTTATGATTGAACAATGTAAATCACTACCTTACTGTATTGAAAATGATAGCATTATGCTGGAAGGAGTTCATACTATTGAAGAAACAATGAAAGAAAACAAAATAATGTAACATCCAGTGTAATTATTTTATCATTTACTAGGTTAAATAGAACTATGTGGAAAATCGTGCAGTAGCACATTGTCAGTCATAAGAAATTTCCCCTTTCATACTAGCTACATAAGTTATTTCCACATGAACTTGTCCAGGGGAATATTTAGTCAAAGCTATAACTGTCTCTTTTTTCCTCTGATTTACTCCCCCAGAGAAGGGTATTCTACCCACTCCAGTATTCTTACCTGGAGAATTCCATGGACAGAGGACTGATGGGCTAGTCCATGGGGTCGCAAAGAGTCTAAAACTACTGAGTAACTAACACTTTCACTTTCACTTCAATCTTCCCTGGTAGCTCAGACAGTAGAATCTGCCTGCAATGCAAGAGACCTGGGTTCAATCCCTAGTCAGGGAAGATCCCCTGGAGAAGGAAATGGCTACTCACTCCAGTGTTCTTGCCTGGAGAATCCCATGGACAGAGGAGCCTGGTGGGCTACAGCTATAACTTTCTCTCTCTCTCTTTTTTTATTTGCCTGTTATTGACTACTGCAAACAATAAAATGGAAATACATTAAGAGAGAGCTAGTCATAATAGAAAGAAATTCAAAACTCCAGTCAACAAAAAAGAACTCTCTTTGTTTTGCTTTCTTAGAATGTTATTTCCCTCAATTATATTATTTGGTAGTATGGAGTCTGCAAATCAACAGTTTAAATAATTTCACATTGACTATGCATGTCCTACTATTTAGACTCAGTGAAAAAGAGGGCCTCAAAAGCAAAGTAGCAGCAGAACTTAGTAGTTTTTACTATTGTTCTGTTTCTGTTAAACTTGAGATAATACACAAATTGACGGCAGGAGGAGGGGACGACAGAGGGTGAGATGGTTGGATGGCATCACCAACTCGATGGACATGGGTTTGGGTGGACTCTGGGAGTTAGACAGGGAGGCCTGGCGTGCTGCGGTTCATGGGGTCACAAAGAGTTGGACATGACTGAGCGACTGAACTGAATGAACTGAATGATAACTTACAACTTACTCCAATATTCTTACCTGGAGAATTCCATTGGTAGAAGAGCCTGGTGGACTGCAGTCCGTGGGGTTGCTAGGAGTCAGACACAACTGAGCAATTAACTTTCACTTTCATTACCTTTTAAACGCTGAAATCAAAACATGAGCTATAGTTTCTCTTGAAGCAGTGCAAGGTAGACATCATTGTTCTCAAAATTTGTTTCATATGATATACCAGTAGTTGCTTTTGAGTGGGAAGATATTAAGAATTTAATTAGTCTTTCCAACTCTGATTAAAGAAATAATCATTCAGTAAAGCCAGATTGGCTCCAACATCAACCAGTATTTTGCTACTTATTCATATATTCAGTCTTATGTGCTTTAATGTAAGCAAAGCTGTTAGTGAAAAATACCAAGGGATCTTTTATAAAGAATTCTACAAAATCTGTCAACTTTTTATATTTTCCAAGTTTAAAAAAAAAAAAAATTCCCTCTGGTTATTTCCACTTATTTTTGTCATGGAGACTACATTGCATGTTGCAGAGTTAAACCAGATGGCTGGTAAAAGAAATTTATCACCAAGCTTAACTACTGCATTTCATAGAAATTTTTCAATTTATACATGGAAATTTTATGAAGTGTTTCTTCTGCAGATCCTTACGTAAATTAACACAGGCCCTAGGGCCCAAAGTTTGAAAAAAAGAGAAAAAGTTAGGCCAGACTTAAAATCCCCAGGCCGTGCAGAAAGAAGCAGCATCAAGTCACAACAGTAACCTATACTCATGCCTTCAATTGTACTGACTCATAGTCTGGTCATGATTCTGCAGAGGAAGTTAGAAAAGGTTGTCAACTGAGAGGATTAAAAAAGGACATATAATCTTATCCAAATAGTTAAGCCTTCTTCATCTTTATGCCATTGTTTGTTTGTTTGTTTTTAATGTAAATAGACAATTTAAGTAGTTTAGCCGGTTTGCCAGAGCTGGCTTTCTCTCTCCATTGCTAGTCATTGCTTTTTTCCCCTTCCTTCGTTTCCTTGTAGTCATCTCTGGAATTAATATTTATGGCTCTGATGGTATGAGCACTCTGATGAGATTCAATTTTCAATCTTCATTTTATTGCAGGGTGCAGCTTTAGAGGGTGAACAGTAGATCAGATTAAGGTTTACTCTTCCACGAGTTTCTATTCATAGACTTTTTTTTAAAAGTAGGATGTGAGAAAGACATTAATAATGAAATACATCCTGTCCTTCATATTTGAGGATGATACTGTGACGTATTATCATTTCAGGTTTCGGGTGTGGTTGAAAACCCAGAGCTTTTTGTAGCAGCTTTCTCTATGCTCTTAGAATGTTAAAGAGCATCTTTTGGCCTGCAGCTGCCGATACAATTCACTAAACCTGATGCAGCTTGAGCTGTTTTCCATTTCTTTTTCAGAATTAATTCAGAACATAGAGAGATTTTGGAATGAGCATATGTTGTGGCACACATGCTAATAATGTATCAGTGAGAAGCCTCCAGTTGTAAGTAACAGAAAGTGACTCAGTCTAAATGAAAATAAATTTATTATCAGGACACTAGGAATCAAAAAGAATTTTTAAGTCTGAAAAACCTATGTAGCAATGAGGATAATCCATATTGAAAGTTAAGCACAGAAGAGTGGTCTTTTCTTCATTGATGTTAGAAAGACAGATGTCGAATAGCCTCTTACCTTTTTTGCAAAGATGCTTGAGATTCAGATTCTAGAGAAGGAGAGAATTTGATTGACTAGTTTGGAGACATAGTGAATGGCAGCTCTACCAGAACACTATGAAGTTGTGAAGGGTGGTAATTCTGAATTAATTGATACTGAAAGAAAAATAGAAGGTCTGATCAGTGGGTGATTGGTCTTATTACACTACTGCTCCTGGTTTTTGGATACTGTGGTCAGTTAAGATTTATTTTTGGATCCTGGTTTCCAGGGACCCTCCAAAACATATCAGACATTAGACCTAATCCAACCAAAAATACTACTAATCTAGAAAAGAGAACTCTCCTACATGGGCAAAGGAGTAAAATGAGCTTCAGTTATGGACGAACAAGCATTTAAATTCTGAACTGATTATTGCCAATTGGGGTAAATATATAAGAAAAGTATAAGTGATTTTGAGAGCCTCTGCTGAATAATATTGATAACATTCTCCAGTACAAGGATACTTAATATAATCATACTGAAAAGGTTGAGACAATTGTGGGGGGATAACTGTTTGATTCCTAAAATTTTTACAGACAAAGCTGTAAGTGTTTTGACATTTCCCATTTAAAACTGGGAAGTGCTATACAACAGACATTTGTACCATTAGAGTCATGGAAATGGTGTATCTTTTCACTGTGGCTCCTGCATTTTTAGTGATGAGAACATATACAGTGTTACACTGCTGAATTAAAAAGATTTTTTTCTTCTTCATTTTTATAGATGTTAAATGTCTGTAAAGAATATTCTTAAATTTTCTGATAAACATACCAAAAAGAATAATAACAATAATGACTAACGTATTTAATGTTGGGTATATTCCATAACATTTAAAGTATTACTCATTTAATCTTTACCACAATCAAATGAAACAGACCTGAGTTTCTCAATTTCAGCACTTTTGACATTTTGGACCAGATACATCTCTGTTGGGTTGGGAAATCAAGGGCCATCTGGTTCAACAATATATTTAACAATATCCAAAGTCTCTACTCACTAGAGGCCATACAAGCCTGTCAATCCCCGCTCCCCAAGTTGTGACAATCAAAAATGACTCCATACACTGCCAAATGTCCCATTTGAGAACCACTGTAATAGATACAATTGTATTCCGCCTTCAGAAAAATATGTTGGTCAAGAAAAGCTTACTTCACTTAAATTTACTGCAGCAGGAAAGAATACCACTTCATAGTAAAGTTAACTCAACAGATACAAGTTAGATCAATGTATTTTCAGAGGTTTCTTAGGCTCAAGAAGTTAAGGTGGGTCTTTCAAAGTAAGGCATTATAGCACAGGGAACTCTGTTCAATATTAGGTAACAACATAAATGGGAAAACAATTTGAAAAAGAATAAATGCATGTATATATATTGGTGTTTCCCTGATGACTCAGTTGGTAAATAATCCTCCTGCAATGCAGAAGACTTGGGTTAGATCCCTGGGTCAGGAAGATCCCCTGAAGAAGGAAATGGCAACCCACTCCAGTATTCCAGTCCATGGGGTCGCAGACTCACACAACTTAGCGACTAAACCGCCACCACCCCTACATGTGGATATATAACTGAATTGCTTTGAGGTACACTTGAAACGAACACAACACTGTTAGTCAAGTATCCTCCAATATAAAATAAAAAGTTAAAAAAAATTAAACTAGAGGATTGATTAGGACTGGGTTAAGTTCATGTGAAATAGTTCAGATTTGGAGGACACAGGAAGGAAAATGTCTTCAGGTGAGTCTTATTGTTTTAATGAAAAGAGAGCTGTTCCTGAAATGAGCAAACTCTTCACCAGATATATTGATTTCCAATAATCTCCTAGTGTAAACAGTAAAGTTGTTTATAGGTTTGAAGTCTATTTCCTGGTGCAAATGGTGTGATACAGCTTGTCTAAGGTTCCCATCCCCCCAGTTACACCGATACAGGTCGTCTGTTTTCAGTCCCTCCAGTCTGGTTACATTGACACAAATTGTCTCAATTTTCAGATTTCTATTCTATTATCAACTCTTTCCAGTCTGTCCTCAACAAGCATCCTCCCTTCCAGAGTCACTTTGAGCCAATAGAACACAAAACAGACTGAGTTCAGTTCCGAAACAAAGGAAAATTTGACTGCAGGCAGTGTGCAGAACCAAAGCTTTGAGCACAGCCTTAGTTTTGCACTAGGAACTCTGGTCTGAAGACCCCAGCAAGAAGCCTCTGCACGCTGCACCCTGAGAGCAAGTGGAACTAGAGTAAGCACGCTCACACACAAAGCTTAGACTTTATTTCAATTAACCAGATTCTTTTTTTTTTTTTTTTCCCTAGGAATTGTTAACGGGCTTTAGTGGTGACAATGTTAATCCTTCTCTAGACAGAGCTGAGGGGTATAATTACCATATGGGACACGATTCACCCAAATCTGTACTGATGTATGAGGCGTTAGTATCGCATTTTGTGCTTTAGAGAGTGGTTGTTTTACCACCTATTATCAAATGTTTCTGTTCTCTCTTTTTCTCCATCTCAGTCATTTGATGGGACAACTTCTATGCTACATTTTGATTACTGTAGCTATTATGGGCTGAATCATGTTTCTATCCTCTCAAAGCTCATATGTGGAAGCCCAAAGCCTCAATTTGATAGTATCTGAATTTTGGGCCTTTGGGTGATCATTAGTTTAGATTAAGGTAATCCCTCATGATGGGATTAATAAATCTGCAAGCACCTTAATCGTGAACTACCCAGTCTCCAGCACTGTGAGATAAATGTGGTGTTTAAGCCACCTAATCTATGGTATTTTGTTATAGCTGCCTATGCTAAGATAGAAACATTGACAAATTCTAAGAAAAGAGTACAACTGGACTTCCCAGGTGGTGCAGTGGTAAAGAATCTGCTTGCCAGTGCAGGAGATGCAGGAGACCAAGATTTGGTCCCTGGATTGGCAGGATGCCCTGGAGGAGGGCATGGACAGAGGAGCATGGTGGGCTACAGTCCATGGACTGGCAAAGAGTCAGACATGACTGAGTGACTGACTCTCTCTTGTACCTCTGTGTATTAGATTTTATTTTTAGACATATTAATGGCATCACCTTTGTCATACTCATAAAATCAGCACTTTTTAAGTTTTTACTTTTATCTATTTCTAAACTAAATATATCTATTTCTAAACTATAACTTAGGATTTTTAAACCCTTACTTTCGTATCTTCAGTGTCCAGCAGAGTTCATGGCATATACAAGACAGACAGTAATCATTTTTTGTGAATTGTTAAAATGACAAACGTTGCATTTTAGAAATTATTTTAAAATCTAATGCATTGGACATCTCATTTATATTAGGTACCTTTTTTCCTTCTTTTAAGTAACAATTGTTTCCTTCCAGACAGACATAGAAGTGTACAACTATTTCCATCTATCAGAATTGTTCACTTCATCTCCGCCTACTGTATATAAGCAAGTTTGTAGAATCTTTCCTACTAAAAAAAGACTTGTCAGTTATCCCTGAATCATATATTTTAGGATCCATTAATAAATTGCTGCTATGCCTGAAACTTCACTTTTTGAAGGATCAATTGTGAGATTACAAGTGTTAATTATATGGTAGATAATATTTTTAAAAATCCATGGCACATACCATTGTCTATGCTGTTTACTTTATGTATTTAATGTATCTCCTTTGAATGGGGATCTCCTACTGTGTTATTTTGCTTGGATGAACCAAATATTGATCTACAGTGTAATATACACCATTCTTTTAGAGAAAGTTACACATTCCCTCCCCCAAAAAATGTGTTTACATTAGTTCATTGAACATTATTTCTGAACTCTTTGCCCATTTTCTCCTTGTCAAGTTGTTTCCATGGATTTCTCACACTATTTGTATAATAGACTGGCAGACACTTTTAGGTTTGATCATTACACAGTTGGCTGTTGTACACTCTACACTGTACAAAAATGTGCTAAAATTAGCTTAATATTTTTTATAGCTTGTATTGACTTTGAATCTGTGGGCAGAAAGTAGACATGAGCTAAAATGTCATCAAGGAACCCCTGTTACTTCTAAGAGAGTCCTTCTGGAAAGTGAGGTAAAAATACAATGTTATGACAGATCAGAGAGGAATGTCAACTGTGTCACTTTAGGAATAGCATTTTGAATAGTTTCTCTTAGATTTTTAATCTTAAAGATTTACAGACGTTTTGAAAAATTGATTAAACTGAATGTCTGTTCCCTTACATTGAGAATGGAAATATGAGTCATTTTCTACATTAATAGTTTTAATGACATGGCATCTTAATTATCATATCACTCATGGCTATTTTATATGAAGTTTTATTTTTAAAGGGGCATAGAAAAGGAAGTAATGATGAGGATGGGAATCACTAGGTGAGTTCCATGTACTGAGCAGCTCTCGTGTGTTAGGGCTGGCTGTAGATCTTCTCTCTGGTAAGGACCTGTGTTCCTCTGGAAAAAACATGGAGGAGAAATAAATATTTCTTTCACATTTATTGCTTTCTGTATCTGCTATTTAACTTCAGAAATTAAAATTTCCCCTACTAGTCTTGTGTATGGTCTATATACATTATAAAAGTGTTGTGATTTTGTTTTTCTCTGTCTTAAATCATGGATTCTTTATGATTGGTTCAAGAGCACTCAATTTATATCTGTTTTCTTCTTTAAAAATTTCTCATGAGTCTTTCACAGTAGCAGTGACTGTGCATGTCACGGACTCTCATATAACCATTTGTGAAATTGAATTTTAATTATTTGCTTACTGATCTGTCTATGGTCTTCTTGGGGCCAAACTGCATTTTAATTATCTTTGGTCCTTCTCCCTCATCCCACTTCAAAGTTATCACGATGTATACAATAACCACAATTGAGTGGAAAGATCAATTCTTTCAATTTCTGTATATGTCCTTTATTCCTCCCCCATTCTAGGGACACCAGCTTTGAGCAGAGAAAAGAAACATAAACTCTGTTAAAGTATGCATCAAATTCAGATGTGGTCTATATTAGCAAGCAAAAGATTTATTTGTCTTGGAGACATTTTACCTGGAAGAGTGAGAAAGACAAATACCCTTTCTATTGACAGACCCAAACTGAATCTATTTTATGAGAGTTACAATACTTTGTGTTCAGTGGAGATACGTAAAACGATCTGGAAATTTCATGGAGAGATTGAGAAAGGGACCCGAAAGATGGCCATTTTAGGTTGACTTGATAGAGAAATTAAGGAACAGACATGGAACAACTTCTATACATTAAGTATACTTTTAAAATGCATTTAGTACATTTTTTAAGTGATAATACTTTCTGATAATAGTGTGTTGCATTTCATTCACCTAGATATTATGGCCACACAAGGCACTTACTAAATTTTGTGAAATAAAAAACTGGTTTCACTTTTATTAAACTACACACAAATATTCTTTGTCACAAACTATACACACTCTGTTAAAAGATAAACTGAGGCACATTGCAAATTTTAGGTTTATTAGAGCAAAAATCCATTTGAATTGTTGTTCAGTCGCTCAGTTGTGTCCGACTTTTTGCAACCCCATGGCCTGCAGCACACCAGGCCTCCCTGTCCATCATCAAGTCCCAGAGCTTACTCAAACTCATGCCCACTGAGTTGGTGATGCCATCCAACTATCTCATCCTCTGTTGTCCCCTTCTCCTGCCTTCAAACTTTCCCAGCATCAGGGTCTTTTCCAAAATTGGGTAGCACCAATCAGGACGTGGTTAGGAGTGCTCCACTCACAGGAGCTGAGGCGGGACTTTCATAGAGAAACTATGGAAGCAAAATAAGTAAATAATTGACTGAGTGTAGCTCAAATCCTGCTTTGTGTTTGTGATAGTTTATCCTTAGGTTTCAATTTCATAACCTTGAACTGTTTATAGGCTTAGATTTTGCTTTGCTTAAGAGGCATCCCAGGTCCTTAAAACAACCCCAGTCTAACAGCTCCCTTGTTTAATTAATTTAACACTCCTAAAAATGTAGTTTGTAAATAACATATTTGCTAACAAGTAATTCTTGATTTAAGGAATCATATGAAAACTTTTTATGAGTGAATATTCATGCTTTTTCTGTTTTGCAAATATTAGTGTTTTTCTTGGTGATTTGGTGCATGTAAACTATAGGTGGACTAGGAAGGTTCAGTACATTTGCTTATGAAAAGGTGCTCATTTTCTACAAGTTTTTCAGAGTGGTATTATTTAACAAATCTGTCTTCTCTAATGCATTAAAATTATGTACTTTACTTTAAAAACCTCATTTTATAAAAGGCACATTTTGTGTACTAAATATTTTAGTTTTGTTAATATTTCGTTTTAGCAGATTTTTCCATCCATTTATGTGAATATGTTTTTCACTATTCCCTGACCTTTTGCTGTTCACTGACATTCACATAGTCAATCCTTTAATGATTTGATTATGGCAAAGAAAAATATCAGATTATTATGTTATATAATGCTGAGGGAAATGGGTAGGGTTATATGCTTTACTTTTTGAATTACAATATTTGAAATATTGCCAAAAATAAAAAACACGCCAAAATAGCCCAATAATGGCACTTACAGGGTTCATGAAAGCCTAATAGGTATGGTTCACGCACTTTTGCTTTTCCATTTTTCTCTGAGACCTTGAGGTCTGTTCAATGGTGTGCACTGAACTGAATCACTTCTGTTTGCTAACTATATATGTATGCACACACACACATATATGTATAGTTTTTGTTTTAAAAGATGCTTCTTTGCTAGATGATTATTAAACATAACTATATATCAAGAGATCTATTTGAAGATTTAAAATATGTTATTGTCACACTTGTAAAAGAAATAAAAGCTCAATTTCTAATAAAGATGAATATAGTCCTCTTTTTCTTCCAAGTATTCATTTTTTTCTGGCTTGCCTTTCAAGGCATTGAGCTTTGTTATTTGTTAGCTGGAAGCTTAACAATATGGTTACATTATGCTATTTATTAAATGTAGAGGAAATATTAATATTTGATGCTTATGTGAATGATCCCAACCCCAGAGTTGCTCATTAGTCCCTGTATTTTATTTTTAAGGTCTTCATTAAGTTTAGAAAGTGTGGTCACCTCTCTCAAAATCACTTCAGCAAAATATGTTACCACAGAAATTGGCCCAGCATTACTTCAATATAAGAGGAGAAACTGATGTTTATATTATACATACAATTGAAGTTCATTCTTTATGTTCTATTTTTCTTTTAAAATACTTTAAGAATTACTAATTCCTGTCTAAACCATTGTGATTTTTGACCACACTTTATCATTTGTATTACTGGTTTTTTATCATGTTATTTTTGGAGGTGTCGGGGGAGTGTGTAATTCCCTTGGTTCTACTACAAAAATTTGAAGTGACGGACCAGTGTTACAGCCCTCGGATGGGCCAGTGTTACAGCTCCACATTACAGCTCAGTTTTATTTAGGAAGTAAAGGAAATACATCCTCGAGGCATGAGGGCACGCTGACCTAAAAGATGCGAAGAGAGAGAGACCCCCGGCCCTTTGGCTCCTCTTTTTATATGTTTTTCTCCTCCCCCTGGGCCTGCCCTATGTAAACTGAGCCAGCCAGGAGTGCTGTTTGCTCTACCTGAGGTCCTCACTCCATTCCTCGGACCTTCCTCCGTCCTATTTTCACAGGTTTTCCCCTCCTTGTCTTTCAGCCACCACCATTCTGGACTCCTTTTTCCTATTCTAACTACCTAACAGAGGTGTCTATATTATTTAAAATTGTAATCTCCTCACAATATAGAAGAACTATTTTTTAAAAATATGTTAAAGAAAAGAAGATAGGCCCCAAATGAAGTTGCTTATGGTAGACTTCATGTCACCAAACCAATTACAGTTTTGACTCACCCATAAATGAAAAATTAAACCAGTCAATCAGGATTTGCTTGACCAGCTTTAGTTAGGTAATCCACATGATAACCTCCTGCAGTCTCCTATAAGGAAACTAATCTTGCAATAACCAACCCCCTTTTGTGCCCAGTCCAACTTCCTTGTTCTTACTTCCTTTAGCCTGTAAAATTTCTTCCCTTGTATGGATCTTCAGTCCTTTCTGTTTTCTAAATTGGATATTACCTGATTCATGAATTGCTAAAGTCAATTCAGGTTCTTAAAATGTACTACATTTTATTTTTTTAACAAGTAAAAGATAAGTCTAAGAGAGGATCATGATGTATATTTATAGCAAGGTTTCTTATTTGTTGTAATAAAATAGACTGACTTAATATGAATGTAATTTAGGTGTTTTGTGAAGCCTTTGAATCTATGCAGGTTTTTATGCGCATGTGCATTTTTCTGAAGAAAGAATTCATGATCACCTAAAATGTTAAGAAAAATGTTCCCTAAGTTAGTGATCTCTAAAGCCAAAGACAAAATAAGGAAGTTAGGCAGCATTACAGATAATATATACACTTTTATATGTATAAATATACATTTTGCAATGTAAAATATATACATTTTGCTTTAGGCTGATAGTAGAATAGCCTTAGCTTTTTTTTTCCTCCTGCACTGTGCTAAGTCACTTCATGTAAGAGATATGTAGAAGTTGAAGAAGAGTGGAATCTTTTGATAAGAAACACAATTTCAATATTTCATAATAAGCTAAATGGAAGAATTTGAAAAATAATGGACACGTATAACTGAATCACTTTGCTGTGCACCTATAACCAGCATATCACTGTTAATCAACTGTACTCGAATATAAAAGTTAAAAGAAAGCAAAAAGAAAACCAAAATCTTTCTAGGAAAAAATCACAATTTAGCCTGATGGGCTAAATGAATTCATGCCTAAATGTTATAAGTGGTCTCAAATAGTAACTGCTAGCTTTTCATTAGTAGGGATTGTTTCAGTTGATCAGGAAAGTTCCAAGCAACTGCAAAATCTTGCTTTCTCTGCTTCCAGAATCTTGCCAACCAATGTCCCCGTCAATTTTTCATACAGCAGCTAAAGAAAATGTGTATAAACTCCAAGCAGATAATAACCCTCCTGCACAGGAACCTCTCCAGTTGCTTCTCATTCCAATTAGAACAAAATCTAAAATGCTACATATGACTTGCAGAGCAGGGTGTGACCCTGCCTCTGTCTCCGATCTCATCGAGTTCAGATTGCCCTGTTGTCCTTTATGCTTCAGCCTGAGGGGCCTTTGCTGGTCTCCAGAGCCTGTTCTCTGTTGGAGCCTTTGGATCATCTTACCTATCTCCTTTGCCTGAAATGCTCCTGTGCTTGACCCTTTCAAGGAGGCTTACTCTCTCAGCATTCACATTTCTCTTTGAATGTCATTTCCTAGGACAGACTTTTCTTGACTATATAAAGCTGTCCCCTCATTTTCTCTATCACTTCACAATGATTTATTTTCTTCCTATCACTCACTATTGGTCATAAATAGCTCACATGTTTGCTCACAGTCTGCTTGTAGACAATTGAATGCAAACTTCCTGAGAGCAGGAATGTTGTCCTCCTGTTCACCTCTGTATCTTCAATGCTTGGGACTGTGACTAAAATGTGGGAGAGACTCAACAAGTATTTATGGAGAGGATAAATAAAAGCAAGTCTTATTGAGCAAGAGAATATGTATATGTAGTTCATATTGTAGTTACTGAAGATTGGTGATGAGAAATAAGAAATGGTTAAGCCTTTGACAATAATGTGCCCAGGTGTGGTCGATCCAGAAGAACATTTGTTATAAGAAAAGTTCTGCTGTTCTTGTTCATACCCTACATCTTTATCTTTATCTCTGAGATCTACAATGAAATGGAAACAACTATGGACCATATAAGGAAAAGAGGAAACTATCTACTTTTCCCTGAATGACCTTGAACATGGCACTGATATTTCACACTCCTTAGTCTACTTCACTTTCTCACTTTGTCTATCTTTATAAGGAGGTGTGTGTACCTGATATTCCAGTTTGATCTTTAGAAAATGATTGAAAATCTCATAATTTGATGAATAAAATGTCTCTAGACTCAAAGAAAAGGCAAGAGAGTTCCAGAAAAAACATCTATTTCTGCTTTATTGACTATGCCAAAGACTTTGACTGTGTGAATCACCACAAACTGTGGAAAATTCTGAAAGAGATGGGAATACCAGACCACCTGACCTGCCTCTTGAGAAATCTGTATGCAGGTCAGGAAGCAACAGTTAGAACTGGACAGGGAACAACAGACTGGTTCCAAATAGGAAAAGGAATACATCAAGGCTGTATATTGTCACTGTGCTTATTTAACTTATATGAAGAGTACATCATGAGAAACGCTAGGATGGATGAAGCACAAACTGGAATCAGGCTGATTCATGTCAGTGTATGGCAAAAACCACTACAATATTGTAAAGTAATTAGCCTCCAACTAATAAAAATGAATGGAAAAAAAAAGAATGCCTGGAGAAATATCAATAATTTCAGATATGCAGATGATACCACTCTTACGGCAGAAAGCAAAGAACTAAAGAGCCTCTTGACAAAAGTGAAAGAGAAGGGTGAAAAAGTTGACTTACAACTCAACGTTCAGAAAACAAAGATCATGGCATCTGGTCCCATCACTTCATGGCAAATAGAGGCGGAAACAGTGAAAACAGTGACAAGCTTTATTTTTGGGGCTCCACAATCACTGCAGATGGTGACTGCAGCCATGAAATAAAAAGATGCTTACTCTTTGGAAGGAAGGTTATGACCCACTTAGACAGCATATTAAAAAGCAGAGACATGACTTTGTCAACAAAGGCCCATCTAGTCAAGGCTATGGTTTTCCCAGTGGTCATGTATGGATGTGATAGTTGGACTATAAAGAAAGCTGAGCACCGAAGAATTGATGCTTTTGAACTGTGGTGTTGGAGAAGACTCTTGAGAGTCCCTTGGACTGCAAGGAGATCCAACCAGTCCATCCTAAAGGAGATCAGTCCTGGGTGTTCATGGGAAGGACTGATGTTGAAGCTGAAACTCCAATACTTTGGCCACCTGTATGAGAAGAACTGACTCACTGGAAAAGACCCTGATGCTGGGAAAGATTGAGGGGAGTAGGAGAAGGGAATGACAGAGGATGAGATGGTTGGATGGCATCACCAACTCAATGGACTTTAATTTGAGTAAACTCCAGGAGTTGGTGATGGACAGGGAAGCCTGGCATGCTGCAGTCCATGGGGTCGCAGAGAGTTGGACACAACTGAGTGACTGAACTGAACTGAGATTCAAAGAGGCATATAATTTGTATTCATTGTACAGAAGTTGATAAAATTTCAAAAACAAATATTTCAAATCACTAATGAAATATCATCTCAGTTCCCAAGAGTGTAGTTATCAAAACATAATTTTTTTTAGTAATAGTGTGTAAGCTACCTACTTCACAAGAAAGCCCATTCTAGTTTAAAAATGTTTTTAATTTATTAAGTGTTTATGCCAACACTGAGAATAAAGTGGTTTTTCTGTCAATTTGATTTACTAAAAATTCAAATTAAGTTCTTGCTGAACTAAAAAGGTTTAAATACTATATTTACACCTTTTATTCTTTCATTTCACAAACAACTACTAAGCTGTCTTACATTTGGTAATAGAATACAGCATTTTAAAAATCTGACAAAATACCTGCTCTAATAGTATCTAGTACAAAATTTTCCCTAGAAGTGAACCTGGATTGCACTTTCAATAATAGCAAAATTTTAAATTAATGAATCTTTCAGTAAACAAAACCATAGTACATGAAAGAAATAATGACTTTATGAAATCATCAAAGAGCTAATAAGACAGAAGTAGTATTTGGCCAAAGCTCAGGAGAAAGAGAAAATCCATAAAGGTGAACATGGGATTTGAGGCCACTTTTACCTTGGGAGAGTTTGCTGACTTGTGAAAGGTATCTTGAGATCTTCACACAGCTTTGAAAGCCTTATAAAGCTAAGGGAACAAAAGATGGAGTCTGAATGCCACCAGGAGTGTTGGCTATGCCTAGTTACTCCATGTTTGGACTTAGAGGATGATAAACAGGAATTGAATAGGACCTATAGAATTAATCACTCATTGCAGCACAGTCTGGCAGCACAGACTAGTTGGATCTCCTTGCAGTCCAAGGGACTCTCAAGAGTCTTCTCCAACACCACAGTTCAAAGGCATCAGTGTTTTGGTGCTCAGCTTTCTTTATAGTCCAACTCTCACATTCATAAATGACTACTGGAAAAACCATAGCTTTGACTAGATGGACCTTTGTTGGCAAAGTAATGTCTCTGGTTTTTAACATGCTGCCTAGGTTGGTCATAACTTTTCTTCCAAGGAGTAAGCATCTTTTAATTTCATGACTGCAGTCACTATCTGCAGTGATTTTGGAGCCCCAAAATAAAGTACGTCACTGTTTCCACTGTTTCCGCATCTATTTGCCATGAAGTGATGGGACCAGATGCCATGATCTTTGTTTTCTGAATGTTGAGTTGTAAGCCAACTTTTTCACTGTCCTCTTTCACTTTCATCAAGAGGCTCTTTAGTTCTTCTTTGCTTTCTGCCATAAGAGTGGTATCATCTGCATATCTGAAATTATTGATATTTCTCCAGGCAATCTTGAGTCCAGTTTGTGGTTCATCCATCCCAGCATTCTCATGATGTCCTCTGCATATAAGTTAAATAAGCAGGGTGACAATATACAGCTTGACTTACTCCTTTCCCTGTTTGGAATCAATCTGTTGTTCTGTGTCTAGTTCTACCTGTTGCTTCCTGACCTGCATACAGGTTTCTCAAGAGGCAGGTCATGTGGTCAGGTATTCCCATCTCTCTAATAGTTTTCCAGAATTTGCTTTGGTCCACACAGTCAAAGGCTTTGGCATAGTCAATGAAGCAGAAGTAGGTGGTTTTCTGGAACTGTCTTGCTTTCTTGATGATCCAACAGATGTTGGCAATTTGATCTCTGCTTCCTCTGCATTTTCTAAATCCAGCTTGAACAGAGAACATATTAGTCATAACAAACACCCTCTTCCAACAACACTAGAGAATACTCTACACATGGACATCACCAGATGGTCAATACCGAAATCAGATTGATTATATTCTTTGCAGCGAAAGATGAAGTTCTAAACAGTCAGCAAAAACAAGACCAGGAGCTGACTGTGGCACAGACCATGAACTCCTTATTGCCAAATTCAGACTTAAATTGAAGAAAGTGGGGAGAACCACTAGACTGTTCAGGTATGACCTAAATTAAATCCCTTGACAGTGGAAGTGACAAATAGATTCAAGGGGTTAGATCTGTTAGACAGAGGGTCTGAAGAACTATGGACGGAGGTTCCTCACATTGTATAGGAGGTAGGGATCAAGACCATCCCAAGGAAAATAAATGCAAAAAAGCCAAATGATTGTCTGAGGAGGCCTTACAAATAGCTGTGAAAAGAAGAGAAGTGAAAGGCAAAGGAGAAAAGGAAAGATATACCTATTTGAATGCAGAGTTCCAAAGAATAGCAAGGAGAGATCAGAAAGCCTTCCTCAGGGATCAGTGCAAAGAAATAGAGGAAAACAATAGAATGGGAAAGGAGTAATAACAGATATCAAAAACATTCATTAGGTCTCCAGATATTGGAATTATGAAAATTAACTGTAAAGTGACTAGATCTACTGGGTTTAAATAGAAAAGACAAACTCCAAAATTTCAGCAGGTAACCAGAATCCATACAAAGTGACATGGCAGAGATGAAAAGAAAATCATTAGAAATACCAGGTACTAGAAATTTAAACAACTGATATTAAGAATTAGTACAATGAGTTGCATGGAGATTGGTGTATAATCTCTCTTTTTTTTTTTTTTTTTTTGAAGTCTTTGCATTTATTTCTTAAGTAATTGGTTCACTGATAATTTAGCAACTTTACTAGGTAACTCCACCAAATTACACTCCAAATAACACTATGTCTGGGTTTATACTGGCAAAATTGTGTGCACATTTGCACTAGGAGACACATACAAGGATATTTATAGTAGTGTTGTTTGTAATAATTAAAAACTGTAGAAACTGTAGAAGTTTATTGAGATAACTGTCATATCATTATTCCAGTACAATATTAAGTAACAATTACAGGACACAAACTATATAAAAACATAGATGAACTTCACAAATATAAATGTAAAAACCATTAGACATGAAATAATTCATAGATTATGATTCAAAAAACAGACAAAATTTAGTGGCATATTTAGGAATGCATATAATCTATTGGAGAGCTATGACAAAAATAAGATAGAATTTATACATTTTAGTATAATGGAAAAACATAATAAAAACCTTTATAATTTTAAATACACATGCAAGTGTGTTCTGGGGTGCGGTAACCATATTCTATTTCTTAACCTGTATTTTGAATATATAGATTTTTATTTTTTGATAATTTAGAAATTCATACAATTATGTTGTATAGTATTTTTTCTTTGTCTTCAGTGTTTCAAAACCAAAACTACCTAATCCTGAACACTGAACAAATATTTAATAGAGTAAAATATATATATATACACACTGTAAAATAAATATGCAATGGCACACAAAGCATAAATATTCCTAGACATATAATTAGATAAAATAAAAGCAAAATAGTTTTTCTGTATCAGTATATTTTAAAATATTTGAAGATTTTTATAATGTCCTCCTGACCATCTTCTCTTCTTTGATCAATAAAAAAGTTTCTCATAATTTGCTTTATTATTCTAATTACTCTCTTCTGGACCAATTCCAAGTTTTTTATCAGGTATCGTAATAGTGACCTGAAGGTACTGTCAGTACTGTATAACATCTAGCATTACAGAACAGATTCTTTTTGCCAAATAATTTAGAGACCCAATTTCTTCTACTTTGAGTTTTCAACTTCTTTTCTCAGTTGTTATCTTTGAATGTTTGGAGATTGGTTACTGCCACATTTGTGTTCTAGTCAGTAAAAAGAGAAGTTCAGATTCTACTCAGTTTACCTTTAAGAATTCCATAAAAAGCAATAATTAAATTTGATAATTATACCTAACTTTAATTGATTAATTAGTACAGGACAAGTGCTAGTCTCAGAACTTTGCAATATGTATTTTGGTTCCTGGCATTGTTGTATTTAAAATAAAACTCTTTTTGCTAGGATTTTTAATCCTCTGGTTAATTCATCAAATCCTTCCCTAATGAAGGGTGACATTTGTTAAGCACTGTACATGCTCCATAAGATCGATTGAGAAAGGAGGTGAAATCAACTGGATAAACAAACATGTACTCTATAGATAGATATAGATAGATCAATATGTATCAACTTATTTATTGCCAGATCAGAAGAGATACAATATACCTGTAAGTGAAAAGTTTAACACCATGAACAAAATTAATGGACAAATTATGGATTTTGAAAAAAATGTAAAACACACATGAAAAATATTCCTTAAGGAAAATACTTCAAGATGCCCTGTGAATTGTGGGAGAAATAAAACAGTTTAGTGTTAGGAACTGGTCTGCCATAAATGATTTTGATTTTTCTATAGTAGTAGAAAGTTTGTAAAATATTCTTAATGTTTTCAATTCTTAATGTTTAAAGACATACATCTTTTTGTCTTTTTTATTTACACATTAGTGGATTAAATTCAGTTTCTCATAGTAAGCATATTTTATAGCTTATTGAACAGATATAGTGTTCCATATAAAAGATAACCTGCAAATTTTTTATTAAGATATTTAGCAAAATACTTTATTTCAGAATGATTAGTTAGGGTACACTAGCTGATGAAATTTTATATCCATGTATATCACTAGTTTAAAACAATGGAATCTGATCTCATCCCAGGAAATGGTCCATTGTAGGTGTAATTATCTCTATGTGGCTTTTCTTCACATGACAATTCAGGGACCCAGACTCCTAGTCTGCATCCTTATCATCCTATAAGGACAGAAATTATTGATGGGTAGCTTGCTATGTGTGACATAAGGGGATGTCATAAAACAGTGGATTGTAATAAAAACTTGCATTGATTTGGGCTTAAATAAAACTTTGGATGCACTTGAGATCTATCTATCTATCTATCTGTTTATCTATCTATCTTCTATCTATCATCACCATCTTCTGTCATCACTAGAATGTAAACCTCTTTTAAATGCCACCTCCTCTGCTTGTTGAGAAAAAAAATTAATAAGAAAATTTAAGTATATGTGCCATAAAGATTATTCTGCATTCTTCATTAATACAATTGAAACACAAGTGCATATATAAATTTATAATTACCTGAAAGATAAGGCAAAAATGGATTAAGAATAGAAATGGCAGGATATAAGTGTACTGACTCCAACTAAATTTATTTATAAATTAAATTTAAAAAGTGCTACTAAATTTTTCTGTTGGCAAGTAGGGAAGATTGACTTTAAATTTTAATTATCTTGAAAAGATAACTCCTATAACCCTTTTGGTGAAAAGTTGTAAAAAAAACCAGTAGGCATCTATTGCCCTAGATAAATAAACCCTGTGCCCTGTGGAGCTCACTCAGAGCTGAGGTTTCTCTTGTTCTACAGAAATCTGAAAAACAGCCTAAACTGATTTGTATTTGGGTGGTATTTTGCTTACTAACTAAGCACATGGTGTCCAGAGTCAGAGCCTGGTTGAATTCTTGGTTCCGTCTCTTACCAACTGTGTGAAGTTGAGTGAGTTTCTCAATTTCCTCATGTTTCAGTTTCTTCATGGGAAAAATAATAGTAAAGAGTAAATGAGAGCACACCCATAAAAGTCTAAGACTGGCATCTTTAGAGTAGTGTTCAGTATATTCTGGGTCTGTTAACCCATATTATTTTATTTATTTATTTATTTTTAACCCACATTATTTTAAAGAAGTCCAGGATTTTCATTTCCAGGAGGACTTTCTCTGATGGAAATGGGGTCACAGGTTCTTACACTATTATAGGTTGCATAGGGTGACCTGTTGGAAAGAGTAATGATAGTTTGATCAAAGTCTAGTGTTAAGTAAGGGCAATAAGACCTCTGATGAAATGGTGAGTCTGGTCTATGATCTTGACTTAAAGCCAAGACCAAAAAATATATATCGGAAGGCTTGCTTCAGCACAATGCAGATGATACAGGAAGTTTCTCCATGCCAAGCCAACTGGCCATAGTGGGACTCTGGAAAAACATGTAGATGTGAAATAAAGACATTTTTAAGTTGGTAACCAACATAAGGCACTGTTACAGTCTGAGGAAGGAAAGTCCTCAATGAGCTGCTGTAGATGCACGTGTCTGTAGGTGTGGGCTTCACCATATGGAATATGTCAAGAGGGAAGATCACCAGCACTAACAACAATGGGGTCCAATTGCTCTCTCATCTTGCTGTTTGCAGCAGATTTAATTTCCATTGATTCTAATGAATGTCTTAATATCATAGGGCCAAGACTTTAAAGAGGAGTTGTAAGGCTTCCAATTAGCAGATTTGGGAAACAGAAACAATGCTACATATATCAGAATTGTATTTTCACTAATAAATAGTCTTATCAATTCAGTATCTTAAATTCCAAAATTATTTTTGTAGCATCTGCTCAGTGAAAAGGATACTATGGATAGCATGATATTGTAGAGTGAAATGTAGGAGCTAAAAGGATATTGAATTATTTCATTCTGCATAATGGTATTTATAAGAATGTATGTTAAAGAATGTTTTGGAAAGAATAACTGTAAACTAGTATATCCTAGTATATCCTTCCAAAACATTGCGCATTTCATAAGCATTAAGTAGCTAAATGTCCAAGTACAGGAAATGAAGTTAGCAGTAATATACAAAAACAGATAAAGCAAGTTGACAGAAACAAGACAACCTGTTTATTATAAAAGGTAATATTTTTATTATTAAAAAGGATAGGTAAGAATGAACAAAGAAAAAAACAAACATAAAGAAGATATAAAACAGCTAAAGAAGTTAAGCGAGAGAGAAGCTACATAGAAGGAATCAGGAGAGATAAACTGATGAAAGTAGAAGCAAGTGAATTAGAAAATATTTTTACAGTAAAAATTTGACAAGTAGATTCAAGGAATAATATATTAATTATTTTTAAGTAACCAAAAATTTATTTAAGAAATAAGAATAAACACTTGAAGATATGAAGTTTATAATACCCTAATAGTGCATGAGGTTAAAAATGATAAATTATGTGTCAAGTGCAGTAAACTGTTCTATAGTATAAGTAAAGTGATTATCAAACAGGTGTAATCCTTACACTCATGGAATTCAAAATTTAATAGATGAATGTGACAATGACAACCCAAAAAATTAATTACACATATTGCAAACTGACAAGTTCACTAGAGGAAACAACAGGCATCTTGTAATAAGAAATATTAGGCTGTATCAGATTTACATAGATGGTAAATGCAGATCTATCTGAGGAGGCAGTATTTTAGCTGATACCTAAAAGATGAAGGAGGAGAATATGGTTACAGTTAAAAGAAACAGCTTATTCAAAGGTTCTAAGATGGCAAACACTTGGAGTGTTTGGACAATGTTGATGTCAACATGGCAGAAGATTCAGTCATGTCTACTTTAGTAAATTTGGGCAGATTCAAGACTGTATCTATAAGACTGTTTTTCACGGATTTTGATAACTAATACATTTCTTACATATATGACAAATGATAGAAATATACTAAGTATTACTTGTGATCAGGATATGCCTGTTAGGGTTTGTTTTACATTTAAACTTCATCTGCCATATGAGTTTCAGCAATAAGGAAATATGGGGAAAAGGCTCACTGCATAAGAATTAGGCTTCCTTAGTGGCTCAGACAATAGAGAATCTGCCTGCAATGCAGGAGACTGAGTTCAATCCCTGGATTGGGAAGATCCCTGGATTGGAGAAGGAAATGGCTACCCATTCCAGTATTCTTGCCTGGGAAATCCCAGGATCAGAAGAGTCTGGTGAGCAAGAGTCCATGGGATTGCAAAGAGTCAGACACAACTGAGTGACCAAACATGCATACAAGAATGAAGTAACTAAAATAAGTAACTAGACTTTTAAAGCAGTGAGTTCTAATGTTTGTCTAAGGACTTCTTTACATTCTTACTGACTATACTGAGAATCATTGAATATCTCCTCTACCATTGTTCTTTCTATGCCAAGCCTGTTTTTCTATGTAGAATGTAATTTTATCTTTATCTGAACATTTGAATCTTTTCCTCTAGTTTTTCTGAGCGCATTCTATTTTTTACTAGAATCCCTTGCCTAGAAAATCAAGTTTGGTTGTTTTAAATCACCACATAACCTGCTATTTATTTCCCACTCATGATAATTGAGCAGCAAGGAAAAATGAACTTGTAGTCCAAATTTCAGCCTACTATATGTGAGATTCTCGTCACTTGAAAGGGATATTGGAGCTATTCTGTCTCTGGTCATTTGTTACCAAGTAAATCAACAGAGTTAATGTCATAGTTTTCATGAGTTTCAGAAGGCTTTATGTTACTTCTTTGATACAAATATCAGGAAACCATATTTGCAGCAGATGGATGTCATGTATACCTGTGACTGACTTTGTACTTCTGAACGAAGAATTGCTGACTACCACTGATATTTGACATGAAATATTGAGTATCTACAATCATCTTTTTCTAAACTTATTTGTGGTTTTATAGAATACTTTTTTGTGTGACTCAGAGTACTCTTCAGGGAGTGTTAAACCCATTGTCCTGCTTCAGGGTTTTAAGATTTCTTTTTTTGTTGTTTCCACAAAGAAACTACAGTTCCCTTGCCTCAGTTTTTCTGGATGTCTTGCATTGTACTTGACTACGACATTCTAAAGCTCTATTACTTGTTTTCCTATTTCTAGTTGGGATACAGAAAAGATAGCACACATAGTATTGGTTGTCTTAAAAAGGAAGACAAGGATCTTCGTGACTAGCAGGCACTGTAAGAATCACAAATATAAGAGCACATGTTGAAATAGCTCACTTGAAATAGCATTTGATTTATGCATTCCATAGAAATTCTATGTACTTTTATTATCTAAACACTTCTTTTGTACAGACGTATGATTCTTTCATTCTTAGAAACATACTTCTGCTAAAATGACAAATGTTCATAAACAGCAATGTTTTTTCCCAGTTTTTTTTTTTAATAGAAACCCATTATAACAAATGGTATCACATTGAAGACTCCCGACTACACTCTCAAAATGATCCATTCAAAATGCAAAAAAATGCCTTTTGCATTTCTTACAACAGTTTTATTGTTTCAGTAGAGGATTATATTTTAAATATGCTTGAATGTATAGAATTTATATCTCATATAATAGTATTTTCCAAATATGAGATGTCTACAGACTTATAGAGGACATATGTAATAAAATTGCTTTTTACATTTGTAGCATGTAGTATTATTTGTAATTAACCATTAATGATATTTGTTTTATATGTCTCTCATTTCTGTTCATGTCCTTTTCATGGATTTATCTTATAGGAAAACCTGTATCTGTGCTTGAAATAAAATAGTGCTAGGAGCTCAGTTGCTTCAGCCATGTCCGACTCTTTGTGACCCCATGGACTGTAGTCCGCCAGTCTCCTCTGTCCATGGGATTTTTTTCAGGCAAGAATGCTGGAGTGGGGTGCTGTTTCCTCCTCCAAGAGATCATCAAGACCCAAAGATTGAATCTGCATCTCCTGCATTGGCAGGCAAATTCTTTACCACTGAGCCACCAGGACATTCTGGTTGAAATAAAGTGAAGAATGTTTTTAGTACTTGTGTACTTTCAGTATATATTCAACCTGAAAAGAACCATGATGTAGTGGAGAGAACATGACCTTTAGAGATTGTTAAAGGTGGATTTGAATCCTGTTTTCTCCCTTCTGATATGTGTGTATGTATGAAAATTTTAAGAACGTTTTTGATGTTGGAATTTAAGTCAATATGTCAGTGAAATATTTTTCGATCAGGAAATAATTTGGGCTCTTCTTATGTTATTCACCAGCCTGTCTATTTTAGAAATGCCTAAGTGTGTGTTTTAGGCATTATTTTCCATTTTTTCTTCCTTGTTTCATATTTCTATCAAAAGACACTAATATAGTCTGCACTTTTAAGATGCCTTTTAATATGAATGCTGTTCAGTCCTTTTTAAAGCATCCTAACTTCTTTCTGCTCCCATTCCTGCCTATCAAAATAGTGTCCTTATTACAAGGTTCACCTCAAATTTCAATTTCCAGATAAAGACTTCCTAAATCTCCAAGTAGTTTCTCTTGTGAGTGCCTACAGAATTTAACCAAGGCACATTGATTCTTTTTCAAATATTAAAAGAAGTTCTTAAAGTATTTGATAACTTTTTTCATATTAGTCTTTGCTAGCCTACACTTGTTCTCCAAAAGTTTTTCTGCTCTTTCTCAATTTGAGGCATTTCTTATGTTATTCGTTACACCTGGTGCTCTCCTTATTCTTCATTGCTTTCATCTGGCAATTTTAAACCATCCTTAGACATCTCTTTCACCAGGAAATGCTATGTCATTTTCATGGTGAGGGCTGGATTAATGTACTTTGTACCATTTGCTCAGTTTCTTTTATTATGAATGCACAAGTATCCTGTGAGCATTTGTCACATTGCAATGTATTTGCTCATATATCTGGCTCTTCTTTCATCGTAATGTAAGCCTTCCTAAGAAAAATAATTTTTCCGGTTTACTATTATTGCATGCTTGAATGCCTGGCAAAGATATGGTTGCACATGAATATTGTGTAAGCATCCAATTTGTCTCTATTAAATAAAAGATTAACCATAACTTAATAAACTGATGACTTTTTATATTTCCATTTGAAAGATGTTTTTATTTATCCTATTATATGCTAAGTTACTTGAAGTCAAGGATTTTTCCAAAAAATCTTTATTATTCACCAGCTACACTAGTGCTCAATTGGCATCTTCTAAATTTATTGTATTTATGTTCAAAGAGTTTGTATGTAATATTTTTGTAGTTATGAAAAATAATATTTATAATACTTTAAAATGTAAGAAGTTGATATCAGTGCTTTTTAAATGAGTGTACAAGAACATGACTTTTTGATTCTATGGTAGTAGACTGAGCAGTTGACCTGCAAAGAAAATAAACTCCATAACTTAAATTTTTCTCTTAGGACTGAAAATCAAAATGTTTGTTTGATAATATTGATGCCCAAATTAGGATGGGGAAATGCTTCTGCTGAACTATTTAGAAGAATTTATTTTAAAACATCAGATATATTCATAGGAATTTTATCACTTAAAGAAAACTGAATTAAAATTAGAGAACCCAAAATTAGAAGTTTGAAACTGACTTCTAGTCCTGTAGTAGAAGTCAGTTACTTCCAGTAACTGTAGACTTTGTGGCAAGACATCAAACTTCTGTGTATATACAAAAATGGTCTCAAAGTAGATGATTTTAAAAATCCTTTGGATTTTTCAGCTCTAAAATTATGATGCAACATGAGAAATCAAAGATGAACATGCAGTGAACTTAAGTCATACAGTTTAATTTTATCTCTATTTTAAGTTGACTAAAATCCTTCTTGGTGTTTAGTGGAAATGGTTGGAATATGAGTTTAAAAATCATAATAGATATAAAATACTAATTGGTCTAATGACAATTGTATGCAATTTAAAGTATGACAGATTCTCTCTATTGTACGCCTGTTCATTTATTTATTCTCGTTTTTTTTGCTACCCTCTTCACATATCCTGGGTGGAGTGTCAGATTAAATTAGTTATCACCTGCAGGGTGTAAAAACTTTAATAAATGAGATGTCCTGAAGCTTACTTATTTATTGGGCCATTCTAGATGTTTATAATATCTGCATAATAACTGCACAGGAAGAACATTTTATTTTTTATGTCCTCATGGGTTATTTGTGTGTGTGTGTGTGTGTATGCATGCGTACACATTTTTTAAAGCCCCACCTATAGCCACAAAAAACCCTATTATCATGAAACAGTAAGAGAACAAAATATGCTAGGAGCAAAATTCTCTGAAAAGCAATTCAATAACAGCAGTGGCACTCCTGAGAAACATAAATTTTAATAGTCATCTTGTCCATTGTCGCTAATGTAATCAACTAAGAAAGAGCAACAAAATTATTCAGCTATATTCAATTTCTGGTAGAGAAGAAAAACAAAAACAGTGATGCTTAAATATTTTGTAACAACTCCTATTAAATGCAGCTGACCTTTCTGAGGATAGCATTGTGACAGTGTAATGGAAAATTCTTTGTTTTTCCATCTGTGTTTATATATCATAAAATATTTTACAACTCATAGACATATAAAATGTTTTTATCTATCATTAAGGGCACATAATTCCTGGTTACAGTGAAGTATTAGTTTACTTTACCTCTGTTTGCAATAAAATATAATGTAGTATAATGTTCATTCTAGGGGCCTCCCTGGAGGTTCAGTGGTAAAAAATCCACCCGCCAGTGCTGGAGACGCTTGTTTGATTCCTGGGTGGAAAAGATCCCCTGGAGAAGGAGATGGGTACCTATTTAGTATTCTTGCCTGGGAAATCCCATGGACAGGACTCCATGGACAGAAAGCCCATGGAACCTGGCAGGCTGCAGTCCATGCGGACACAAAGAGTTGGACACGATTTAGTGTCTAAACAAGGGCAACAACGTTCATTCTACACTAACTTCCTCTATTGAAAACTATCAACAATCACAAAAAAACTTGTGATTCTATTGCTCTGAATATAGCTGAGTGGCTCTGTTTTCATTAGGAAAAATAAATCCACAGATTTTAAGCTAGTAGGCATGATGATGTATCTGTTAAGTAATGTCCAAATATTTACCTACTAAGAGGACTTCCTTATTTTCCTCTCAAAACTGAGTCCAGGGTCAATAAACCCTTTGATCTGCTCCAATGTTTTTTAAGGCTTTTCACTCAAAATGCAGCTTTAGTGATAAGTATAATTGCCTAGAACCTGATTGTGAAGAATAGGAAACATCGATGCAACTTTTTTGCAATACTGGCAGTTTTTTCCAATACCATTAGCTTATTATCCTAACAAACGGTTGTAAAATTCTCAACTTATTTTATTGACATATCATATGAATTGTTGATATCTTAAAACTCCCTACAGATTTTAACTTTTTTCTTGATTTATAAGAAATACTAGCAATGAGATGACTATTAGGACAATGACATGGGCACAATAATTGTTTACTAAACTCAAACAGTTTTTACTGTTATATATAATATATAGCTAGATCCACAGATATTATGTTTTGTAATTTTTAAACATTGAAGTATAGTTGATTTACAGTGTCATGTTAGTTTCAAGTGTTCAGCACAGTGATTCAGTTTTGTGTGTGTGTGTGTGTATTCTTTTTCAGATTCCTATCCCCTACAGGTTATTGTAAAATATTGTGTATAGTTCCCTGTTCTATATAGTAGGTCTTTGTTGGTTATATATTTTATACACAGTAGTGTATATATGTTATTCCCAAACCTCCTATTTTATCCCCCCATCCCCCTTCCCCTTTGGTAACCATTTGTTTTCTATGTCTGTGGGTCTATTTCTATTTTATAAATAAGATCATTTGTATCTTTTTTTCAGATTCCACATATAAACGAAATTATCTGTTTGTCTTTCTCTGGATAACTTTGCTTACTATGACAACCTCTAGGTTTATCCATGTAGCTAAAAATGTCATTATTTCATTTTTTATGGTTGAGTAATATTCCATTGTATATATGTACCACATCTTCTTTATCCATTCCTCTGTTGGTGGATATTTAGGTTGTTTTCATGTCCTGAATATAAATAGTGCTGCAGTGTAAATAGTGCTGCAATGAACATTGGGGTGTATTTTTTTGAATTGTGGTTTTCTCCAAATATATTCCCAGGAGTGGGGATGCTAGATCAAAATGTAGCTCTATTTTTTGGTTTTTAAGTAAGCTTCATACTGTTCTCCATAGTGATAGTACCAGTTTACATTCTAACCAATAGTGTAGGAGGGTTTCTTTTTCTCCACACTTCCTCCAGCATTTATTATATGTAGACATTTTGATGACTGACGTTTTGACTGGAGTGATGTGATACTTCATTACAGTTTTGATTTGTATTTCTCTAATAATTAGCTATGTTGAGCATCTTTTCATGTGCCTCTTGGCCATCTGTATATCTTCTTTTGGGAAATGTCTGCTTAAGTCTTCTATCCATGTTTGATTGTGTTGTTTGTTTTTTGATATTGAGATGTATGTGCTGTTTGTATATTTTGCACATTAATCCCTTGCCAGGTGCTTCATTTGAAAATATTTTCCCATATTCTGAGGGTTGTTTTTCATTTTGTTTATGGTTTCCTTTGCTGTGCAAAAGCTTTCAAGTTTAATTAGATCCCATTTATTTTTGCTTTTATTTTCATTACTCCAGGAGGTGGGTCAAAATGATCTTGCTGTGGTTTTTACTAAAGAGTGTTCTACCTATGTTTCCCTCTAAAAGTTTTATAGTGTCTAGCCTTATCTTTAGACCTCTAATCCTTTGTGAGTTTATTTTTGTGTGTGGTTTTAGGCAATGTTCTAATTTCACTTTTATATGTAGCAGTCCAGTTTTCCTAGGATCACTTATTGAGGACACTGTCTTTTCTCCATTGAACATTCTTTCCTCCTTGTTGTAGACTAAAAGGCTATGTGTGTATGGGTTTTTTTCTGGGCTTCCCTTGTGGCTCAGCTGGTAAAGAATCTGTCTGCAATGTGGGAAACCTGGGTTCAATCCCTGGGTTGGGAAGATCCCCTGGAGAAGGGAAAGGCTACCCACTCCAGTATTCTGGCCTGGAGAATTCCCTGGACTGCATAGTTCACGGAATTGCAAAGAGTTGGACACGACTGAGTGATTTTCGCTTCACTTCCTACTGTTCCTTTGATCTGTATGTGTGTTTGTGCCACTACCTTAAGTGTTTTGGTTACTGTAGCTTTGTAGTATCACCTGAAATCAGGGAGCTTCATTCCTTCAGCTCCATATTTATTTCTCAATATTGCTTTAATGAAATTAATAATCCCAACAGTGCAGGGTCATCATCATGCTTTGAGACAGAACATGTAGAATGAGTAGCAAATTTCAATTAATAACTTTTAGTATATTATGTATAACAAGTATATTACTTTCTTGCTCTCAAAATTTTAAGCAGTTTTCTAGTGGAAGAGAATGAGAAGAACATATCCTTTTAAGAAACTGCATGAAAATTCATCAAGACAGTTGGAAAAAAGAGAGGCCTGGAGTTGGTTTACATACCTCAAGAAGGTATGTGAACAACTTTACAGTGTGTATAAGTGCTGAATAACAGATCAAGTAATTTTACTTGGGAATATGAGCAATGATAGCCAACACCATGTTCAAATTGAATGTTAACCTTGCTTTATACCAAATATAAGGTGATAACACAGGGATATGGACTCTATGGGTGTTAGAACAAACCTATGCGTACACACTCTGGACTGTAGATGCATATGAAAACATGTGAGCTTTGCAATTAAATGTGAAGACATAATACATATCCTTTAGAGTACAAATGAAAAGTAGATTTAGATCTATTCAAATAGATCTATTCAAGATGTAGAAGCACAGTTTAAGAACAGGGGTTTACCTTGTTTTAAGAGAAAGATTATATTTTGCTGACTAATTGCATCTTTTTTTAATAGTTTTGTAATAAGAATGCTATAGTGTTAATTTTTAACATTAATTTTGATTACATAATTTATATAGCTGGACTTTCATATAATATATAATGGTATATATAATGGCATTTACTTCAATACATTTAACAAAATAAAAATTGCTCCTATGTTCCCTTTCTTTAGTTTTTATTACCTAAAACTCCTTTTGGAGTCAACAATGCCATACTTGCCTATTTTTTTTTTTAATTTTAGAACAAAAAAAAAAAAAAAACAAGAAAATAAACACATTATGATAGTAAAAAATATCCAGGATAGTTCATACTGTGTAACTAGAACATTGATCAATCTTATTATTTTATTGTAAAGTTTATTTTGTACTTTATAAATATAAATTTGACTTTCTTAGTCCTTCCTGAAATCATTTCTGGTTGAAGCAGAATTATAGTGGGAAGATCACCTAGATAACAAGATTTATGATTTCATTTTTACAACTGATTTCTGGGAGATCAAAAAACCCTGTTAGCATATGTATGCTTCACTTTTTTTCTAATTCCTCTTTCTAAATGAGGTATTTAAAATGTGCAACTGGGATGTTGAGATAATTTTTTCCAAAGCATTTATTCTTAAATCTGAAAATTTTTATAGACAGTAAAATGGTTTTGTATAACTATAGCTTTAATGCTTTTTTTTTTTCTAGGAGAAATTACCAAATTATTATTCTTTCATCAAGGACTAAATATATTCTTTTATATTTCCAAAGCATGGTCCCTGCTGACAAGGACAATTGAACATAGTTAAAAAGGAAGCAGCTTTTAATTTATTTTCAGTTGGCAACCACAAGAATGGATTCTTTCTGTTATTTATTTTTATTTAATCTTTGAGGCCAATGGCTCCCTAGTGAGAGGATAATATGAATTCAGCAATCAGGACATTATTTTAACATCCCTTACATGCCGTGATAAGTTTCTGCATAGCATTCCCTTGTGTCAGGCAGAAGACAGAATGAAGAAAATCTTTTGCAGTATGATTTTTGAATGTTTGTTCATTCTTTAGAAGCATCAGAGGTTCCTAGAATACCTGAAAATACAGTTGCAACCTATGAGATTATATGCATTCCAGAATGGCACTACCTGGCTCTGTGTTGAATTCACAGTTTTACCAGGTATATTTCTGCATTTCACAACAAATCAGAGAATAACAAAAGAATTACAATTGCATTTCTAATATGACCAACTCACAAATGGGCCATTAATTTAATGAGAAGACAAGGACATTTCTGATCCTCATCTTCCTTGACCTTCCCTGATGTTATCCTTATTTCATTTATGATGAGTTAATATTATATCCTGTGGAGGTACAGGTCAGTAGTGGACTGCTGCAGGTGCTGGGGCTCTGGGTGCAGCAGACTTGTGTATGGCTTAGGCCCTCTTGGAGGAAGTTGTCATTAACCCCACCATAGAGCCGCCAGGCAGGAGGAGAAGGGGACGACAGAGGATGTGATGGTTGGATGGCATCACCGACTCAATGGACATGAGTTTGAAAAAATTCCAGGAGTTGGTGACGGACAGGGAGGCCTGGCATGCTGCGGTCCATGGGTTGCAGAATCAGACATGACTGAGCGACTGAACTGAACTGAGAGCAGCCAGAACTTAGACAGGACTTGGGAAACAGACTCTTGAGGGGTACAAACAGAACGTGGTGTGCACCAGGACCCAGGAGAAAGGAGCAGTGACCCCACAAGAGGCTGACCCAGACTTGCCCATCAGTGGCCAGGAGACTCTGGTGGACACGTGGGTCAGTGGTGGCGGATTGGGGGCATTGAGTGTAGCAGTGCATTCATGGGATTTTTGGAAGGAGGTCACCATTATCTTCATTACCGCCACCATAGTTTGGCCCCAGGTAACGCACTGGTCATAGCAAACACCCTCTTCCAACAACACAAGAGAAGACTCTACGCATGGGCATCACCAGATGGCCAATATCGATATCAGATTGATTATATTCTTAGCAGCCAAAGATGGAGAAGCAAAACAATATAGTCAGCAAAACAATATACTCAGCAAAAACAAGACCGGGAGCTGACTGTAGCTCAGATCATGAACTCCTTATTGCAAAATTGAGACTTAAACTGAAGAGAGTAGGGATAACCTCTAGACCATTCAGGTATGACTTAAATCAAATCCCTTATCAATATACAGTGGAAGTGAGAAATAGATTTAAGGGACTAGATCTGATAGACAGAGAGCCTGATGAACTATGGACGGAGGTTCGTGATATTGTACAGGAGACAGGGATCAAGACAATCCCCATGGAAAAGAAATGCAAAAAGGCAAAATGGTTGTCTGAGGAGGGCTTACAAATAGCTGTGAAAAGAAGAGAAGCAAAAGCAAAGGAGAAAATGAAAGATATTCCCATTTGAATGCAGAGTTCCAAAGAATAGCAAGGAGAGATAAGAAAGCCTTCCTCAGTGATCAATGCAAAGAAATAGAGGGAAACAACAGAATGGGAAAGAGTAGAGATCTTTTCAAGAAAATTAGAGATACCAAGGGAACATTTCATGCAAAAATGGGCTCAATAAAGGACAGATATGGAATGGACCTAACAGAAGCAGAAGATATTAAGAAGAGGTGGCAAGAATACACAGAAGAACTGTACAAAAAAGATCTTCATGACCCAGATAATCACAATGGTGTGATCACTCACCTAGAGCCAGACATCCTGGAATGTGAAGTCAAGGGGGCCTTAGGAAGCATTACTATGAATAAAGCTAGTGGAGGTGATGGAATTCCAGTTGAGCTATTTCAAATCCTCAAAGATGATGCTGTGAAAGTGTTGCACTCAATATGCCAGCAAATTTGGAAAACTCAGCAGTGGCCACAGGACTGGAAAAGGTCCGTTTTCATTCCAATCCCTAAGAAAGGCAATCCCAAAGAATGCTCAAACTACCGCACAATTGAACTCATCTCACACGCTAGTAAAGTAATGCTCAAAATTCTCCAACTCAGGCTTCAGCAATACATGAACCGAGAACTTCCAGATGTTCAAGCTGTATTTAGAAAAGACAGAGGAACCAGAGAGCAAATTGCCAATATCTGCTGGATCATTGATAAAGCAGGAGAGTTCCAGAAAAACATCTATTTCTATTTGTTGACTATGCCAAAGCCTTCAACTCTGTGGATCACAATAAACTGTGGAAAATTCTGAGGGAGATGATGGGAATACCAGACCACCTGACCTGCCTTTTGAGAAACCTGTATGCAGGTCAGGAAGCAACAGTTAGAACTGGACATGGAACAACAGACTTGTTCCAAATAGGAAAAGGAGTATGTCAAGGCTGTATATTGTCACCCTGCTTATTTAACATATATGCAGAGTACATCATGAGAAATGCTGGGCTGGAAGAAGCACAAGCTGGAATCAAGATTTCCAGGAGAAATATCAATAACCTCAGATATGCAGATGACACCACCCTTATGGCAGAAAGTGAAGAGGAACTAAAAGGCCTGTTGATGAAAGTGAAAGAGGAGAGTGAAAAAGTTGGCTTAAAGCTCAACATTCAGAAAACTAAGATCATGGCATCTGGTCCCATCACCTCATGGGAAATAGATGGGGAGACAGTGGAAGCAGTGTCAGACTTTATTTTTTGGGGTTGCAAAATCACTGCAGATGGTGATTGCAGCCATGAAATAAAAGACGCTTACTCCTTGGAAGGAAAGTTATGACCAATCTAGATAGCATATTAAAAAGCAGAGACATTACTTTGCCAACAAATGTCTGTCTGGCCAAGGCTATGGTTTTTCCAGTAGTTATGTATGGATGTGAGAGTTGGACTGTGAGGAAAGCTGAGCACTGAAAAATTGATGCTTCTGAACTGTGGTGTTGGAGAAGACTCTTGAGAGTCCCTCGGACTACAGGGAGATCCAAGCAGTCCATCCTGAAGGAGATCAGTCCTGGGTGTTCATTGGAAGGACTGATGCTGAAGCTGAAACTCCAATACTTTGTCCACTGATGCAAAGAGTTGACTCATTGGAAAAGACCCTGATGCTGGGAGGGATTGGGGGCTGGAGGAGAAGGGGACAACAGAGGATGAGATGGCTGGATGGCATCACCAACTCGATGGGCATGAATTTGAGTAAACTCCGGGAGTTGGTGATGGACAGGGAGGCCTGGCGTGCTGCAATTCATGGGTCACAAAGAGTCGGACATGACTGAGCGACTGAAGGAAACTGAAATAGCAGGGAGGGAACACAGCCCAACCCACCAACAGAAAATTGGATTAAAGATTTACTGAGCATGGCCCCGCCCATCAGAACAATACTCAATTGCCCTCTCAGTCACCTTTCCCATCAGCAAGCTTCCATAAGCCTCTTATCTTTCTCCATCAGAGGGAAGACTGACTGAAAACCACAATCACAGAAAACTATCCAATCTGATCACATGGACCACAGCCTTGTCTAACTCAAAAAAACTATGAGCCATGCCATGTAGGGCCACTCAAGACAGGTGGGTCATGGTGGAGAGGTCTGACAGAATGTGGTCCACTGAAGAAGGGAATGGTAAACCACTTCCCTTGAGAACCCCATGAACAGTATGAAAAGGCAAAAAGACAGGACACTGAAAGATGAACTCCCCAGGTCGGTAGGTGCCTAATATCCTACTGGAGATCAGTGGAGAAATTACTCCAGAAAGAATGAAGAGATGGAGCCAAAGCAAAAACACCACCCCGTTGTGGATGTGACTGGTAATGGAAGTAAAGTCCGATGCTGTAAACAGCAATATTGCATAGGAACCTGAAATGTTAGGTCTTTGAAACAAGGTAACTTGGAAGTGGTCAAATAGGAGATGGCAAGAGTAAACATCAACATTTTAGGAATCAGCGAACTAAAATGGACTCGAATGGGTGAATTTAACTCAGATGACCATTATATATACTACTGTGGGCAAAAATCCCTTAGAAAAAATGGAGCCACCATCATACTCAGCAAGAGTCTGAGATGCAGTACTTGGATGCAATCTCAAAAATGACAGAATGATCTCCATTCGTTTCCAAGGCAAACCATTCACTATCACAATACTCGAAGTCTATGTCCCGAACAGTAATGCTGAAGAAGCTGAAGTTGAATGGTTCTATGAAAACCTACAAGACCTTCTAGAACTAACACCCAAAAAAGATGTCCTTTTCATTATAGGGGACTGGAATGCAAAAGTAGGAAGTCAAGAAATACCTGGAGTAACAGGCAAATTTTGCCTTGGAGTATAGAATGAAACAGGGCAAAGGCTAATAGAGTTTTGCCAAGAGAAAGCACTGGTCACAGCAAACACCCTCTTCCAACAACACAAGAGAAAACTCTACACATGGACATCACCAGATGGCCAACACCGAAATCAGATCGATTATATTCTTTGCAGCCAAAGATGCAGAAACTCTGTACAGTCAGCAAAAATAAGACCAGGAGCTGATGGTGGCTCAAACCATGAATGCCTTATTGGCAATTTCAGACTTAAATTGAAGAAAGTAGGGAAAACCACTAGACCATTCAGGTATGACCTAAATCAAATCCCTTATGATTATACAGTGGAAGTGAGAAATAGATTCAAGGGATTAGATTGGATAGACAGAGTCCCTGAAGACCTATGGATGGAGGTTCATGACATTTTACAGAATGCAGGGATCAAGACCATCCCCAACAAAAAGAAATTCAAAAAGGCAAAATGGTTGTCTGAGGAGGCCTTACAAATAGTTGTGACTAGAAGAGAAATGAAAGGCAAAGGAGAAAAGGAAAGATATACCCATTTGAATGCACAGTTCCAAAGAATAGCAAGGAGAAATAAGAAAGCCTTCCTTAGTGATCCATGTAAGGAAATAGAGGAAAACAATACAATGGGAAAGACTAGATATCTCTTCAAGAAAATTAGGGATACCAAGGGAACATTTCATGCAAAGATGGGCACAATAAAGGACAGAAATGGTAGGGACCTAACAGAAGCAGAAGGTATTAAGAAGAGGTGCCAAGAGCACAAAGAACTATACAACAAAGATCTTCATGACCCTGGAAATCACGATGGTGTGATCACTCACCTAGAGCCAGATGTCCTGCAATGCGAAGTCGAGTGGGCCTTAGGAAGTATAACTACAAGCAAAGTTAGTGGAGATGATGAAATCCCGGTTGAGCTACTTCAAATCCTAAAAGATGATGCTCTGAAAGTGCTGCACTCAATATGCCAGCAAATTTGGAAAACGCAGCAGTGGCCACAGAACTGGAAAAGGTCAGTTTTCAATCCAATCCTAAAGAAAGGTAATGCCAAAGAATGGTCAAACTACTGCACAATTGCACCCGTCTCACATGCTAGTAAAGTAATGCTCAAAATTCTCCAAGCCAGGCTTCAACATTACATGAACCGTGAACTTCCAGATGTTCAAGCTGGATTTAGAAAAGGCAGAGGAACCAGAAATCAAATTGCCAGCATCTGTTGAATCATTGAAAAAGCAAGAGAGTTCCAGAAAAATATCTACTTTTGCTTTAGTGACTATGCAAAAGCCTGTGACTGTATAGATCACAACAAACTGTGGAAAATTCTTCATGAGGTAGGAATAACAGACCACCTGACCTTCCTCTTAAGAAACCTGTATGCAGGTCATGAAGCAACAGTTAGAACTGGACATGGAACAAAAGACCAGCTCCAAATCAGGAAAGAAGTACGTCAAGGCTGTATATTGTCACCCTGCTTATTTAGCTGATATACAGGTTGCATCATGAGAAACTCTGGGCTGGATGAAGAACAAGCTGGAATCAAGATTGCCAGGAGAAATATCAATAACCTCAGATATGCAGATGACAGCACCCTTATGGCAGAAAGCAAAGAAGAACTAAAGGGCCTCTTGATGAAAGCGAAAGAGGAGAGTGAAAAAGTTGGCTTAAAACTCAACATTTAAAAAACTAAGATCATGGTATCTGGTCCCATCACTTCATGGCAAATAGATGAAGAAACAATGGAAAGAGTGACAGAAATTTTTTTTGGCTCCAAAATCACTGCATATGGTGACTGCAGCCATGAAATTAAAAGATGCTTGGTCCTTGGAAGAAAAGTTATGACCAACACAGACAGCATATTAAAAAACAGAGACATTACTTTACCAACAAAGGTCCGTCTAGGCAAAGCTATGATTTTTCCAGTGGTCATGTATGGATGTGAGAATCGGACTGTAAAGAAAGCTGAGAGCTGAAGAACTGATGCTTTTGAACAGTGGTGCTGGAGAAGACTCTTGAGAGTCCCTTGGACTGCAAGGAGATCCAACCAGTCCATCCTGAAGGAGATCAGTCCTGAATATTCATTGGAAGGACTGATGCTGAAGTGGAAACTCCAATATTTTGGCCACCTGATGCAAAGAACTGACCCATTGGAAAGATCCTGATGCTGGGAAGGATTGAAGGCAGGTGGAGAAGGGGACAACAGATGATGAGGTGGTTGGATGGCATCATTCACTCAATGGACATGAGTCTGGGTAAACTCTGGGAGTTGGTGATGGACAGGGAGGCCTGGTGTGCTGCAGTCCATGGGGTCGCAAAGAGTCAGACAGGACTGAGTGACTGAACTGAACTGAATATAGTCATATTTTAGCAAATTTTTGGTTTTACTGAGCTAGCATTTAGTATATCACTTTCATGTGCCTTTTCTCACTACAAATGAATTACATATTTCCAGACAACTTAGCAAAACAGACTATTAGTATTCATGTATTATGAGGTTGGATGATAAAATGACTAATTACAGAAGAATCTGATAGAATGTGCTTCTTTGTCATTGTCTTTGTGATCCTGTGTTTTTAGGTATTGATGAAAAAGCAAGGTATTACCTTGTTACTAATCCAAGATTTAGAGTCAGCATGTAAGATTCAAAATAATTATGATGGTCCATTTTTGATACATGAAGTATGTCACTTTTTATTCACGCTTGATTGCATTAATTTTTAGATGAATTCAGCCAAGAATGATATTGCACAAGATATGGATTTTGGGCAATGATAGAAAATGAAATAGTGTATTTGAGCTTTTTAAAAAGGGATTACTCTCTTTAAAAAAAAACCCTAAGTTTTAAAAATAACAAAATTTGCCATATCATCTAAAACTTTCAATGTCGATAATGTAATAAATATTATATTGTTATTAAAAGAGAAAAGTTAAAAACCCAAAACCTGTTTAGGATGTACTAATGTTTTACATAGGAAAAGGAGGATTAATTATATTCTATCAAATATTTTGTATTACCTAGAAACCTAGTTTTAGGGCTACTGATTAAAGTTAATTGTTTTGGATTTGATTTTATTAAACAAAATAACTGTATAAGAGCCACTTTATACAAAAGAAATGTAGCAGAATTTGGGATAAAGCTATTTGCATAACTGAAATCACATTGACAGAAGGATGCAAATGGAGAAGACAAAAGGTTTCTAGTTGGATTATTTGTTGATTGGCACACAGTGGAGAAAGTAGCTACCACTATTTTATCTGAATGAGAGCTCATGAAATGAGTACAACTAAGATAACTTGGAAAATGTTGTAATAAAACCAAGTGACTGACTGATTTCACTATATTAACATCGTTTCACATTTTAACCATTTATAAAATCATATAAATTTAAGGATGTGGTCCATGTGATCAGAATCTTAAATTGATATGCCTTTACAAATCTGTATACAGGTCAAGAAGCAATAGTTAGAACTGGACAGGGAACAACAGATTGGTTCCAAATTGGGAAAGGAGTACGTCAAGGCTGTATACTGTCACCCTGCTTATTTAACTTATATGCAGAGTACATCATGAGAAATGCTGGGCTGGAAGAAGCACAAACTGGAATCAAGATTGCCAGGAGAAATATCAATAACCTCAGATATGCAGATGACAGCACCCTTATGGCAGAAAGTGAAGAAGAACTAAAGAGCCTCTTGATGAAAGCGAAAGAGGAGAGTGAAAAAGTTGGCTTAAAACTCAGCATTCAGAAAACTAAGATCATGGCAACTGGTCCCATCACTTCATGGCAAATAGATGGGAAAACAGTGAACAGTGACAAACTTTATTTTGGGGGGCTCCAAAATCACTGCAGATGAAATTAAAAGACTCTTGATCCTTGGAAGGAAAGTTATGACCAACCTAGACAGCATATTAAAAAGCAGAGACATTATTTTGCCAACAAAGATCCATCTAGTCAAAGCTTTGGTTTTACCAGTAGTCATATATAGATGTGAGAGCTGACTCTAAAGAAAGCTGAGTGCTGAAGAACTGGTGCTTTTGAACTGTGGTGTTGGAGAAGACTCTTGAGAGTCCCTTGGACTGCAAGGAGATCCAACCGGTCCATCTTAAAGGAAATCAGTCCTGAATATTCACTGGAAGTACTGATACTGAAGCTGAAGCTCCAGTACTTTGGCCACCTGATGCAAAGAACTGACTCATTGGAAAAGATCTTGATGCTGGGTAAGATTGAAGGCAGAAGAAGAAGGGGAAGACAGATGATGAGATGGTTTGATGGCATCACTGACTCGATGGAGATGAGTTTAAGTAAGCTTCAGTTGATGATGGACAGGGAAGCCCAGCATGCTGCAGTCCATGGGGTCACAAATAGTCAGACAGGACTGAGCTACTGCACTGAACTGAACTGTTAAGAGATTCAAATTTAGCTACTTATTTCTACAGTCTGTTTTTAAAGTGTCTCATGTGAGCAATGAATGCAGTGCTAATTTGTGAAGCCTTTTAAAAACATCCGTTTATTGGTAGGTGTTTAGCTTTATTCTGAATAGCAGTAAAATTGAATAACTGGTTAATGATCAAGCTGCCATGATTTTAGGGTTCCTACATTTATTGTAGAAATAGACTTCAAATAAATTTTGGGAGATGCTGAATTCATTTGTAGAAATGTAAAATCAGACATCAAGGGCTTGTCTCTGACTAGTTTTGAACTTTTACCATAATAAAAATGTACATTCCTTAAAATATGTGCTTTGCATTTTAAAAAGGAATTTTAGTACATAATTTCTCAAATTGAAAAAATTCGGTAAATTTCTGTAGCCAAACTATTATTGTGACTAATCAGACATGGATTTAAATGTAGTCATATTAATGTATACAATATTTATGTTCAAACCTTATCAATCTGTACTGCAAACCAGAGTTTCACTGACTTTAATTTAAAGCTACCAATCTATTTAACTGTTTAAAATCCTATAAATCCTATCTTTTTTTCCAGATGAAAGTGATAGTGTTAGTCGCTCAATTATGTCCAACTCTTGGGATCCTGTAGACTGTAGCCCTCCAGGCTCCTCTGTCCATGGAATTCTCCAGGCAAGAATAATGGAGTAGGTACCCATTCCCTTCTCCAGGGGATCTTCCTGACCCAGGGGCTGAACCCAGGTCTCCTGCATGCAGGCAGATTCTTTACCTCTTGAACCACCAGTGAAGCCCAACACAATCTTTTTTTTGGAAAATATTTGGGAAATCTCTGGGGCAGTGTTTCTCAAATTTAGCATGCATTTAACATCACCCAAAGAGTGAATCCCATTCCAGAGTTTCAGTTTGTTAAGTCCAAATCATAGCTCAAGACAGTGCATTTCCAAGCATTTCTAATGTTCCAAGTTGACTCTCATGTTACTGATTCAGGGCTCAAACTTTGAAAACCATCACTTTAAGGAATGCTTATGAATTCTGACTCATTTTGTTTTTTGGTCATTGCATTAGCATGCCAGCTGACTATAACATTCTGAATTCAATTCCTTTCTTGTTTGACCTCTTCCCAGAAAGAGGACCTTTAAAACAGTATCTCCAACTGCTTCCTTTGAACTAATGCTGGTCAGCCCAGCACCACTTTGTTACTTACTTACTGACACAGGCCTACTTTCTTTATTTTCCTTAACCCAGCTAAGGTTCTCTCCAAGCCCACTTTAAAGTCAAGTTCATTAACAAGGGAATATACCTTCCTATTCAGTTTGCTACTTAAATTCCCCATGGATTTCTCTCTCCCTCTCTGAGTGTATAAATGTCCTAAGGTCCAGATGTTTCATTTTCTCTGTCTGTCTATCTGTCTATCTGTCTCTCTCTCTTTATATATATATACATACATATATATATATATATGTAAAATGAAAGTGTTAGTCACTCAGTCATGTCCAACTCTTTGCTACCCATGGACTGTAGCCTGCTGGGCTCCTCTCTCCATGGAATTCTCCAGGCAAGAATACTGGAATGGGTTGCCATTTCCTTCTCCAGGGGATTTTCCCAACCCAGAGATCAAACCCAGGTCTCCAGCATTGCAGGCAGATTCTTAACCATCTGAGCCACCAGGGAAACCATATATATTATATATTATATTATGTTATATTATATATAATATACATTATATAAATATTTCTTGATATATAAATATACTTACATACATATACACATGTCCCCAATTTTTGAAGTTACTCTTTGCCCAGTGGAACTGCTGGATTTCAATCTTGCCATGCTTCTTGCCACTCAACACCGATTCAGTTTCTTTTCAGAAATACTGTCAACATCAATCACTGTTCATTTGAACTCTTTTTACAAGAGGCAACTTATCACCATGTAAATATTTGAGACCAATAGATAAGTGCATTAATAGGGATCAGCCCCCAAATTCACATAAACAATCTCAAATTTACCTTAATGCTTCCACTGTTACAGTTTAAAATGTTCATTATCATTTCTAGCATAGGATCTGAAAAATCGTGACTTGTAAAAAATATAATTTATTACAGCAAGACATACTAGTAAGACATATCTCAGGGTCAGTTTTATAGCTAGAAGTCATGCATAATAGAAATTGATATTGATATGAAGTGAAATATTGTTAGTATATTTTGCTGAGGTGGTAAGCATCTTAGCACCACAAGTGACTTTGTAGTGATTATGATGATGCTATAAACAGTTATTCTAGTTCTGCTCAGTCCGGGATGGATTGTTTCTAAATTTAGAGAATTAGTAGGCACTTTAATCTGTTAGCCTGATTATCCATGAAATAGAAAGATAATTGAAATGTGGGAGATAAATTATTTAAAATAAATCTGTTGTGTAAATTGCATAAACCTGAACCCATTTTTCCTTCAGAGAAGTAAAAATAAATGGCAAGATTTGCAAAGAAAAATTACAGATATGTCTTCAATGAAGGCACAAGTGTCCTTTTACACTCTTACCTTCAGATCTTTTAGAAGGTATTGCAGCTCTTAACAAAGCAAAAGCTTCTTTCCTGAGATACACATTGATCAGTAGAAAACAAATGCTAGTGAGTGATTTAGCACCAATTCTCCTTACTTTTAGTTAGAAAATTTTGAATTTTTGCAAATTTCATAATAGGACCATGCTCTAAGGAAATACTACACACAGAACTAACCTGAGGTAGGTAAAGTTTTGACTACTGAAGGAGCAGATAGAAGGCGAAGAAGTAGAGTGGGGTTAGGGTGTGGAGAAAGGTTTGAGGTAGTCATGAGGTTATGGGCTGCCCTAATAGCTGTTGGTAAAGAATCTGCCTGCAACACAGGAAACCCTGGTTTGATTCCTGGGTCGGGAATATCTGCTGGAGAAGGGAAAAGCTATGCACTCCAGTATTCTTGGCCTTCCATTGTGGCTCAGCTGGTAAATCTGCCTGCAGTGCAGGAAACCCTGGTTTGATTCCAGGGTCGGGAATATCTACTGAAGAAGGGAAAGGCTATGCACTCCAGTATTCTTGGGATTCCATTGTGGCACAGCTGGTAAAGAATCTGCCTGCAACGCAGGAGACCTGGGTTCGATCCCTGGGTTGGGAAGATCCCCTGGAGAAGGGAAAGGCTACCCACTCCAGTATTCTGGCCCAGAGAATTCCATGGACTGTATAGTCCATGGGGTCACAAAGAGTCGGACACAACTGAGTGACTTTCACTTATGACAACAGTGAGATTATGAAAAGTCTTGCAGGCTGTTAGAGAGTTTTTCTTTTATCCTAAGATAAGAGGAGAGTATAGACATTAATCTTGGGATATATGTTTTTTTTTTAAGTTATTCTAGTGATTTTGTATAATTAAGTTAGAACAGATAGAAAAAATTTATTTCACTCAAAATTTTGTCCATTAAATTTATTTTATTTCAGATTTTCTGATGCATGACTCTAGGCACGTTACTTTTCTTAGGATAAGGGAAAATACTTAATTCTTAGAGGCATCGTATGTGTGCTGAGTCACACAGTCATGCCTGACTTTGTGACCCCATGGACTGTAGCCCACCAGCCCACTCTGTCCATGAAATATTTTAGTCAAGAATACTGGAGTGGGTTGCCATTTTCTACTCCAAGGGATCTTCCCATCTTAACCATGTTCTTTTCTTAAATACATGTTTCTTGATTACAACAAACATGAAAATACCAAATTTGTCAATATATAATGTCCACAAATTATTTGAAAATTTGAAGTGTATTTGAAAGCAGCAAATGTTATATTACATAATTATTATAAAATAAACCAAATTAGATATGGCTATTGTCTTAATTAACTTCCATACTGCTTTTCCCAATATCCTTACTGCTTTTCCAAATATCCCATTACTATTTATCTGTATCTATATCTACAGTAAAGCTAGCAAACTTCAGTGAAGGAGAAGAGTTATTTATCAATTCAAGAACCCTATATTAAACACAAAGTTAATTCAGAGGTCTCTGAAGCCCTTTGTAGACTAGATGAGCTCAATAAGGGCTGCCTATGACTTTTTTTCTATTATGGTCAATGCTGAGATGCTTGTTATTCATTCTAAATAGTCGAATTTCTTCTATAGACAACTTATAAAACATAGCTTTGGAGCTCCTAAAATTATGGTAATTTTGAAATATCAGGTGGATGGGGAAAAAGAATTTAATAGTTCATTGTAAAGAATAAAATCTACCTGTGGAGAATTATCTTCAACTTTCCTAGCTTCCTAATAAAGAGATAAACTCATATAGTATTTGACTTAGGCTGAGTTCCACCATAAGCAGACCCTAATTCAAGAGTTTTAGTGTTGGTAGATTATTTGGAGTGATTCCTTGAACAAGTGAGATTAGAAGGGTATAGAAGTCATTCAAGGCATATTAATGAGTAGAGGCTCACACAGTGTCCAGTGGGGGCTGTTTCCCATTGGAGCCTGTGGAAGCTATTTGTTCCATTAATAAGGACAGAGCTGTAGTATATATTCACCAATTTCTGTTCTTCATTGGATGAGGGTTCTTCTTGAGAATGTTGATTCTTGGCAATTCCAGCCAAGGAAAGCTAATGGGCAAAGATCCATATGTTTATACCAACATTGAATGCTGAGAAAAAAAGAGAGGCAGGGCACATGAGGCATCTGTTGTAGTGTTATTTTAAAAGTCCGAGTATCTACCTCAGGAAGCATGATTAACTATTTAATCACACATAGAACATGAGTCTTATATTACCTGGATCTTTGCTTCAAGAGGTGTTAGCATGAGTAAGGAGAGATGGGGATAGGAGAAACTAGTTCACAACTATAGATACATTTCCAGTGCTTTACCCCCTCATGTGTAAAACAGGGACAAAGATAATCTGTCTCATAAAGTTTTTAAGAGAAATAAATATGGCTATGGCTGGCAAATAGCAGGTTCTTACAACTGGTTAATATTTGTTAGTATTTTATCTTCAAAAAATCAACTCATAGTTTCTCTGATATTTTTCTGTTGTCTCTCTTGTCTATATTTTTATTTTTATTTCAATCTTTGATATTATCTTCAAAAATAAAATAAATTTAAAAAAACCTTTTCCTTTAAGAATAGTAACAAGACAAGGTGACTACCCTAATCATTTTGTTTAATGTAGCATTAGAAGTCTTAGCCAGAGAAATAGGCAAAAATGGATTTAGAAAAGACAGAGGAACCAGAGATCAAATTGTCAACATCCATTGGATCATAGAAAAGGCAAGGGAATTCCAGAAAAAAATATCTACTTATTCTTCCTTGACTACACTAAAGTCTTTCACTGTGTAGATCACAGCAAACTATGGAAATTGTTAAAGAGATGGGAATGCCATGCCACCTTACCTGACTCCTGAGAAACCTGTATGCAGGTCAAGAAGCAACAGTTAGAACTGGACATGGAACAATGGACTGGTTCCAAATTGGGAAAGAAGTACGTCAAGGTTGTGTATTGTCAGCCTGCTTATTTAACTTATATGCAGGGTACATCATGCAAAATGCCAGGATGGATGAAGCTCAAGCAGTAATCAAGATTTCTAGGAGAGATATCAATAACCTCAGATATGCGGTTAGCACCACCCTAATGGCAGAAAGCAAAGAAGAACTAAAGAGCCTCTTGATGAAGGTGAAAGAGGAGAGTGAGAAACCTGGCTTAAAAGTCAGCATTCAGAAAACTAAGATCATGGAATCCTGCCCCATCACTTCATGGCAAATAGATGGAGAAACAATGGAAACAGTGACAGACTTTATTTTCTTGGGCTCCAAATCACTGTGGACAGAGATTGCAGCCATGAAATTAAAAGATGCTTGCTTCTTAGAAGAAAAGCTATGACACACCTACACAACATATTGAAAAGCAGAGACATCACTTTGTCGAAATGGTTTTTCCACTCGTCATGTACGGATGTTGGAGTTGGACCATTTAAGAAGGCTGAGCACTGATGAATTGTTGCTTTTGAACTATGGTGTTTGAAAAGACTCTTGAGAGTCCCTTAGACTGCAAGGAGATCCAATCAGTCAATCCTAAAGGAAGTCAACCCTGACTATTCATTGGAGGTAGGGCTTCCCTGGTGGCTCAGAGGTTAAAGCATCTGCCCACAATGCGGGAGACCTGGGTTTGATCCCTGGGTCGGGAAGATCCCCTGAAGAAGGAACTGGCAACCCACTCCAGTATTCTTGCCTGGAGAATCCCATGGACGGAGGAGCCTCGTGGGCTACAGTCCAGGGGGTCGCAAAGAGTCAGACATGACTGAATGACTTCACTTTCACTTTCTTTCACTGATACTGAAACTTAAATTCCAATACTCTGACACCAGATGCAAAGAGCCAACTCACTGGAAAAGACCCTGATGCTGGGAAAGATTGAAGGCAGGAGGAGAAGGGGATGACAGAGGATGAAATGGTTGGATGGCATCACCGATTCAATGGGCATGAGTTTGAGTGAACTCTGAGAGATGGTGAAGGACAGGGAAGCCTGGCGTGCCACAGTACATGGGGTTGCAAACAGTTGGACATGACTCAGTGATTGAACAACAACGACCACAAAAATAAAATAAAAGGCATTCAAATTAGAAAAAAAGTAAAACTGTCTCTATTTACAGATGACATAAAACTGTATATAGAAAACCATAACAACAGAGATATAGATCAATGGAATAGATTAGAGAGGCCAGATGTAAACCCATGCATATATAGTCAATATTCACAACAAAGATGTGAAGAACATATAATAGGAAATAGAATAGTTTTTTCAATTAATGGTGCTGAGAAAATGAGGTGTATGGGGATGTGTGCTAAAAGTCGTTTCGATAGTGTCCTACTCTTCGTGATCCCTTGGACTGTGGCCTGCCAGGCTCCTCTGTCCATGGAGTTCTCCAAGCAAGAACACTGGACAGGGTTGCCATGCCCTCCTCTAGGGGATCTTCCTGACCCAGGAATCGAACCTGCGGCTCTTAGGTCTCTAGCATTGGCTGTCACTGTCTTTACCACTAGCATTGCCTGGGAAGCCCAAGAATACCTGGTAGCCACTTGCAAAAGAATGAAACTTGGTCACTGTCTTATGTCGTTATTATTCATTTGCTTAGTCATTGCAGACTCTGTGACCCCATGGACTGCAGCACACTAGGTTTCCCTGACCATACATGAAAATTGACTTAAAATGGAAGAAAGACATAAGTAAGACCTACAATCATAAAACCACATAACACCTAGAAGGAAACACAGGGTAAAATTCTTTGACCTGGGTCTTGGCAGTAATTTTTTTAGATTTGATACCAAAAGGAAAGACCAAGCAAGAGCAAAAATAAAGTAGATCAGCATCAAACTAAAAGCTTTGCACAGCAAAGGAAACTATAAATAAAATGGACAGGCAACCTATAGGATGGTAGAAAATATTTGCAATTATATGCTTGATGATGTGATGACATCCAAAATATATAAAGAACTCATGGCTGAGTGCTCAGTTGCTAAGTTGTCTCTGATGCTGCAACGCTATGGACTGTAGCCCACCAGGCTCTTCTGTCCATGAGATTTTCCAGGCAAGAGTACTGGAGTGGGTTGTCATTTCCTCCTCCAGGGGATCTTCCCAACCCAGGGATCAAACCAATGTCTCACATGTCTCCTGCATTGCAAGCCAATTCCTCGTCACTGAGCCATAGGAAACATTCCTAAAAAATTCATATAATTAAAAAAAAAAAAAACTAAAATGCAAATAACTTGACCAAAAGAAAAATTGGGCAGAGGAACTGAATAGACCCTTTTTCCAAAGACGACTTAATAATGGTCACAGATACATAAAAAGGTGCTTGACAGCACTAATCATCAGAAACATGCAAATCCAAACCACAGTGAGAGATCACTGCACACAGGTTAGAATGACATCTTCAAAAAGACAAAGGATCCCAAGTGTTAGTAAGGATAAAGCACTGTTGGTGGGAACGTCAACTGGTACAGCCATTATAGAAAAAGTATGGGGGATCTCTAAAAATTAAGAATAAAGCTACCATATGATCCAGTAATTCTAACTCTGGGCATATACCCAAAGGAAATGAAATCATTATCTCAAAAAGATATATGCACTTCCATGTTTATTATAGCATTATTTAGGATAGCCAAGACTGAAAAAAAGCCTAGTTCAGTTCAGTTCAGTTGCTCAGTCGTGTCCGACTCTTTGCGACCCCATAAACCGCAGCACACCCACCCTCCCTGTCCATCACCAACTCCCGGAGTCCACCCAAACTCATGTTCATTGAGTTGGGAAAACAGCCTAAGTGTTGATCAAAGGATAACTGGATAAAGAATATATGATACACACACCACATACAGAAACATTGAAATATTATGCAGCCATTGAAAGAAGGGAATCTTGCTATGTTTGACAACATGGATGAACCTTGAGGGTATTATGCTAAGTGAAATGTCAGAGAGAGAGAGAAATACTGTATAATCTTACTAATACGTGGAACCTAAAAATACTGAACCAGACACAGAGAATGGATTGGTGTTGCCCAGAGATTCTGGGGTAAGAGGAAATGGATGAAGGTAGTCAAAAAGAACAAACTTCTAATTATAAGAATAAATAATAGTACAGTTGTAATGTACAGTATAGTGACTATAGTTACCAAAATGCTACTGTAGATTTGAAAGTTGCTCAGAAACAGATCTTAAAAGTTCTCATCACAGGAAAATTATGTAACTGTGTGAGGTGATGGATGTTTACTAAACTTTTGTGCTAATTATTTTACAAAAATACATATATAAATTATTACATTGTACCAGTTAAACTAATGTAAAATTATATATCAATTATATCTCAATAAAATACAAAAAAATAGAATTAGATATGAAATGTTCAGAAAATTGAGAGGTAAACTTAAAAACAGTACGCAATAGACATATGTTTATCCAAATTACTAGGAAGATTTGAAAAAAAAAAAACTTCTAAAAAACATAGAAATTGAAATTGATGATGGCACAGTAAGTGGGTTAATTGATAGGTTACATACAGATGAAACAGAATTTGTAAGGTAGAAGAAAGAACTACCTGAAGGAACTCCTGGGAATGCAGGAGACAACAAGAGACATAGAGATGACAAAATGTAAAATCTATCAGTTTAATAGATTTGATGGACAGACTGAGTCATTTGTTAGGAATAGGAAATAGAAAACGATGGTTGAGAATTTTCCAAAATTAATGGAAGATATGAACTCACTAAGGTAGAATTAACAGATCTTCTCCAAAGGGAAGACAGTGATACTGGCAATAGACTTCTCAAATGAAACAACGGACGCTAGATAAGTAACATAATATTACACAAGTACAGATATAAAGCTAAACCTTAAATCAAGTCCCAAGCAGATCTTTCATTAAAAGATCAACATTTTCAGATAAACAAAAACTGAGAGGACCATTAACAGATGCACAGCATAAAAATACACTTCAGAAATAAAGGAAATTAACCATAAGTTAGGTCTGAGGTTGAAAAAGAATGATAAACAAAACATTTTGCTAACACATGCAAATGGATCCAAATAAATATTGTTAAAGCAATACTAAGATATCTAATTTATGGACTTATAAGGAAAAATACATAAAATGAAATTGAATTAAAATTATAGTCAACCATAACAGTAGCCTACATTAGAAGGTAGGGATAATTAGATTTAATGTGTTTTAGGTTGATGTTTTAGAGAGGAGTGTTAGGATAGTAAACAAATATGAAATTTGTTTAGCATTATTACAAATTGTGTTTAACTTCCTGTAATAGAAATATGAAAATGACTGCCTTAAATAGCTTAGGGACTTACTTTCTGTCATATAAAATAAGACAAAGGTATGCAGTCTAAGGGAGACGTGGGCTGCTCCACATGTTTTAGAAATGCAGACTCCGCACTGCTGTCTTTTGCATTTGGTTGGAAGTCAGTGACTGTACTTTCTTGCACTGTGGCCAGTTGGCAGTCAGCAGGACAAAGACATCAGGTAGTAAGAGCCTGTCAAAGGCAAATGAGTTCCTGGTTACCTCAGACCACTCGTTGAAGAAAACTTTGCTGGAAATCTTAGCCCCAAATTTCAACCTATATTATGTTGGCTATATACTTAGTCACATTTGCTGAAATTTCGCAGGAAATTAAAGGGTAGTTTTCAAACGGTCCCCAACTAGGTGAAGGTTTTCTTGGAGAAAGAAAATTTTTAAAAAATGATTATTGGTTAGAAATCTAACAGTTTCTGTTTCTGACAGATTTAGTAAAACATTCAGAGCTATCAGTAAGGTACAAACTAGAACTGACAAGTTCCAAATCAGTAGAGAAATGGAAATGTACCATTTGTTGAAAATACCATCTTTTCATCAATGAAATATTGGAATTTTTGTGAAAAACCAATTAGCCATATATTTAAGGGTTTATTTCAGGAGTATCAATTCCATTCCATGGATGTATATATTTTTCCTTAGGCCAGTACCACATAGTTTAGATTTCTGTAGCTTTGTAGCAAGTGTGAAGTCAAGAAGTGCAAATCCTGAAACTTTTTTTTTGTAGATGACTTTGACTTTTTTTGGTCCAATATATTTCCCTATGCAGTTTAGTATCAGACTGTCAGTTTTCAATTTTGGTAAAATATATCTTCAATAATTTTGATAGAAACTGCAATGAATCATTTTGGGGAGAATTATCATCTTAATAATATTGAGCATTCCTATCTGTGAACATGGAATTGATTCTCTTTGCTTTAGCTTCTTTTTATTCCCTCTTCCAGCAATGTTTTTAGTTTTCAGTTTATGAATTTTCACTTCTATATATTGTCTTGTATCCTGCAAACTTGCTAGGCTTGTTTATTTGTGTGTTTATGGGTGTGTGTGTGTGTGCGTGTGTGTGTGTGTATGGTGTACATCTGTATATGCATGCATATCCCTTTGGATTTTCTGCATAATCATGACAGCTGTGAATAAAAACATGTTTAATCCTTATTTGATAATCTGTATGACTTTTATGTCTTTTCTTTGTCTGATTGCCTGGATAGAATCTCCAGTGCAATACAGAATTAAAGTGGTAGAAGTGGACATATTGCCTTATTCTCAATCTTAGGGAGAAAGCATTCATAATTTCACAGTTAAGTATGATGTGACATGTAGGTTGTGGAGAATTAAGGCTGCACATGTGGAGGAGGGGTTTTCTAGAAACTATGATTTAACTTTTTGAAAATGGGAGAGGGAAGTGAATAAAGCTATGACTTGAAGATTGACATTTTGATACGTAAATGAAAGAACGAACCTGCTAAATTGTTGCTGAGGCCTTTAAAAATGTTCTAATGTCCTGATAGGAGTTTTCAAACTGATTTCCACAATTTCATTGATTTTAAAGTATTCTGACCTAGAATCTTGTCCATTTCAAGTTTTAGGATCAGTACTACAGACTGCTTGTTGCAAATAGTTGCTATAAGTAATGCGGTGTCGAACATGATAAAGTTTCTCAGATTGCTAGAGTCTATAGAGTTTTGTGCCCTAAGGCTAAGGACCAAAACCTGAAATTATTTTTCAGAATTTGATCAGTATCAATACAGGGCAGGAAGTACTGATGTGATGTGACCTCATTGTTCTTGTCCTCTGAAAGAACTGCAATTGCCACAGAAACTTCTGCTTGTAAGAGGATTGGAAGTGCATGCAGTAGTCTAAACAGCAGCCAGTGGTGAACACAGCCCTGGAAGACCGAAATTATAATGGGAGTTAACAACAGACACTTTAAAGCAGAGATTAAAAATGACACTTTTTAAAAAATTAATCTCTCTTTCTGTGTCGGGATTGAGAAGAAATTAATCTTTGAAGGGTTCAAGAATCTGCATCACCTTGACCATCTGTGCACTGCTTCCCTCAATCACGGGCGAGGAAATATTTCTTGTCAGGTTTTCAAATTCTGTTCCCTAGTCACTTAGCAACACTTTGGATTTTTATCATAATTGTGTCTGAGCCAGCTGGATTTCAGCTAGGTTGCTGAAATGCAACAGTTGGAAGACTGGTTATGAAGAAGATGTCAGTTAGCTGGGGATCATTTTAATTTAAGTGGGTTTGCCAAAAGAAACCTGAGGAGAATCCTGACACTTATAGGAAAAATCACTTGTCATATTTTTCAAGATCTCACATTTGTGAATTACCACGTAAGCACAAATTTAGTTGTGAAATCGTGTTAAATGATAAATTGTGCCATGACATGAGTGTTTGAATGTTTCAACAGACTATCTAAGTGGAAGAGTGAAATTTTTCATTTTGTTTTTTTGTTTTGAATTAACATAATTATAGAATAGACATAGCTCTAACTTTCCACATTGCCACAATATAGGATTCAGTATGTGCTTTGCTGCATTTAGCCATGATACTCCTTTTTCCTCGACATTTTGTCAGGAATTTCATCAGTGTTGAACTCTTGTTCCTGCTTATATCTCTTCCTTTCTGAGACCCACCTACTCCCCACTCAGACTGCAGGTCCTTCAGGAAGAAACACTAATGTCTCTTTTTTTTGTGTACTGTCACAGATGCAAAGAACTCTTTGAAATAGCCCCGTATTTCCTGGGACTATCTTACTTGAAAAAGACAGAGTACTTGCTTTTTAAAATTTCACTTAAGTTCTATCACTATTATTGTGCAAATTTTGCAGTAGGGGTAAAACTCCATATACTATGTTTACTGCATGAATATATATATAATGATTTTGAATATCATAGATCTGGAAACTTTGGGAATTTGCTGTTCTATTTGCTATTCAATTTTTTTTTTTTTTTTCTGGATGAGAAATACTTTAGACTTCTTAAGGTTACATTCAAAACATTATTGTTTACTTTTTTAGCCTATGAAAATAAGAATTCATTTTTATTTTCATGAGTTACTGCCTACATAAACATAAGAAAAGAATGAGGAAGCCAGATTGAAAGTTAAATGCTGGATGGTAGGCCAGACTTCCTCTTCAGGTGTGGGTTTCTATCCCATAGTACCTAATTATTTATATTTCAGCAGTTTCAGCAGTATTAAAAATCATTACATGTCACGGACTTCTGGATTGGTTTGCATCTTTCTACCAATCCACCAATGCAATTTTTAATTAATTTTTAAAGTGGACTATAGTTGATTTACAATGTTGTGTAGTTTCTGCTAAATTTTCTTAAAAGTTTTTAGAGCCCACTATACGCATACCAATCTCTTCACCATTGTCAGCCGTAAAACAGAAAAAAATGAGACTCTTTAAATTCAAGACTTTAGAACACATCCTCAGGCCTGTTTCAATTTTTAATTTGGTCTATATTTTAGAAAAATGTCACTCTATTACCACCTTTATTCCTAAAGAAAACAACACGATAAAGTGGAAGAAAGGTATGATTTCTAGGGTTAGATATGTGTTTATATTATATATTCTTTTGTTATTTTTTGATTGCCTTTACATGCTACTTAATTTGCCTTTACCTGCCTCCTGAGAAATGAGTATGTAGGTCAAGAGGCAATAGTTAGAACTGGACGTGGAACAACAGACTCCAGGACATGGGACCTCAGATATGCAGATGACACCACACTTATGGCAGAAAGCGAAGAAGAACTAAAGAACCTCTTGATGAAAGGGAAAGAGGAGAGTGAAAAAGTTGGCTTGAAAACTCAACATTCAAAAAACTACGATGATGGCATCTGGTCCCATCACTTTATGGCAAATAAATGGGGAAACAATGGAAAGAGTGAGAGACTTTATTTTATTGGGCTCCAAAATCACTGGAGATGGTGACTGCAGCCATGATATTAAAAGACACTTGCTCCTTGGAAGGAAAGTTATGACCAACCTAGACAGCATATTAAAAAGCAGAGACATTACTTTGTCAACAAAGGTCCATTTAGTCAAAGCTATGGTTTTTCCAGTGGTCATGCATGTATGTGAGAGTTGGAGCATAAAGAAAACTGAGCACCGAAGAACTGATGCTTTTGAACTGTGGTGTTGGAGAAGACTCTTGAGAGTCCCTTGGATTGCAAGGAGATCCAACCAGTCCATCCTAAAGGAAATCAGTTCTGAATATTCATTGGACGGACTGATGCTTAAGCTGAAACTCCAATAATTTGGCCACCTCATGCAAAGAACTGAATCATTTGAAAAGACCCTGTTGCTGGGAAAGATTGAAGGCTGGATGAGAAGGGGATGACAGAGGATGAGGTGTTTGGATGGTATCACCAACTCAATGGACATGAATTTGAGTAAGCTCCAGGAGTTGGTGATGGACAGTGAAGCCTGTGCAGTCCATGGGGTCACAAAGAGTCAGACCTGACTGAGTGACTGAACTGAACTGAATTTGCCTTTTCCCTAAAAAAATATAAATAATGAATTAAAAGTTATATTTAGGGTCAAATGAAGTAATGCTTCATTTCTTGATTGGTGGATTGTATATTTTTCTATCTGCTTATTCTAGGAAAGGAATTATGTGGCTTGCAGTGCTACATGAAGTGTCTATATAAAAATAGAGTGAAAAGAATTGAGGAAAACATGGTTGCAGTGAAATGGAGCCAGGATACTTACAAAAATGGTATCAACTTCATAAGTATCGTAATCATTTCTCTTGTGAGAGATGAGTACATAGTATGATGATGACATAATGAATAAACAGCCTCAACAATATTTTTATAATAGACCCAAATTTGAAATTTCATGATTATTTCTTGCAAAATCTTCAATATAAATGGATGTTATTATTTAAAAGGACAGATAAAGAAAACTATACTTCAGGAGGCCAAAATGTGCAGTTTTGATATTCATATAGGTTTCTACTTTCTAAAGAATAAAGAACTAGTGGACATTTCCTCTGACACAGTCTGTCCTGAATACCCAGCTTTCCTTGCACTTCCTTCTATGTCATCCCTTCTGAAAGGCAAAGTTCCATTCAGTTACGCTATCTAGCTTAAAGCCCAGGGTCGCTAGTAGATGTATAATCTTTCCTCATAAGTCTGATAGAGTTGTCGTTAGTCTAGAAACAAAGCATTTGCTGTTAGCATGCATGCTCAATATAAAATGATTACATAGACCGGGGGTCAGCAAACTTTTTTTGTAAAGGGCCAGATGGTATGTATTTTCAGCTTTGCAGACTATACTGTCTTGGTTACAACTATTCAACTGCCACTGAGGGGTGAAAACAACCAGATATAAAACTAGGTAGGCATGGCTGTGCTCCAGTAACAATTTTATTTAAACAAACAGGCAAACTGGAGTTGGCCTGTGGGTCATAGTTTTCCTCTCCTCACATATACACAAAATAAGCATGGAAGTCTCATTTAGGGAAAAGAAGAATAAGGAATACATCGTGATTATAAGTCTGTGGCAATGATCAAATCTTGCTGTATGTAAATCATAAAAGTACAAGTTCTTTGGCTAGTTCAACTGGTAATACACAGCTCTCTGGGAAGTTCTTCTTGGACTGTTTTCTTCTTTGGTCATATCTTAAGTGAACATTGTCAAGATGTCTTTTTGGAGGACCATGTAATTTCATAACCAGCAACCTAGTGATATAGCTGGTAAGTGTGTGTAAGTGTTGTGGGAGGAGGGAAGGAAAGCTGTTACTGATAGAGTTGAACGATTACCATCCTTTGCAAGCCAAGATTGATTATCAAAGTAATTCTCTAAAAACTTAGTTTTCAGACTGTAGGTAAATAAGGAAAGCTAGCGATCTTGCCTAACTTGTGATCAAATAATGTTTGAGTCTAAATGACTTTTTTTTTTTTTTTTACTGATTGTGCTCCATCCACTCCCTACATCCCAGTCTTCCCTTTTCACCAAAATTGTTGCAGCTCTTTAGAGGCCATCTGATTAAAAAAGGCTTGAGTGACATGGTGCCATGTTTTTTCCATCTTTGACTCCAGGTTTGTTGTCCTTTGGTGCCAAGGTAACTGTTTCACTCGTCTAAGGCTACCACTAAGAAAGCTTCTATCACATAGGCATACCTAGAGCCAAGAGAATAGAAAATGTAGTATTTATACTGGTCAGAATGATGTGTCCACCTAAAAATAAGGTGGTTTTTGTGTGTGTGTTTGTGTGTGGTTGGGTAGAATGATTAGCAGAGAAAGCCTAGTCATTGTCATAGTATCCTATTCTTTGTGGGCATGGCTTGATCTAGGATGTCTTTTAGAACACCAAAATGACAAATATGATATATATATATATAATATGATTATTGTTTCTATTAGCTGTAACAGGAGAGGCTTATACAGATTCTATAAAAGATGGATAATAAATAATTTTTAAGAAAAAAAGAAAGAGAATAAGAAAATGTTTATACCTCTTGAAATTTCTAGCTATTCTACCTAAGCAATGTTCCTATCAAACCTGATTCTTCACTACAGTATGTGATTCAGTTTCTGAGTGTTGACAATAATCATGGTCTTTTTTGAGCTTGTGCAGATTGCATTATAACTATTATTTCTAGTCTCAAAGACCAAGGTCTGGAAAGGGTCAATATGTAAGATCAAAAATAACTTGTTTCTGGAGGAGTTCGTAGGAACATATAACAGTTATCTCTGTGGAAAAGTAGTAACTAAAGTCATCCTGTTCTTTGGTCAGAGTATTCAACCAGTAATTCCAGGCTACCTTCTGGCCAGGAAAATAACTGGTATTTTATTTAGATGGAATATTCAGGAAAGAAACAAGTCAATGTTTTGGAAGGAAGAGAGGGTCACCATTTTGGAGCTGGTGCAAATTGTAGGAGATAGAGGTGGAGAGTATGGTGTCAGTAATTCAGAGCTTGCATGCCTTCTCAGGATATTTTAATGGATTTAGGATTTTAAATGAACTGAAAATTAAAAATATTAATAGCCCACAATTAGAATATTCTTTGAAAACTACAACAGTTGAATGGTTTCTAAATGTAGAGTAAGAGACCGTTTCGGAAATCAGTGGTGATCTGTGCCTCTGTGGCTTCGTTTACCAGATTTGTGCTTTGTCCAGCCCTCTGTGCCAAGACTAATTGCCCAGCTCAAGTTTCTGGTTCCTATGAATTTTTTCTTTAAAGAGAATTTGTGATTATACTTAAGATTTAATATGTAAAGTTGTAAAACATTTCAAATATTCCCAAACTTAAAGGCAGTTATACTTATTATAAATTACAGAGACGGCAATATCAGTTTAAAATTTTTTCTATTAAAAATAAAATACTAAGTATAAAAAAAAGACCCACATAGCATCTTTGGTCTCTTTCTTATAAGACATAGGAAATATCCTGATTTGGTAATTTCATTCCTATGCATATTTTGACATTTTACTAAACTAAATTTGGTCATTCCTTATTATATATGGTATATATTTACCAATTCACCTGCATGCTAAATTCTATGTGTAATGCAGAATCAACACTCAGGCACTTTTGTCATGTCATTCACTGATGTATAAAATTTTTCCAGCTGAGGTTGAACAAGGCAAAACCCTGCCTTCTTATTTCAGTTCTCATACTGTGTAAACAAGTGTCTTTTTCATAGTCTATTTAGTACCACTTTTAAAAAGTGTGTTTTCCTCTCCTCACGTTTGGTGAGCATGCCGTTTAACATGGCTCCCAGTGTAGCTCTGAAGTGCCGCCTAGTGTTCCCAAGTGCAAGAAAGCTGTGATGTGCCTTATGGAGAAAATGTGTATGTTTGATGGGTTTCATTCAGGCATGAGTTATAGTGCTGTGGGCCATAAATTCAATGTTAATGAATCCAAAATACCAAGAAAAGAGGAAACTTGCTGGTTGTACACGAAACGATTTTGCAACATCTACTATGTGTTATGAAGCTACAAAAACGACTGAAATGGGGCTAAATTTATGGATTCATGAGCTGGCAATCAGTTTTTTAAAAAGTGTAGTGGACAACATTGTTGTGAGGCTGAAAGTCAAAGAAATTTACAGTCACATTACCCAGGGTCAGAAAAATGATAAACCTTTTTCAGCTAGTGCTCACTGGCCTACATGTTTCAGAAAGTGATGTAGCATAAAGAATGTGAAACTTGCAGGCTCTGTAAAACAAATAGTGAGGCCATGAACATCATTGTACACATCTCTTTACACACATGTGTCGGGGTTTGTCTATAACAGACACAAGTGGACTTTCCATACCGCATATTAATACATCTTCCACTTAAGAAGCTATATGAATCACTCATTTTCACAATCATGATGTGTGACAGATCACTGCAGAATTCAATGACATGAGGACAGAAGACACTAATTTTTCCTATGTGTCTGCAAGGTGGTTGTTCTTCAGTTGATCTAGGCTGCATTTGGCAAGGCTTTGCTCTGAACTGAGCATTGAGTCAAAGTCACCACATTTCTTTTATCATTCTGTTCTTGAATCAGCAACTCCCTTGTGCATATTCTTCTTGTAATAGAAGGAAGGAACCCTAAGGACAAACCTTTTTTTTTTTTTTGCATTTGCACTTTATTATCTCATTTACAATTGTTACAATATCACTGTAAATATGCGTGCTGTGATTCAAGGTGAGTTGTCTAGAGACACTAACCTAACAAAACAAAGATTTTAACCCATGGCCTTTCAGCTCCTAAACTGTTTTCCTAATGTGCGAGACAGCAGCCTATAATAGCTGGTAGCAGAATGTGGGGATAAAAACAATATCCTAAAATTTTTATAAATTTTTTTCTTATTCCAAAAAAGTATTTGCTGTGCTGTACTTAGTCCCTCAGTCATGTCCGACTCTTTGCAACCCCATGGACTGTAGTCCAACAGGCTCCTCTGTCCCTGGAATTCTCCAGGCAAGAATACTGGAGTGGGTTGCCATGCCCTCCTCCATGGGATCTTCCCAACCCAGGGATCGAACCCAGGTCTCCCACATTGCAGGCAGATTCTTTACCATCTAATCCACCAGGGAAGCCCAAAAAGCATTTGAATAGGTAGCAAGGCTCTGGAGAGAATAACAAAATTTAAAACAGTTGCAACTACAGCAACTTGAAATTTAGGTTTGTTGTTGTTCAGTCTCTAAGTTGTGTCTGATTCTTTGCAACCCCATGGACTGTAGCATGCCAGGCTTCTCTGTTCTTCACCATCTCCCAGAATTTGCTCAAACTCATGTCCATTGAGTGGATGATGCTGTCTAACCATCTCATCCTCTGCTGCTGCCTTCTCTGCTTTTGCCTTCAGTCTTTCCCAGCATCCTGGTCTTTTCCAGTGAGTTGGCTGTTCACATCAGGTGACCAAAATACTGGAGCTTCAGCATCAGTGTTTCCAATAAATACTCAGGATTGATTTCCTTTAGGATTGACTGGTTTGATCAGAATTCTTGAGAATGTGCAGTGTGACTTAGTCACTTGGCCCTATACATTCCCCTTTTACAGGTTTGTAAGCATATTTGAAGTCTCTGCTTATGTCACATTTGTTAACCTCTCATTGACTACAGGAAGTCACCAACCAAGCAATATCAAAGTCGTCGTGCAATACACTCCTTCTATAGAGATCGGAGAAGAAGGGGGAATAACTATCTACTGAACAATAGTCGAACTTAATACTTTAGTCCCATGTTTCTACTGAAATGACTGTGAATATACCAGTTTGCATTAGCGATACAACACATAATTTATAATATCAATACCTGTGATTTCCTTTTTCCTATGTCTGTGCCAATAATAAACATTAGCAGTATTTTAATTTTCCGACTCATGTTTTGTTATTAGGTGATATCACATTATTTCAGTTTGCACACTTTCATGGAAAGTGAGAGAGTAAGAGGGCCTCCGTGGCAGCCCTGCAAGAGATTCCTCTCTGGCATCCGGATAGAAGACAGAATTGAATATTAATTCTAGGAGTGGCAGAATTTCAAAGAAGCCTCAGCAAGTCAGAGACCTAAGAGGAAAGTGGTCAGATTTGAGATTTCAGATAGGTATCCTGGATATATGCAGTTAAAAACCTTGAACCCTCAGATTCCCACAACTGGGGAAAATGTCAGCAGAATTCATATGGAATATTTCTGGGCCTATCATGGAAGAGAGGGATTCTGTGCAAAGAAACTGTAGATCTAGCTAACATTACCAGCTGGGACTGTGATAATATGCCTGAGAATTTGAGAATTGAACTTGAGAGGCCTGGACCAAATAGGGGGGGAGAAAAAAAAAACACTAGATAAACAAGAGGGAGTTTGTTTATTTATAAGTCCAGCTAGATTATGTAGAGACTTCCCCCAAATCGTGAGTTTGTTCAAATAGGAATTCTTTCCTGTGACATAAGATTTATATCATATCAAGGGCCCAGGAGACTGTTTTAATACACTGCTTGGATGGATCTTGGAGGCTTTATAAAAGTGATGGCATATGTGAAATGATGCCAGAATTGCTGTGATAGACTTTAGATGGAGAGTTAAAAGACTCAGAGAAGGCTTGCAAGAATGGATATACTAGCTCCCCAGCTGATTACATTCCATAGGAGGGCTTAGGAACATTCCACTTATTGAGTTAGTATGGAATGCCCTGACGAGAGGGGCACAGCTGTTACTGAAAAGCTCATTAATTGTTGTTCTCTGGGTGCCAAGGTGATAATAAGAAAGGCCATTAAAGAGTTGGGCTTTTTAGTAATAGGGATAATAGGATGTCAGAATTGTGGGGCTTAGTGGAAGACCTTAACTGGTAGAAGCAGTGTGGGTTAAGTTATAGCTTCTGAGTGGCAAAGTCAGGATTCAGCCCACATCTGTCTTCAAAATAAGAGCTGTTGACAATACCTCAAGAGAGTGTCGTGTTAAAATGTTGAGACTCAAATATGTAGCAAGGTTTAATGGCAGCAAGACAGCCTGGATCCATGTGGGATCTTTGGAACTGGCTAAGAGAATTTGGTATGTATAGAAGCAAAATATTTGGGCAGCCAGCAAGAACAATATATATATATATATATCTGTGTCTGTATCTATATCTGCACCCATATCTATCTTTATATAACTATATTTTCTATATTTTCCTATATTTATAGATCTACATGCATATGTATATACATACATACATCCTTGATATGTTATATGTGAACATATATTGATGTGTGTGTATGACACACACAGAGAAAGCTAACCTTAACCTTCACTCATACTTGATCTTTTCCTCACATGCAGAATATGTATGTTCTGCATATTTATTCTCTAAATGTGTTCTATATATACAGGAAAAGATCAAGAATGGATTAAAAAGAAAGCTCTCAGATTTTTTTAAAGGTTATTGATATAAGACCTAAGCTGATACTGATATACAGATAATTAGTACAATTATCACGCCATGTTAGGCTAGGATATATGGAATTCTGACAGTATTCTTGCCTGGGAAGTCCCATGGACAGAGGAGCCTGGGAGGCTACAGTCCACGGGGTTGCAAAGAGTCAGACATGAGTTAGGAACTAAATAACAACAACAGAAGTCCACTCAAAGGGTTCATCTTATCTTCAGCACACCAGTTGTAACTTTTTCAGTTTTTGATGATGTAATCATAATGGACATACTCAGCATTTAGCAGAGATTTCACACTGGTTCTTTCACCAGTACAGTAAGGACTAATATAATAGAAAAGGTCAAATAGACCTTCCATCTGTAATGGCAGTGGGAAACATTGACCCCACCATTTACTGCACCATTCTCAAATTGCCATCAAAGAGCACGTTTGAACTACCACTTGGGGGTGTACCTGAGGTGCCAGCTTAAAGATGATACCCTGTGAAAATGAGGAATTATCCTTTAAGATATGGTGTATGTCTTAAGCCATGGTCATTTTGTTGTTATCTCTGTTCCTCGGTAGAATAGTTTCCTGGTTCTGGAAACCAAGTAGCAGAAATTCCCCTACTCACCATTCCTTCCAAAGACCAAAATAGGTGATCTGTACTCCTGTCCCTGAATATTTAGACTCCTGGCTCTAGTTATCCTGGGTCCCTAAGGAATGATCATTTTCCCAGGGGTGAGGGAAAATAAGAATCCCACTAAATGCAAAGCCTTAGTTTCCATCAGTTCGTGTAGGATTTACTGTAGCATGGGAGTTATTACACTGTTGGAGATAGTTCATGCTAGTCATCATGAGAGTTAAGATGCTACCTCATAATGGAGCCAGGGAGGGATATTCTTGGTACTCAGAAGATTCTCTGGGCCCTCTTCTGGTAGTCGCCTTTTCTATTGGTTTGTTCTTAGTTTCACACACCAGGAGATTGTCTTTATTGTGGGCTCAAATACACATATCCACATCCACATACATGAAGGTAACCATGCACATACACTGCTGCTGCTAAGTCACTTCAGTCGTGTCCGACTCTGTGCGACCCCACAGACGGCAGCCCACCAGGCTCCCCGGTCCCTGGGATTCTCCAGGCAAGAACACTGGAGTGGGTTGCCATTTCCTTCTCCAATGTGTGAAAGTGAAAAGTGAAAGTGAAGTCGCTTAGTCGTGTCCAACTCGTAGCGACCCCATGGACTGCAGCCTACCAGGCTCCTCCATCCATGGGATTTTCTAGGCAAGAGTACTGGAGTGGGGTGCCATGGCCTTCTCCGACACATATACTACTCCCGAGCATTTCCATTTGAGAGATTTAGTGTTTTCCTAATTTGTCGCTAATAGACCCACAGCTTTATGATTTATAGATCAGAAGTTGTCACTATGAATCTTGTAATAACTCACTAATTTACTATGGGCCCTTGGTTATCTGAGCTCCCCAGGTGGCATTAGTAGTAAAGAACCTGCCTGCTAATGCAAGAGATGTAAGAGATATAGGTTTGATCCCTAAGTCAGGAAGATCCCCTGGAGCAGGAATGGCAACCCACTGCAGCATTCTTGCCTAGAAAATTCCATGGATAGAGGAACCTGGTGGGCTACAGTCTATGGAGCCACAACAAGTCAGACACAACTTAGCATGTGCACACACACATTTGGATATCTGATATTCTTTTTTTGTTTTTTCCATTTATTTTTATTAGTTGGAGGCTAATTACTTTACAATATTGTAGTGGTTTTTGCCATACATTGACATGAATCAGCCATGGATTTACATGTGTTCCCCATCCCGATCCCCCCTCCCGTTTCCCTCCCCACCCCATCCCTCTGGGTCTTCCCAGTGCACCAGCCCTGAGTACTTGTCTCATGCACCCAACCTGGGATGGTGATCTGTTTTACCCTTGATAGTATACTTGATCTTCTAATACAAAAAAAAATGAGAGGGGGACTATATTTTTTTGTGAAATTTCATTATTACTCCTGGTATTAAGTTATGTTTGATTCACTGGAAATGAGACAAGGGTCCTGAAAGATGCCAGCTATGGAGTGTTGGTAGTTCTCAGTATCAGTAATACAGTTTGGATGAATGTCAGTGCAGGTCACAAATCCCTACATTCTCCTGATTAGTTCTGTATTCTAAAAACATGTTCTCAGATTAAGTATCAAGAACAGTCAATTTCCATCAGATCCAGGACACTGATTCTAGAAATAAGTCCTGCTGGGGATAAGAAAAAGAGGTGGGTGATCACTGAAAATGATATTCTACAATACTGGCACCCAGTTTGGATTGAGAAGTAGCTTTGTAAACATGCAAATAATCAATGTCACCAAATTCAATTTCTTACTAGTTTTCTTCAATATTTCTACTTAAGATGAATATATTCTTCTTTGCGGGCTAAGCAAACTTCCCAGTTGTCAACAACTGCAGTAAGCATTTGAATAAATAACTACAAATGTTTAGGTCTTCTATGGGATGCTTAGAATTAATATATTTCACATTTTCACAATGTGAGCCTATGTATGTGTAGACAAAGTAAATACAACATGTAGAGGAAAACACGTGCAGTAAGTCAAAATAAATTATTGTGAAGGCTCTGAATCAAAATAGAAGAGAAAGATTCTTATTGGAAGAAAGGAGCAGGCTAAGAGAGATAAGGAGAGTCAATAGAAGTTGAACTAGACAATGTTTTTCCCAGATTGCTGAAGAGCTTGTACAAGTGAACCCATATCTGTGGGTTCCACATGATTCAACCAACCACAGATCAAAAATGTTGAGTAAGGAAAACACTTTCAGAAAGTTCCAAAAACAAAACTTGAATTAACCACTTGCTGAAACCTATTTGTATAACATTTACATTATATTAAATATTACAAGTAATCTAGAGATGTTTTAAAGTATATGGGAAGATGTGCATAGAGATACCATGGCATTTTATGTAAGGGACTTGAGTATCCATTGATTTGGGTATTCATAGGTGTCTTAGAACTAATCCTGGAAGTTGCTGAGGAACAACTGTACTCTAAACTTTCTAAAGATGGGGGTGGGAGGGTAAATATAACTCAGATTTTTTGCAGATACATCCTATTTTATCTACTTGTGATTACTTAAAATTAAGAACAAAAATATATTTAAACCTACATTTTTTCTAGTTACCTGTATTAAAATTGAAACAGGATCATTTCCACATCAAAATTTAGTACAATTTTCCCTTCCTTCTTTTCTTCTTCTATTTATTTTTCCTATTAAAACATAATCTCAATTTTAGAGATTTAGAATAATTTTATTAATTTTGAATTTTCAATTTTTCTCAAAGAAGTTGCTTTGATATTTATATTAAAATTTGAGAATGATCATTCTAGAATTGATTCTATGTTTTATGATTTTTTAAAAAATACGCTGTTTCTTAACCACCACTGCTTTTGAATCCTAATTTCTCTATTCTTTAATTGTTTATCTGACTGAAAGGAGTATATCTTTGAACATTTTTTTCCACCAGCAAGTCTGCGTGGAAAGTTTATTTTTTTTAAACATGGATATATGTAAATATCGTTTGTCGTGCTTTAATAGGAAGAACAATTTACTTAAAATAGGATCTTTTTTCTTTTTGCAACGCCGTGAATTGTAGCCTACCAGGCTCCTTTGTCCCTGGAATTTCCCAGGCAAGAATACTGAATGAAGACAGGGTTTTTGATTCTCAAGCTTTTCCACACAAACTCTCTAGAGGCACTTGTCAACTATCCTTATTTTGAAGATAGACATGGGCTTAACCCTAGCTCTGCCACTCAGAGGCTCTAACTTAGGAAAACATGCCCTACTTTTGAGTAGCAGTTATTCCCGGAGTTAACAGAGGCAAAGGGTTATCAAGAAGGTTGTTTCTATTATTATATACCCTTCTTTATTATGGCCTTTATACTTGTTGAGAAGAATGAGGGAAAAACGTTTTTTGTCTTCTTTTTGTTGCCCTGGCTTTACATAGAAATTTTTTAACCCCAAACTTAAAAACTCACAGTGGGATGTGTTGAGGTATCACCATTATTCTTTGGACAGTAAGTCCCCCTGCACGTGAACCTTCAAGTTGCTATCTTTCAAAGATGCAAAAGTGCGCTTGCCTGTCCAATCACATAAATGAGTTCACAGGTCTGGCATACAGTGGGATGTGCACGCATCCGCTCCAAGTAGCTCTGCTTTTGTGTCCTTTGTTTTATAGTCCTGTATAGAGTACAGTAGTAGAGTATCTTTATCTCAAGTCCGGAAGCAAGGGTAAAAGCAGCAGTGATGTCGCTGATGCTGCTAAGAAGCACCAAGGGAGACGAGAGGAAGAAGTAACTGAAGAGCCAAAGAGATTCATGATGCAGGAAATGACAGGGGAATTTTCTTATTTGAGGAGACACTGTTAGTGTTTGAGGCATGGAACCTGAACATATTACAGTACGCAAAGGTCTTAGGAGCTATTCAGAATGCAATCCAGTGCTACTGTGCCATCTTATGGGGAAAAAAAAAAAAAAAAGCTACTACCCAAACATCACTGGATCATGTCTTCAAGAGGGTAGATAGAATTGTATCCAGCAAGGAACCAGAATCTGTGCCATGGATGTCAGGCATGATGCAGCCTGCCCTCCGTCTCCTGCTAACAATCCTTCAGCTCTTCCATCTCCCACCTTCTCTCCCTCCTTCAATCAGTAACCCTTCTTGCCTGTTCACTTGATGCCAGCCCCTGTATGCCAACTTTTGTACTGTACTACTGTACAGTAAGATGAAAAACGTTTTCTTTACTTTTTGTTTTTTATGTATTATTTGTGTGAAAATTTTTATAAACCTATTACAGTATAGTATGTACTGATGTATACAGCTGATGATTGTTTTACTTGGGTACCTTGCCTAACTTTGTTGGACTTAAATGAACAAACTGGCCTTATGAACAGGCTCCTGGGAACAAAATTCATTCATATGTAGGGGACTTACTGCATACTCACCAAAAAATGTTGTCAATATGCCAAATAATCTTTCTTGACTTAGCAATTCTCTTCTAAGTCCTTAACAAATTTGAACTGTCATGCCATAGATGACATGTCCTTTTATCTTGTTGAGACTGCAAGTTGAATGTTTTATACAATCTTTTCCTACAAGCTTGCAATAATTCTATTACCTAGGAAAGAGCTTCTTCTGATTATTAATGTAGACTCCTTACATTTAAATATATTTTTCCTGCTTATCCTTACAGTGGAAAGCCTAGGCTTAATTAGTCCTGGAATAAAAGTTTGTAAATCTTAATCCGTGAAGGAGAAAAAGCTACAATGAAGGGGAAATGAGTTTAGATTTACTCTTGTATGACTTTGGTGGTTCAACACTAAGAGCAGCCCTAGCAGAGAAGGAATGTACCCAAAGGAAGGCAACCATACCACTTAGCTTTGGCAATGCCGTAAAGAAATGTTCTTTGTCTCTGTTTCAAGGGGTAACGAGCAGTTGGTTCCTACCATAGCCTCCGTATTTATGTCTGCAATAGTGTTCTATGCTTCACACATCCACCTAAACCGAGGGCCTTTAATTTATGATACCATTTCTGGAATAACTGGCTCTTCCCAAATGCACCTCTCGACTGCTCTACATTTTGTTTTTCTTTCTCAGGTTAGAGGGAGTTGTTGAGATTTTGTGAGAATATGGTCTCTTCCATTGAACACATAGGCAAAGCCTTTCTTCACAGAAAGTTACATTTAAATCACTCTTCCTTCATTATAATCAACTAGAAAAATATCCACAGGTACACAGGTCCATGTAGTAAAGAATTCAGCCTTGGCCAAAAAGATCTTTGACTTTAGTCCTAGGCTCTAGGGAAAGTGAAAGTGTTGGTAGCTCAGTCATGTCTGATTCTTTGTGACTCCATGGACTATAGCCCTGCCGGGCTCCTTGGTCTGTGGGGTTCTCCAGGCAGGAATACTGGAGTGGGTAGTCAGTCCCTTCTATAGGTGATCTTCTTGACCCAGGAATCAAGAAGATTGGCGCTCCTGCTTCTCAGGCAGATTCTTTACAACCTGAGCCACCAGGGAAGCCCAAAACTCCAGGGAAGTAACCACTAAATCCCAGTGATAGAAGTACATTCATAGTGAACCCTTCTGATCACGCCTGATAGCTTACGCTAATGAGGTGTTGAGGCCCCATCCAATGTCGATCTGACTGCTGGATGAGGGACTGTTGGAGACCATGTTCAACCCATGAGTGATTAATTAATCAAAATATTTAAACGAGTGTGCCATAAAAATCTCTGACACCCAACCTCATATGAACTTTCTTGCTTGAAAAGACTTTGTGAGTGTCATCACACATCCTCACCAGGAGGAGGGAAAGCCCTTGATGACTATGTGGGGGAGAGGATGACCCACAGCCCTGATGACTTTGACCCTCCTCCTAGACTCTGCCAGATGCACCTTTTTCCATTGGTTGACTCTAATTTGTGTCCTCTCTCTGTAATAAACATTGTGAATATAGTAGCTTTCAGTAAATTCCTGAAATCTTCTAGTAAATTCCCTAAATGGAGGGTAGTTTGGTAAACCCTCAAACCAGCCATTCCTGTCAGAAGTGAGGAAAGTTTTGTGGGGACTGCAGCCTCAAACCACAGAGTTTGTCAAACTTTGACTGTGGTCTTTTTCCAGACCTTATATTCGGCATCAATATCTACTGTTCTGTTTCTGCACAATCAAACTGATGCAATCAGTTTAAATTTGTTACAATTAAATACAACATACCTTGACACATGATAATATAATACAATGATTGATGCACTCTGTTCTTTTTCAAAATTGTTTTAACTATTTTATGTACATTTAATCTTTATAAAATTTAGACTCAGCTGTCAACCTCAGAAAATAAAACTCAGCAGTTGCCACAGGACTGGAAAAATCAGTTTTCATTCCAATCCCAAAGAAAGGCAATGCCAAAGAATGTTCAAACTACCACACAATTACACTCATCTCACATGCTAGTAAAGTAATACTCAAAATTCTCCAAGCCAGGCTTCAACAGTACATGATCCATGAACTTCCAGATGTTCAAGGTGGTTTTAGAAAAGGCAGAGGAACCAGAGATCAAATTGCCAACACCCATTGGATCATCAAAAATGCAAGAGAGTTCCAGAAAAACATGTACTTCTGCTTTATTGACTATGCCAAAGCCTTTGACTGTGTGGATCACAACAAACTCTGGAAAGTTCTTAAAGAGATGGGAGTACCAGACCACCTGACCTGCCTTCTGAGAAATCTGTATGCAGGTCAGGAAGCAACAGTTAGAACTGGACATGGAACAACAGACTGGTTCCAAATTGGGAAAAGAGTACATCAATGATGTATATTGTCACCCTGCTTATTTAACTTATATGCAGAGTGCATCATGAAAAATGCTGGTCTGGAGGAAGCCCAAGCTGGAATCAAGAGTGCTGGGAGAAATAGCAAGAAACTCAGATATGCAGATGACACCACCCTTATGGCAGAAAGTAAAGAAGAACTAAAGAGCCTCTTGATGAAAGTGAAAGAGGAGAGTGAAAAAGTTGGTTTAAAACTCAACATTCAGAAAACTAAGATCATGGCATCTGGTCCCATCACTTCATGGCAAATAGATGGGGAAACAGTGAACAGTGACAGACTTTATTTTTTGGGGCTCCAAAATCACTGCAGATGGTGACTTCAGCCATGAAATTAAAAGATGCTTGGTCCTTGGAAGAAAAGCCATGACCAACCTAGAGAGCATATTAAAAAACAGAGACATTATTTTGCCAACAAAGGTCCGTATAGTCTAAGCTATGGTTTTTCCAGTAGTCATTTATGGATATGAGAGTTGGACTATAAAGAAGCTGAGTGCTGAAGAACTGATGCTTTTGAACTGTGGTGTTGGAGAAGACTCTTGAGAGTCCCTTGGACTGCAAGGAGATCCAACCAGTCCATCCTAAAGGAAATCAGTTCTGAATATTCATTAGAAGGACTGATGCTGAAGCTGAAGCTCCAATACTTTGGCCACCTGATGCGAAGAACTGACTCATTTGAAAAGATTCTGATGTTGGGAAAGATTGAGGGCAGGAGGAAAAGGGGACAACAAAGGATGAGATGGTTGGATGGCATCACTGACTCAATGGACATGAGTTTGATTAAACTCCGGGAGTTGGTGATGGACAGGGAGACCTGGCATGCTACATTCCATGGGGTCACAAAAAGTCATACAAGACTGAGTGACTGAACTGAACTGAACTGATATGTGATGAAATTATGCTGAATTTACTAATTAGCTTGAAAAACCAATTAACTCCTGATTACTATGCAAAACTTCTAAATTAATTCAGCATTCATGATATTGAATCTTGCTATCTATAAACATTATTACTTATAATGTACATCTATCTATACTTATATATAGATATCTACATATTACAGCTACCTAAATGTTAATTAGTCTTAAAATACAAAAATTGTATGTGTAGTATTTTTTAGATATGGTTTATACACTGGGAATAAAGAGGTGAACAGAACAAATTGAGAGCTCAGTTTTGGCAGGAAGGGACAGTAAACGTCAATTATAAAGTAATTTCAGGCAATAGATTGTTACTATGAAGAAAAAAATGAAGTTAAGTGAATAGTGATGAACAAGGGGTTCTTTTATAGCTATTTGCTTAGGGAAGACCTTTCTAATAAGCTGGTATTATTCAGAGTCAGAGAAAAACTAAGAAAAGATAATTCAATGTGGAAGAAAAAGCATAATCAAAGACTGTTATGACCCAGAGATGTACATGGTGGCTAGTTGGCTCAAGATAAGTAAGTGAGTTGAGTAAAGTGAGCATGATAAAAAATGAGTAGGAATAGGGACTTGGTGGTGGAGAGTCAAGTCTCTTAACTGACATAACTGACTGTTGGGGATTTTCGGATAGGAGAGGGATGTGATCTGTATATTGTTTAAAAAAGAAAACATGATTCTGAAAAATAGATGACAGTTAGGAAAAGGAGACATACAAAAACACTCATTTTTATATAAATGAATGAATGGTTACAAGAAAAATATATTATATTTAATTAAATTATAAATAATTGCTTGATAGTTCTAATTCTTTTCTAACATATTTCCCTTCATCAATACATTCATTATTTAACTTACTCATCTACTTATTTTATTAAAAGTATTGAGCTCTGTTCTGGTGTTGCACTATGCTGGATGCTAGAAAATCAACAAAAATCAAGACAGATGTGATTTACATGGAGAAAATGACAACTAGTAACAATGTAACATAGTAACAATGACAAGAACCTGTTGTTCCTTAAGTCACTAAGTTCTGTCTGCCTCTTTTGCGATCCCATGGACTGCAGTCGGCCAGGCCCCTCTGTCCGTGTGATTTCCCAGGCAAGAATACTGGACTGGTTTGCCATTTCTTGCTCCAGGGGATCTTCCTGACCCAGGGATGAAAATATGTGTCTCCTGCATTGGCAGGCAGACTTTTTATCATTGAGCCACCTGGGAAGGCCATAAAAAGTACTACAGTGATGCAAAACAACAAATGGTATTTACCAAATACCCAAAGAAACAATAGAGTACAAAATTTTATTTTTATTAATTCCTGTTTGTTCTAGTCCAGCTTCTTCATTTCTCCCATTCAGTCTTAGGCCATCCGTATTCTCCAGGCAATTTGTCTTTATTTTGCATTTCTTGTTTTGTCTACTTCAATCTGTTTGGGCTTGCTCCAGCTGTGTGGGGGGCTTTGGAGCATTATTAAAGGGACTTAACTATGTGTTTGCAGTTTATTAGAGAGAAAGTGTTAATTTGTTTCTTAGCATTTTTAATTAGTTCTGGAAACCTCTAAGCATCTTTGCGGTAATTCCAGGGAAACTAGGGCTTCGTGGTGAGTAGAGTGATCTTCTAACTACCAGTTCAGACCTTCTGGCCTGATCTGCCTCTTGTGGTAAAAACAGAAGGAAGAAAAAAAAATCAGGTTTCTTTTCTGCCTATTTGCATGTACAGCTTTTTGTTTTTTATTTTTAATTGCATTCAAGAGACTATTCTCCTGAAAGGAAGGATTATATCACACCAACAGATGTCATCATCCATCTAATCTTTGAAGCTTGATTTTCTTGCAAAAGTGACTGCTCTGGAAATACTGAGGGTTATTCATTAGGTAGGCTATATATTCCTAATAGTGTATCAGCTTATTTGCTCTGCATTTGCGTAAACTAGAAGTATTATAATAATATTTATTACAAAAGCTAATATCATTGTCATATTTAAAATATGATGTCTATAGTTTTTTTAATACATTTTTACATTAAACAAAAAATGTTCAAATAGTGTTTAATTGTGATTCTTGGACCTATATAAAATGAACAGATGGTGAAATTTTTATTTAACCTATTTATTAAGAAGGGAACTAACATATGAACTCAGGTTTGGTTGCTTGTCGTTCCAAGCTAAAAAGCCAATACTCGAAAGACAAGTGTTGGTAGAAAAAAAAAAGTTGCTTTAATCAGAAAAGCTAACAACCTGCAGAAAAGAATGTCCCAAAAAGCAACTCCAAAGATTCTGCTCAGTCAAGAACATTTTTAAAGAGAAAAGGGGAAGTAATCTCAGTTAATCATTAAGGCAGGAGGCCAAACTCTGCTACTCTCCATTGTATGCAGGCTGGCTGACTCCTCAGGAGCTTTCTTTAGATACTATATGTTCACACAGTTTGTTCAGGAGATTATTCAGGGGAAGCTAGGGAAGAGATCTGATTATCATTTGTTAATTACTTGACTCATTCTACTTCTTTGAATCACAGAAAGAACCCACAAGTTAGGCAGGCATTGTGAGATCAAAAGATTTGAAAGGTATGCTTAGCCAGAGAAGGGTAGAGCATGGGGGCTGGAGGTGGAGGGGTAGGGGGGTCTGGTTTGACATTAGCTTTACTAAAGTGACAAAACAAAAGAGGCCTCCTACTGAGAGCTCTTTCCTGCCAAAAGCTGCTTAAGCAGCTGGTACAAAGAATTTGAGCAGAAACACATATTAGAAATAGGGAATTGCGCAATACATTTACAAATAGATGCAGAATGGATATCCATATAATAGTCAAGTCCATTGCATGAGACTCCATTAAGTTTGAAAATCTATAATCGATGTTGCAGAAAGAGAGACCCCCCCCTTCCAGGGCCCTAGAACGGGCTCTTGTCTAACACTTGGAAATGAATTGTCCAAGGAGACACATCAGCTGATAAAGCAAGAGATTTTATTGGAAAGGCACCAGGGCAGAGAGCAGTAGGGTAAGGGAACCCATGAGAACTGCCATGCCACATGACTTCAGTCTTGGGTTTTATGGTAATAGGATTCGTTTCTGGGCTGTCCGTGGCCGATCATTCTGATTTGGAGTCCTTCCTGGTGGTGCACACGTTGCTCAGCCAAGATGGATGCCAGGGAGAAGGATTCTGAGAGATGGTGGGACACATGGTGTCTCCTTTTGACCTTTCCCGAACTCTTCCGGTTGGTGGTGGCTTATTTAGTTCCGTGTTCCTTACTAGGACCTCCTGTCATAAAACAACTCATGCAGATGGTTACTATGTTGCCTGGCCAGGGTGGGCGGTTTCAGTCAGTGTGCTTCCCCTAACAATAGTTTGCATTATTATCAGTTTGCTACATTATAGAGTTATAAAATATTTGACAATGAAATGCATAGAAATTTAAGGGTGATCTGTACAATATATCTACTAGTCTTATTTTACACTGAAGGAGGAAACAGGCAGAACAGGCTCTGTCTTGAAAGCAGGACTCCATCTTGGGCTGGACTGTGGACTTTGAGCTACATGCCCAGTATCTATGAAAATGACATACCAACTGGAAAACCAGACCCCCCTGCCAGATGGAAGAGGCCCAGGGCTCATACATAGACTCTCCTTCACCTAAAAGAATACGCGAATTGTCTGTGTAACCAAATAGAATCATAAATTCTATTATGCTTATTGGCCTTTGACCACAGGCCTATTGCTAATTGTCTATTAACTACCTAGGCCTGAGGCATATGAATCACAGGTTAACTTTGATTGTATATTTCTTTTCCTTTGTTCAGACTAGTTTCAGGGAATTTGGGGAGGTGGGTTTGGGCATGTACACTTAGAGTATATAAGGTTTTCACAAAAACTGGTCCGGGTCCTTGGCTAAGAGGAGACTCTGCCTTGGGCCCGCTGGTATAATAAACTTCACTCCACTATCTGCATTGTCCTTCTGAGTGAGTTTGTTTCCTGGAACTCATGGCTACAACAACACATTTAAAAATTCTTCACAACCCACCCTTCTTCAACTTGGGAAGATAATAATTCCAAAGAAATATAACTTTTAATCACAAAATCATGCTGATCACATTAGATTTGGCCTGATTAGTTACATACGTATTATTGCAAAGAGTTGGACACGACAGGGACTAGCACTATATAGACTTCCTTAAGTTTATTTTGTAAAATCTACAGCCATATAGTAGTGAACTGTTTTTAAGGCAACAAAATTAACCTCTGTCTGGAAGTTTTCATAAGGAATTTGAGATTGGACTGTCAAAGGTCTCTATTATTTGATATCCTGAGGCTAGGAAACTAAGTCCAAGAGAATAGTAAACTATCTCATGAACTAAAACAAAACAGAAAAAGTACTGGAAAACCCTTATTCAGCATATTGGTATGATCTGAATGTCATCTAAGCAATGTCAACCCAAATCCTATACCCAGGAGTCTATTCTTTGAAATGTCAAACAGTTTTTGTTTTCTACAAGAAAATATTTTTATTACTTGAGAGTAACTAGTCCACAAAAAATGAAATAAATAGTTCATTCTGATATATTTTTATGCTGATTTGCTTATAACTCATTATAACACATTTTAGATAACAAAAAAGCATACAACACACAAAAAAAATTGTTTAGAGCTTCAGAATTTTCCAGTCAGATTTGCATCTGAATCAGATGTTCAGTATGTGTCAGGTAATAATTACTAAGTCCAATAATAACACAGGTAAAATGCTAGTACACTGCCTAGCACAGAATTATATCTCAGTACACTTTAGTTGAATATTGAACATGTGATTGTGTCAGTCAATTCGAATGTATTTTAGAGCAGGTAAATAAAATTACCAAAAGTATTGTTGTTGTTCAGTCGCTAAGACATGTCTGAATCTGTGACCCATGGACTCTAGCAGACCAGGCTTCCCTGTCCTTCACTGTCTCCCAGAATTCACTCAAACTCATATCCATTGAATCGGTCGGTGATGCACTCCAACGATCTCACCCTCTTTTTCCCCTTCTCCTTTTGCCTTCAATCTATCTGAGCATCAGGGTCTTTTCTAATGAATTGAATCTTCCCATCAGGTGGCCAAAGTATTGGAGCTTCAACTCCAGTATCAGTTCTTCCAATGAATATTCAGAGTTGATTTCCTTTAGGAAAGATTGGTTTGATCTACTTCCTGTCCAAGGAACTCTTTGATGCTCAGCCTTCTTTACAATCCAACTCACAACAGTACAGTACATGACTACTGGAAAAAATATAGCTTTGACTATATGCATGTTTGTCAGCAAAGTGATGTCTCTGCTTTTTAATATACTGTCAGCAATACATGAAATGTGAAATCCCAGAGGTTCAAGCTGGTTTTAGAAAAGGCAGAGGAACCAGAGATCAAATTGCCAACATCCACTGGATCATCAAAAATGCAAGAGAGTTCCAGAAAAACATCTGTTTCTTCTTTATTGACTATGCCAAAGCCTTTGTCTGTGTGGATCACAACAAACTGTGGAAAATTATTCAAGAGATGGGAATACTAGACCACCTGACCTGCCTTCTGAAAAATCTGTATGCAGGTCAGGAAGCAACAGTTAGAACTGGACATGGAACAACAGACTGGTTCCAAATAGGAAAATGAGTATGTCAAGGCTGTATATTGTTACCCTTCTTATTTAACTTATAAGCAGAGTACATCATGAGAAATGCTGGGCTGCATGAAGCACAAGCCAGAATCAAGATTGCTGGGAGAAATATCAAAAACCTCAGATATGCAGATGACACCACCCTTATGGCAGAAAGTGAAGAAGAACTAATGAGCCTCTTGATGAAAGTGAAAGAGGAGAGTGAAAAAGTTGGCTTAAAGCTCAACATTCAGAAAACTAAGATCATGGCATCTGGTCCCATCACTTCATGGCAAATAGATGGGGAAACAGTGGAAACAGTGGCTGACTTATTTTTTGGGGCTCCAAAATCACTGCAGATGGTGATTGCAGCCATAAAATTAAAAGATGCTTACTCCTTGGAAGGAAAGTTATGACCAACCTAGATAGCATATTAAAAAGCAGAGACATTACTTTGCCAACAAAGGTCCGTCTAGTCAAGTTTATGGTTTTTCCAGTAGTCATGTATGGATGTGAGAGTTGGCCTATAAAGAAAGCTGAGTGCCGAAGAATTGATGCTTTTGAACTGTGATGCTGGAGAAGGCTCTTGAGAGTCCCTTTGAGTGCAAGGAGATCAAACCAGTCCATCCTAAAGGAGATCAGTCCTGAGTATTCATTGGAAGGACTGATGTTGAAGCTGAAACTCCAATACTTTGGCCACCTGATACGAAGAGCTGACTCATTTGAAAAGACCCTGATGCTGGGAAAGATTGAGGGCAGGAGGGGAAGGGGACGACAGAGGATGAGATGGTTGGATGGCGTCACTGACTCAATGGACATGAGTTTGGGTAAACTCCAAGAGTTGGTGATGGACAGAGAGGCCTGGATGTTATGGTCCATAGGGTTGCAGAGTCATACATGACTGAGCGACTGAACTGAACTGAACTAGGTTTGTTATAGCTTTCCTTCCAAGGAGCAAGAATGTTTCAATATCATGGCTCCAGTCACCATGCAGTGATTTTGGAGTCCAAGAAAATAAACTCTGTCACTGTTTCCACTTTTTCCCATCTATTTGGCATGAAGTGATAGGACCAGATGCCCTGATCTTGGTTTTTAGAATGGTGAGTTTCAAACCAGCTTTTTCATTCTCCTCTTTCACCTTCATCAAGTGGCTCTTTAGTTCCTCATTGTTTTCTGCCTCACATTATCTACATATGTGAAGTTGTTGATATTTCTCTCAGCTTTCTTGATTCCAGCCTATAAGCCATCCAGTCTGGCATTTCGCATGATGTACTCTGCATATATGTTAAATAAGCAGGGTGACAATATACAGTCTTGACGTATTTCTTTTCCAATTTTGAATCAGTCCATTGTTCCATGTCCTGTCCTAACTGTTGCTTATTGACCTGCATACAGGCTTTTCAAGAGTCAGGTAAGATGGTCTGGTATTCCCATCTCTTTAACAACTTTCCACAGTTTGTTGTGATTGACAAAGTCAAAGACTTTAGGATAGTCAATAAAGAAGGAGTAGATGTTTCTCTGGAATTTCCTTTCTCTATGATCCAATAAATGTTGGCAATTTGATCTCTGGTTCCTCTGCCTTTTCTAAATCCAGCTTGTACATCTTGAAATTTTTAGTTCATATATAGCTAAAGCCTAGCTTGAAGGATTTTGATCATTACCTTGCTATCATGTGAAATAAATGCTATTGTATTGCAGTTTGAACATTCTTTGACATTGCCCTTCTTTGGGATTGGAATGAAAACTGACATTTTCCAGTCCTGTGGCCACTGCTGAGTTTTTCAAATTTGCTGGCATTTTGAGTGCAGCACTTAAACAGCATCACCTTTTAGGGTTTTAAATAGCTCAGCTGGAATTCCCTCATCTCTACTATCTTTATTGTAGTAATGTTTCCTAATGCCCATTTGACTTCACACTCCAGGATGTCTGGTTCTAGGTGAGTGACCAGAGTATCATAGTCACATAGTAATAAAAAATTCCATCAGTATTATTCTCACTAAATACTTACATGATCAGTAAATCTATCTCCCCCCCAACCCTGACCCCCACAAAATTACTAGAGTAACTCATTAGAAACTAAGTGAATTGAGCAGCTCTTTAAAGTTGATAATTTCAATTCAGTTAAATTTTGGAAAACATGTTTGAAAAATGATGATTTTAGTTTAAGAATGAATGCTCTTAAATAATTCCTGCTAACATAGTTTTCGAGTAGCACTAATTCTTTATTAAAGCCATGTTTGAGTAAGATGACAAAATCACAACAAACACTGAAAATATGTTTATTTTTATATTTTCTGTGGCAGGAGGAGGAAAGGAGTCATGTCCGTTATCTCAAAGCAGTTTAAACTCATTAATGGTTCAGAATGCATTTGCTCTATATTTTTCTAAATTAACGTGTGATGACATGCAAGGAAATAATTTCTTATACTCAAACCCTATAGTAAGCTAAATGTTTAAAGGAGTAAGACAGACAGTTGGATTATTTTCACACTATGGTAATCTTCTGATTAGCTGTAAATAATATATACTTTTTCAATAGACCATTTAGAAATAAATCAGTGTCCATTTTTCTTTCAAAACTGCCCAATTCCAAAAGAAGATATTTCTACCTTTTCATGCTCTTAAAAGGAAACTCACTGCCATTCTTAAATTAATATTTTCTGTTTTCTTTATTTTTAACATCATTTTTATCATCATTATTTTTTTTTGGTCTTGAGAATACAGCTAGCCATATGTATCCTCAGGTTCTGAATCCAGAGATTCACCCAACTGTGTATCAAAAATATTTTTTTTTAAATCCAGAAAGTTCCAAAAAGCAAAACTTGAATTTGGCATGCTGTGACAACTATCTACCTAACATTTACAATACACTTATATCTATTTACATAGAATTTTGCATTGCATTAGGTATTATAAGTAATCTAGAAATGATTTAAAGTATAGAAGAATCTATATAAGTTATATAAAAATACTGTGACATTATATATACAGGACTTGAGTATTGTAAATTTTGTTATTTGCATGGAGTACTGGACTCATCCCCATAGGATACCAAGGGTCAACTTATATCCTTCCTATCTAATCATAGGATATTGTCTTAGGTTTCATATACAGTTTTTGATTCCAAGAAATGAAATATTAATCATGGACACCTCATATCACACTTTATGTAATAATGTATATACAGAATTTTTAAATAAGTGGTTATATATATGTATATATCATTATTTTAATTTTTCGCTAAATTTATGCTGAAAGCAATAATTCCAAATGTTGAAAATATCCTTTTATGTCAAATACATCTTCATGGTAGCATCAGAATTCTACATATGATTTCTAATTATCCCTATACAAATCTAGCATTTTATAAAATGAATGCATTTCTGAAAACTAACTTTCAGAAATATCATCTTTCAGTACTCTTTTACACTCATTAATTACATGACTATTAGAATGAATTTTGGGGTAAAATGAATAATTCTTATAGAGATAAAAATAGTTTCAAGTTATTATCTGTGCTTCAAGAATTTATATTTTCAGGTAAAAGAAAAAAACCTGCTGTGGTGAGGAACACCTATAAGCATCTTTGTAAGTTGGAAATCTTTTGAGATTGTTAAGGCTTTATAATGATTAATCATGTAAAAACATTTATGTAACTTCTAAATAGTTGCCAAAATATGCCTTTCTTATGTGGTAAAAATCATAAATTTTTTTAGTATTGATAGAAACTTTTTAATAAGGTACAATAATAAAAAATGATAAATGGTATGATCTTTTTCCAAATCTAAATTGACAGCAATCATATCTGTGATATTACATTTTCTATTTCATTATCTGTATATTATATAAGTGTGTATATGTATAAATATACCCACAAACATCTTAAAAATTCCAAATCCTAAAGTAACTTTCAAGTTGAGTTTTAAAAATTAAAACCACTAAGAGGAATTAAACGACTGTAGAATGACACATCATTTGATTAAACTTTATTTTACATAAGCAACCTCTCAAATTCAGGAAATGTTGGGGCAAAACAGGAAAACCAAACTGAGTACAAAACTCAGGCCTTAACTACTAAACAATGATAGTATTATTATAATGTTAAGTGTATTTATCCCTTTTATAGTCTTTAGAAAACTATTTTAATACACTCAAGGAAAATGATATCACAAAACATACCCATTAAAGGCTTAATTTGCTGGGACAGTTGTAATGGTGGTTTTCAATTTCAGCTGTCAGAGGTCAGGAAAATGTGACTCTTGTTTAGAAATCTCTAAAGGAGTAGGAGAAGTAGTGCTAGAGATTAAATGATTAAGAAAAGGTTAATGCTAGACTAATAGTAATTGGTATTATTTCTCTCTTTTAAAATGTCTTTTTGAAATAGATAACCCACTTGAAATTAATCCTGGCAGTAAGCTTTCTGTTTTCACTCACTATTTCAAGTTGATCTTTAAACTGGAGATAGTCCAGTGGTGGCTCGACATCGTGGTCCTCACCCAAGATCTTCAGTTTACCTATAGGGCATCCCTGGAAAACTTACCTCACTTCTCTAAACCTTACTTTTCTAAACTGTAAATGCAATGACAATGATGATAATTAACTTGCAAATTTGTTATGAAGATTAAATAAATCATGCTTTCGGTTCAGAGCTTGGCATTTGTTGGTATTCAATTAGCATTTCCTGCTGGCTCAGATGGTGAAGAATCTGCCTGGAATGCTGGAGACCCGGCTTTGATCCATGGGTCAGGAAGATCCCCTGGAGAAGGGAATGGCTACCCACTCCAGTATTCCTGCCCAGAGAATTCCATGGACAGGGAGCCTGGCGGGTTACAGTCCATGGGGTCACAAAGAGTCAGACAGGACTGAACGAATAACACTTCACCTTCAATTAGCATTAGCATTATTATTTAATGTTATTTGGTTCTCTTCTTGTTGGTTGTTATAAGAAGTTGGTAATATAAATTCACTGTCACACTTTTCCAATTATTTTCAAACAAAACTGATCTATATATACAAATACCATATGACATGCCAAAAAAAAAAAAGAGTTACAAGAGTTACATTTAGGAGATCACTTTCAAAATTAAAGGTACAATTGATGGCCAGGGATAAGGAAAGTTTATTCACAATTATATTAACCTCCAAAGAGAGCATTGCTTGAATATATTATTTCAATCCTAACTTTATTTTCAGAACTTTGTGTTTCTGCATGTGTGCCTGCCTCGTTGCTCAGCTGTGCGTGACTCTTTGCAACCCTTTGGATTGTACTCCTCCAGGCTTCTCAACCCATGGGATTCTCCAGGCGAGAATACTGGAGTGGGTTGCCATGCCTCCCCCAGGATATCTTCCCGACCCAGAAATCAAACCTATACCTCCTGTGCTTCATGCATTGCAGGTGAATGCCTCACCTGCTGTGCTGTCAGGGAAGCACTTGTGTTTCTAGATGACTGCAACAGATTGATTGTTTAATTATCCAAGTTCATATCAAATTAGTTGACATGTCAATAGATTGACAAATGTCAAAAAATTAGTTGCTTAATTATCCAAGTCCATATCAAGAAGCAACAGTTAGAACTGGACATGGAAAAACAGACTGGTTCCAAATAGGGAAAGGAGTACATCAAGGTTGTATACTGTCATCCTGCTTAGTTAACTTATATGCAGAATATTTCATGAAAAATGCAGGGCTGGGTGAACCACAAGCTGGAATCAAGATTGCCAGGAGAAATATCAATAACCTCAGATACACAGATGACAGCACCCTTATGGCAGAAAGCAAAGAAGAACTAAAGAGCCTCTCGATGAAAGGGAAAGAGGAGAGTGAAATACTTGGCTTAAAGCTCAACATTCAGAAAACTAAGATCATGGTATCTGGTCCCATCACTTCATGGCAAATAAATGGGTAACAATGGAAACAGTGACAGACTTTTTGGGTTCCAAAATCACTGCAGATTGTGACTGAAGTCATGAAATTAAAAGACTCTTGTTTCTTGGAAGGAAAGTTATGACCAACCTAGACAGCATTTTAAAAAGCAGAGACATTACTTTGCCAACAAAGGTCCATCTAGTCAAAGCTATAGTTTTCCCAGTAGTCATGTATGGATGTGAGAGTTGGACTATAAAGAAAGCTGAGCACCAAAGAATTGATGCTTTTGAACTGTGGTGTTGGAGAAGACTCTTGAGAGTCCCTTGAACTGCAAGGAAATCAAACCAGTCAATCCTAAAGGAAATCAGTTCTGAATATTCATTGGAAGGACTGATGCTGAAGCTGAAACTCCAATACTTTGGCAACCTGATGCAAAGAACTGACTCACTGGAAAAGACCCTGATAATGGGAGGGATTGGGGGCAGGAGGAGAAGGGGACAACAGACGATGAGATGGCTGGATGGCATCACCGGCTCAATGGACATGAGTTTGAATAAACTCCAGGAGTTGGTGATGGACAGGCAGGCCTGGCGTGCTGCAATTCATGGGATCGCAAAGAGTTGGACACAACTGAGCGACTGAACTGAACTGAACTGACCGAATATTCTATTGTATATATGTACCACAACTTCTTCATCCATTCATCTATTGATGGACATCTAGGTTGCTTCCATGTTCTTTAGCTATTGTAAATAACGCTGCTTTGCTTACCCTCTTTTGTTGGCCACCTATCACATCTTGTTCTAAAAGTTTGCTTCAGGTTCACTTATCAGTCACTTTGAGTTCTTTTATTCTGACTTGTCCCTTTACTGGATGTGAATAAGGATTGTATGCCTTCTTTCAAGTCATTATTAAACAATGTGTTATATGGCACAAAATTTTCATGAAACCTTGTCTACAATGGGAGGAAATCAGAACACAGAACAGTAACCAATTTGAACAAGCATAGTCACTACTTTTATTAAAATTTGGGAGGCTCATCCATCTTTACTGGTAGCCAATTATTTATGTTCCTACTTCATTTTCTGGATCTATGAAAAATTTTCCCAAAACTTTCTTCATGTCTGAATCCTTTTATCCATTCAGATCTCTCCAAGACGTAAGCATAAAGCTCAGAATTCCTTCCCTTTAATACATAGGTCAGTTCAGTCAACTTGTCCTCTTAAAGTTGTTGAGCAATAAGACAAAACCCTCCCCATTACAGAATGCTGAGTGGTTTTAGTGTGCGGTTTTTTGTGTTTTTGTTGTTGTTGTTTGTTTGTTTTTGATAGCATTTACTTTCCTCCACTTTTCTTACAGCGATGACAGTTTATTATGAATCTTTGTAGACATTTGAGTTAGAAGAGGAATTTGCTCTACTGGCCACACAGTTATCCTGATTGAGTGTTCTTCCCATTCTGAGATAGGTATTGCATTCATAAGGAAGGTAGATGCTTAAGAAGTTTTGCTTATTCAGCAGTTTTAACTGACCAATGTGCCCTTCTCTTTGCTCTTCTTAGATTTATATTAAAAGAAGAGATTTAAATTGGCTTAATTTCATGCTAATCTGAACAGTTATGTCTGTAGTTTTTCGAGTTCTCATCATCTATTTCAGAATTTAGGAATCTCTCGAGTCTCCCTATTATGTGTTTACTTTCTATCTAGTGAAGCATTCCCCAGCCCAGACCTCTGTCACTTTTGTACCAAAGGCTTCATTTGCTAAGGAAAGTGTATAAAATAACAAATAGAAATGTTATGAAAGAATGGAGATGAAACAGTGATGGTAACTGGAATGGAATTGTTGAGGCCACTTTCCTTACAATTGTTATCTGTCAGGCATGGGGGATTCATGGTCCATCTATATATTGTGATGCATTCAGATAGAAGACTTTGAGGTGACACAATGCAGGCTGTCATCCAATTCAATAATATTTGGGCTTGTTGTGAGCCCCAAAAGCAGACTGTCATAGATGTCTTCACCTTTTGATCATCATGGTTAATTGTACTGTTCTGATAAGTCATCAGATGAAGAGAGAATACTTTTATAAAAGTAGAAAAACACATCTTAGGAGTATTGCATTCACTTAGAAAACAGGAATTGCATTTTCAAAGTAGAAGAGAACCTGAATCATAGTCATGAAAAGCATTAGAAAATGTGTTTTAAGTTATTCTTTCACGTCCCCTTATACCGTGCCTATCATACTCCTTTGCTTCTCTACTTATATCTGGATGTATCTGTGTATGTGTACACATGTATATGTGCACAACAAGGATGTTTGAGCCAGGGTACTGCTGCATCTATTAAAAATCTTCTATAATTTAAGCATTTAGTTTTGCTAGACAATCTGCTATGAAACAATGGTCCAAGTATAGGTCTCTTTCCCCCTTTAATTTAGTCAGTCTTATCTGCCTTTTATCAAAAATTGTATCTGTCCTGTTCTTTATCCCAACAGACTTCTTAATATCCTGTTGCTTTCTTTTCTTTCTCTCTGACCATCCATACTCTCTTTTTCTTTTCTGAAGGAGAATATATGATCAGTAATAAGGGTTGAGCGAAACAGTATAGTTGTTTCAATGACCATAGCCCTCACAATATTTTTTTAAATATTTTCTGACTCTCTGGTCTACTGGTAGATATAATTTTATAATTTTAGTAAAAATCTTCAGAATAAAGATGGCAATGTCCCAAAATTCATGATAAAATTTTTATAACTATGTATTCTTTAAACCTACAGAAACAAATATCTAATAACAGGAGTTACTATTTTAAAGTTAATGTTAAGAATAATTTCATCTTAAGATTCAACTTTTATTTTTGCAATAACCCCTAACACTGAAGTGTGTTATGGTAAAAGTCATTTATGGGGACTTCTCTGGCAGTCCAGTGGTTAAGAGTCCATGCTTCCATTGTAAAGAGCGTGGGTTCAATCCCTAGTCCAGGAACTAAGATCCTTGCATGCCAAATAGTGCAGCCAAAGGGGAAAAAAGAAGAGTCACTTATGAAATTAAGAATTAACTTAATGATTTCATTATTTAAATACTTTTAACAATGTTAGAAATGATTTTTTTGAGAAATAAAAAACTATTGGAAAAGAAAATTAACTTTTTCTTTACAAAATCTTATAAACAGTGTACTCGGGATACTCCAAAGAGAATATTGAAAATCATTTTTAAATTAACAAAAGGCATAGATAACAGTATGAAAGTATGTAGATTAAAGTATTTCTAGATGTTGCTAGGAAACAACACAAGTTTCTTTTTAATACAAATGAACAACAAATAAAGTATGATAAAGATCCATTATACCTTATACATATCTGGGCTAGTAATGTAAAGTCTGTGGATTTCAGGATTTTGAGTATGAGTGTTGTGTGTGATGAGGGAGAGGGAGATAAGTGAACATGTGAGTGTGATGATTGGTGTGTATAATGTGATTTTGTTGTATGTTTGTGATTTGGGAGAATATGTGGTGTGTTATGGATGTGGAGTGTGTGTGTGTGTGGTGTGATTGACGTGTGTGTGGATGATGTTATGTGTCTGTCATGTACATATCCTGTAACTAACATGAGCATGCTTTGTTAGTATGATATACACATACGTATCCTATATATACACTTCATCCTGTAGTATACTTTATATCCTTGACTATTTGTCACTTTTGATAAAACATTACTATGCTACTTACAGGACTGGGAGGGAAAGAAAATAATTCCAAAGGGAATATTTGAATATTGGAGATAAAGATGAACTATGAATAGCATGTCATTGCCTCTCTTTTGTGTGGCAGAAGGATGATTATCTTTGTCTTAAAGTCCAGTCATGTCCCAAACCGTTCTTTCCTCGTGTATGTACTAGACTGATTTTATTCCATCCCATCCAGCCACCTCTGTCCCGTCTGGTTTTCCCTACAATCAAGATTGCACTCTATACTAACTTATTAGAACGAAGAGCTGAGGAATAGGAAGACACTTAACATTTACAATCTCCCAAAGTACTTAACAGGGGTGATATACCATGAGGATGGGAGTTAGAGTGAGGCAAAAGGCATGTAAATAAAAATCATTAAAGATAAGTGAATTTTGCTGATAACAGGAGGAATATTTTTCTATATAGTTTTAAAAAATGACCATGAGTAAGAAAGTTACATAACGCTTTTGGCAGCTGACTTAGTGAAATAGCTGGGCTTAAAGTAACAACAGATTGAATTTTACAATGAGCTAATTATTAGTGAGAGGAAATAACAGCTGTGAAGTAACAACTTTCATAAAAGTTTCCCTCCACCACAAAAAAGGATGATGATCTATCAAAATATAATTAGGAGGAGAAACGTTTATGTTCATAAATATGCCTTGTTTAACAGTCTTGACATTAGGTGACTTTGACCATAATTTGTTCCAGTTTTTTCCCATTCATGTTACCTTCCCTGTATTAATAAAAATTGATTTAAAATGCTGAGTAGTAATAGAAATTTGGGGTGTATAAAATGATTACTGGCTTATTAGATTTGAAGTGATAGTTATTAAAACTTTAAAATATTTTAAACTTTAAAAGAATTTTATACTTTTTGGAGAGGAAACTTAACAAGCAGGATCTAATTACAATTTTTGTCAAAGAATCCACTAGACTTTAGCTGTAGTCAAAAATATATTCCTATTTATGCTTGAATAATGACTCCTAGGGTAGTAGATATCAAATTGGAATCATTAGTGCCATAGCCTTAAATTGTAAGAAATATTTATCTGTGTAAACGGGTGAAAAATAATCTATTTAGTGAAGAAAGAACTCTGAGAGTAATTGAATCATCCCACTCCACCGTACCCCACAATCTTTTTAATGTGGAGGTTATATCTAGTGTTAGTATTTCCAGCCTCCACTGCCCTGAGTACTAATAGGTTGCATTTACAGTATCTCACAGCTTGATACTTGGGCTTCCCTCCCTGACGGCTCAGATGGTAAAGAACCCACCAGCAATGAGGGGGAGGGGGGAGGCCTGGGTTCCATCCCTGGGTTGGGAAGATCCCCTGGAGGAGGGCATGGCAATCCACTCCAGTATTCTTGCCTGGAGAATCCCCATGGACAAAGGAGCCTGGTGGGCTGCAGTCCATGGGAGGGCAAAGAGTCGGGCACCACTGCGTGACCAAGATCGCACACATACACAACTTGATACTCTGCCTTAGAGACTTCTACTGCTCACCGGTGATTTCCCATCATTACTTACATGGTGTCATATGACCAGAATTAGCACAGGATTGGTGAATAGAAGTCATGTGTCATTGCAGGGCCATAGTCTTTAGTGACTGGAGGGAGACATTTTCACACTGACTTCCTTTTCCCCATAGACTAGGGAGACTACGAGTCCTGGGGAGAGTACCCAGAGAGCCGCGGGGCTTCACTAGCCTGAATGGCTGAGATGCTACAGAGAACAACTGCCCTGGAGAGTTGCTCAGAGCCTCAACCAACTTTGCAAACATTAAAGCTAAACTTTTACTGTATTAACTTCTAAGATTTGGGGGTTGTTTGCTATTTCAGCGTATCTTTTAGTTTATTCCAACCCTTGAATATTCCAAGTCCCCCATCTTGATCAGAAGGAATTTCTGACGTTTTCTAGGATTTCCAAGCATGTCTAGAGTTTTATACACCTTTTGTATCCATTCTGCTTGCATCTAATCACATCTAATGAGCTGAGGATCCTCAAGAGAAGATTCTGCAACTTCTGCCCTTCTGCAAATCTTAAGGATGAGATTTCTCAGTCTATTCATCCCCATTTTTTGATCTGGGTTTGTCAAGCACCCTGACACCTGTGGTTCAGGCAGAGAGTTTGAGATTACACGCCACTACTACCTCTCCCATACCAAAAATAGAGCAGTACATTTGTCAAGGTTTATACCTGAGAGTCCAAGATTTTATTGATTAAACCAGAAGAGACCTACAAGGGAGATATTTTTGGTCAGTTTCTCATACCTGCTGGCATTAATGCAACAGTAGATTTCAGTTGATTTGCCTAGGTAGTAGCTGGCTCCATGAAATGAGGACAGTCTCTCCCATCCCCAAATATCAGTTGAGGAATGTATCACGATCAAGTGACTGTGCCCTGTGTTGCACCTACTAGCAGAAACAGCTCTTTCAGTTCAGAGAGAGAGCTATTATCCCAAACCATTATTTTGAGTCCTACAGTATTGAAATCTTACTATTCTTGGAATCACCATGCATATACGTATACAATCATTCTCAAATTTATTTCAGAGTATCTCCAGATTTTCATCTGTGCGCAGAACATTTTACTCAAGTTTTTCAGCTGCTGTTTGCTGGCTTTCCACCATAATCCACTGTACCAATATGACCTTTCTTGGAGCCCTTAATAAGAATAATGTCCCTCTGGGTACAAGCTTGATGACCATCTTTATTATATCATTTGCCAGGTAGTAGGTGATGAAAAATTAATCCTTTCATATCTATGAGCCATTTGTCTCCCAGAACAGGAAGCATAATTATTGTTCCCAAGGCATCATGTAATCTTTGGTGACAAGAAAGAATGTTCTTGAGTCTGGCTCCAGGCCGAAATCCTATGTCTGATCTTTCAGGATTGACCATATATAACTACAGAGACCATCTCAAAGATCTCATGAGAGAAAACTGTCTTCCCGACAATCACGCCTTTTACATAGAAAGTATATCACTGTCTCTAGTGGGAACTGCAGTGAAAAGGCTCAGGCTACCTTCTCCATGAAGTGAAGTGAAGTGGCTCAGTCATGTCCGACTCTTTGTGACCCCACGGACTGTAACCTACCAGGCTCTTTCGTCCATGGGATTTTCCAGGCAAGAATACTGGACTGGGTTGCCATTTTCTTCTCCAGGAGATCTTCCCGATCCAGGGATTGAACCCAGGTCTCCCACATTATAGGCAGACACTTTACCGTCTGAGCCAGCAGGGAAGTCACCTTCCCCATGCTCAGACATATATAGGTATTCTTACCTCAAACACCTCATTTTGAAAGCCTTCATCTGAAAACCTTGACTGAGGCACTTTTCAGCAACTCTGCCTAGATCTCCTTATTGTATGGTCTTTATATATTTTTCTCTACTCTGACTTAGAAGTTTTCCACTCTTAGGTCTCTCCCTTGTCATCTCTCCAGCCTCTCCAGATCCGGGAAAATAGGTGGAAGCTTACTCAGGGCTCTTCTGTAGTGGGACATTTTCCATGCCTGCACTATATGTGATCCAAGTGACTCACACCCAATGCTGTTCTGTGGGGTAAAATGAATCATTTTATTTCTTTGGCTCTTACATATACCATCACAGAAAGTGCATCAGGGCTTGAGTGTTACTTTTAGTTTTGGGATTGTCCTACTTGTATTAATCAACTGCTTTGATACCCAAGAAATCTGCAAACTTCCCAAATATTTTCTTCCAACCTTTCTCCTTTAGTGATACAAAACTACTATGCTGATTGAGTTTAAGAAGAGGGCTGGGTGCTCCATTAACTCTATTGTTCCTTTAACCTCACCCTTAGTGTTTTTTTCTCCTTTGTTTGTTTCTATTTCTTTTGTTTGTTGGTTTGTTTTTGTTTTTGGCCCTAGAACAAATAGAAAGAGCCAATAATTACAGGCTCATTAGCAAAACACAAGATCTCTACAAAATAATAGACTGCAAACAGCTATAGCTATTATATTAAAAAGGTCCCCTACCTGCCAATCAGCCTTTACTATTTTTTTTTTAGAGAATCAGTTTTAATGGTGCTATTTGTTGTGAATTCACTAGTTCCGTCTGTTTCTTTGTGAATCTCATCAACTAACCATCTAAATTGGATGAGTATTTTTCATCAAGAGTCTATCTCTATAATTACACTATTAGTTATCATCTTTAGCTAAAATAAGGTCTACAACATTAGGACTCTTTATAAATAGATGCATACATTGAAAATTCAGGTAAGAATAAATGATAGCTTAAAGAGATCTAAAAGCTTTGAAAACACTCCATTGCAACAAAAGTATTTTGGTGTGAGTGCTAAGTCATTTCAGTTGTATCTGACTCTTGGGACCTCATGAACTGTAACCAGCCAGGCTCCTCTGTCCATGAGATTTCCCAGTCAAAAATACTGAAGTGGGTTGCCCTTTCCTCCTCCAGGGGTTCTTCCCAACCTTGGGGTGGGCTTAAATTCAGAGCCAAAAGAGGTTCTTAGAAGTAGCAAGGTGACTTTGGAATGCATATCTCTATGGATGTTATTGCTCAGTTGCCATGTTAATGTCAGCTGCATAGTTTATATTCAATGAATATTTTAAAAATGAATAAATAAAAGGAGGATTAGGTTCATACTGAAACCATGATAGCCTAAGGTAAATGCTTGTCCTAGTGTTAGAAACTTTTTCCTTGACATAAAAATCATTTCCTATTATTCCTCTAAAAGGCATATTGAAGAATATTTTAATATAAAACACCATTTCCATATCAAGCAGTGTGGTCATATTATGAAATTTTATATTAAAAGAGCATGAAATATTATTTGCTATGAAATACTGCTTGCAAAATTGGTTCAGTAAAAAGCAATAGAATGGGATTTAAATATATATGGAACTGCATGTTGATCATCTGAATCATACTCTAAATATTTTAAAGGAATAAGATTATTAATAGCAGAAAGAAAATATAGTGTTTTAAATAAGTGTTTTATAATACAGACTCGTATTTAAATAGACTAGTTACTGTCAGTTGTGACAAGAAACAGTTGCTTAAAAAATATCCTCGCTTATTAAGCATGAATACTTTCTCAAAACAAACTAAAATTTCTGCTGAAGACTTACTCGAAGAACATGCTTATCTTTAATTGGACATTTTAGAGCATCAATATTCAGAAATACTACAAATCGTGCTGTTGAACATATATGTCATTGTTTATTATTCTAAAAGAGAAATAAAACAATAGCTGAAATGAAAATTATTAGCAAGAATAGGAGCATATCTGTAACATGGAGGAGCAGGGGACAGAGATGGAAAAGTCAAGTAAAGAATTTTTTAAAAAGGAAGAAAAATTTGATTTGATGTGCAAGGAATGATAACATAACTAAGAGACAACTAAAGATACACAATTTTACAACTAAAGTTACACAATTTTAGTACAATTATAAGATTAAAATCAGCCTATCTGGCTGACCAACAGCACATACATAAATAGAGTAAAATCCGTATATAAAAGCAAACATAATTCAATGAAAATATTCATCAGTTTATAGAATAACTTCAATGTTGAGTCAAATCTCTTTGAGAATGCTCACATTCTTTTAAAAAATCAACTATTTCTTTTTAAAAATTTACTCAGTTTGCATGGAATAAATTGTAGATTATGTGTAAAATGCAATATGAATAATATGTTTTTAGCTTAAAATTTTAAATCTGATTATCTAATCATTTGATTGGTTTCAGAGGTTGGGTACCTTACCAGATAAACTACATTATTTTCTTCATCAAAATAGCTCATAATTTACTTGTTTGGGAAATTGTTTAATTTTTTGTGCAAAACATTTACAAATCGGTGTCAATTTTGTGATAAGAAAGCAAGCTCAGAAGCTGGGAGGTAGCAGTCATTTTTGTTTAGATGAGTGCTTCAACACAAACTTCTCAGGTGTTGTATAACTCATGCTCCATTTCAGTACTTTTGGTTTCACCTCTATTCAGAATGTTAGGTCACTTGTTCTATCCCTGAAGACTGAATTAACAAAGTCTGCAAGTTCTCCAAATAAATATGTGGTGACATCATCCTATAATAGTTCACCTCATACCCATGGAACATTTCTTGCTTCCTGCTCCAGCCCCTCCTGTTTACATTAAGTTCTAGGATGCTGTGAAATCTGCTGGCTTCATAATAGCAGAAAGTACAGGGGGATTTAGTGCCTCATGGAGCAAACCACTGACCAACAGGAAATGAGCATAAATAAGTTATTTCACCCCTTCGTTCAATAAATGGTCTGGAGATGCATTTATATGGTTCAAAGATGATAATTCTAAACTTTAAGCAATTTAAGTGGCTACACTTGAAAGCTAAAAAATATCCAGTTGATAAAACTCTCTTGTCTTGTCTTTCCCTCTTTTCTGTTTTGCTTCCCTTTTTTTCTCCCTATTTCTGTTATTTGGGATTGCAAGTCAAAATCACAATAAAGTAGGAGCAGAAAAGCCTCTGTCTCATACGCTACTGATATGAAACTAAGGCTAAGATGGTGGAACTAGTGTGATCCTGAAAAGGAGCCCCTGTGGATAAGATTCAGAGTCAGATTTTTCTCTGGTATGGCAGTTAGGACCTTACTTCTGATGGCAAGTGAGATGGCGATAACACTTTGTGTACAGTGGCATAGTAGCACCAACGCTTTAACTTGTGGTTAATTGGGATACTTCACAAGTACAAGGTGAAGTGTTAAGAAATGCTACAAACATGGTAACTGAAAAATATTGGAGCAATGGCAGTTATAACACTGGGGCTCAGGATAGTTGCTCTCGTAAATAGTGGAAGTTTTGGAGGGAAAAAAGGTGGGTAGGCCTGGTGCAGCCAATTCTTAATTCTAAGATTTAATAAAACTGCTGTCTACAATGGAAGATTTGGAAGGCAGATTGCTCCAAAAAATTGGCCAAAGATCTAGTCATAAAGTTAGAAGAGATGCAAAGGAGACTAAATGCATATTTCTGAGATCTGAGATAGGAAAAATTGGGTGCATGAGCCTGAAAATCTAGTGTACATGTTTTCCTGAAACCAATGGGAAGGAAGAAGAAGAAAGTAAGATTAATCTACACAGGGTCAAGAAGAAAATCCTGAACCTGACCTTTTCCACTTCAACCAATATAGTAATTAGAAACAGCATTGCAAGAAGAAAGAATTTGGAGATTAGGGTCATCTTAAAACACTTAAAGATGTAGGGGAGGTAGACCCTGTCATATTCCTGTTTAATCACATATTTTGGCTAAGAGAAACTTTATGGATGTTGAAAAGGGGAGATAGACTACGATAAACATAACCAGGCAATAGTCCCAACTGCAGGTGCTGTGTTGAATTGGATATCTTTATCAGAGCAGATAAAATACAGAACTTTTGGTTCTTAATATATTGCCATTGATGTGGCAAGTTATTTCTTCTTCAACACCATCAGTAGGGAGGATCAAGCACAATGTGCATTTATATGTTAATGACAGCAATATACAATCAATGTTATTCATAGAAACTTTGCTCATGCATTACCAGCAAAAGACAGGAGTTAGACTATGTGCTAAACAGAGTGATTGTTTTCTTATTTTCCTTTTAAAATATAACATTTTCTAATTATTTCATGATGTCATGAAAAGTTCTGGTTTGTTATTTCTTTGATTGAAAGATTATGTTAACAGTTGTGGATTTCCACAGAACTTCCACAGTTATAGGCACATGTAAATTTTGAATTTTAATTAACTTTAAGCATTTTGGGGTTTTGCTTCAAAGATTTCTTCCAAGATTCCATTCTCATCTGGAAACTCTTTTCTTCTCAGATTAATCAAAGACCTTTACATGTGTTTAAAACTCAATCTATCACTGTAGTAATCACTTCCCTTTTTAAAAATAACCCATTGCTTCTGAAGGCAGACGTCTGTTGCTGCTGCTAAGACGCTTCAGTTGTGTCCACCTCTGTGTGACCCCATAGACGGCAGCCTACCAGGCTCCTCCGTCCCTGGGATTCTCCAGGCAAGAACGCTGGAGTGGATTGCCATTTCCTTCTCCAATGCAGGAAAGTGAAAAGTGAAAATGAAGTTTCTCAGTCGTGTCCGACTCTTAGTGACCCAGTGGACTGCAGCCTACCTGCAGTCTCCTCTGTCCATGGGATTTTCCAGGCAAGAGTACTGGAGTGGGTTGCCATTGCCTTCTCTGCATACTTGTGTTAGGATGAACCAAATGTTTTCTTTATCAGTTGTCACACTAGAAAAGTATCCTATTAGTTAATTAACTAACAAGCTATTCCATTATTTATTTTTTCATACTTACTTTTAGCAACAATCACTGTACTGAAGATTTTCCAGGTTTTGTTTGTCAAAGAGTTCAAGCCTAAAACCAATTACACACTGAGATATATACTAAACTGTACTTCTTTTTTTCTTTTTAGGTTTTGAGTTTGGTTGAAATGAACATCACTGTACAACTGAGGGAGAAACAAGTGGCAAAAACAGTTCAGCCTAAAGGTATGAATGGAAAGGGAAGTGTTGTAAACAAAAGAGAGATGTGAACTTTAAAAGAGCTGGGTTAAATTCTTGACCCTGATATTTTTCAGCTGTGGGACTTGGGGAAATTACTCAAACTCTATGAAAGTAAGGTTTCTAATCTATAAAATAGATATGCCTCCATCATAAATTACTTCTATGGAATTTTTAAAAGCTTGGTGGAATGTATATAAATCACAGCAGGATCCTCTATGACCCACCTCCCAGAGTAATGGAAATAAAAGCAAAAATAAACAAATGGGACCTAATTAAACTTAAAAGCTTTTGCACAATGAAGGAAACTCTAAGCAAGGTGAAAAGATAGCCTTTAGAATGGGAGAAAATAATAGCAAGTGAAGCAATTGACAAAGAATTAACCTCCAAAATATATAAACAGTTCATGCAGCTCAAACCAGAAAAATAAATGACCCAATCAAAAAATGATCCAAGGAACTAAGCAGACATTTCTCCAAAGAAGACATATAGACAGCTAACAAACACATGAAAAGATGCTCAACATCACTCATTATCAGAGACATGCAAATAAAAACCACAATGAGGTACCATCTCATGCTAGTCAGAATGGCTGCTATCAAAAAGTCTACAAATTACAAACACTGGATAGGGTGCAGAGAAAAGGGAACCCTCTTACACTGTTGGTGAGAATGCAGGCTACTATAGCCACTATGCAGAACAGTGAGGAGATTCTTTTAAAAACTGGAAGTAGAACTGCCATATGACCCAGCAATCCCACTGCTGGCCATACACACACTGGGGAAACCAGAATTGAAAGAGACACGTGCACCCCAGTGTTCATCGCAGCACTGTTTACAATAGCCAGGACATGGAAGCAACCTAGATGTTCATCGGCAGATGAATGGATAAGAAAGCTGTGGTACACAATGGAATATTACTCAGCTATGAAAAAGAATGCATTTGAATCAGGTCTAATGAGGTGGATGAAACTGGAGCCTATTTTACACAGTGAAGTAAGTCAGAAAGTAAAACACCAATACAGTATATTAACACATATATATGAAATTTAGAAAGCTGGTAATGATGGCCCTATATGCAAGACAGTGAAAGAGACACAGATGTAAAGAACAGACTTTTGGACTCTGTGGGAGAGGCGAAGGTGGGATGACTTGAGAGAATAGCATTGAAAACATGTATATTACCATATGTGAAATGGATCGCCAGTCCAGGTTCAATGCATGAGACAGGGTGCTCAGGGCTGGTGCACTGGGATGACCCTGAGGGATGAGATGGGGAGGGACGGTGGAGGGGGCTTCAGGTTGTGGGATACATGTATACCCATGGCTGATTCATGTCAAAGTATGGCAAAAACCACTACAATATTGTAAAGTAATTAGCCTCCAAATCAAATACCTATATTAATTTTTAAAAAAAAAGCTTGGTGGAATGTATAGCAAGTTGAAAACTTCTTCAGACCCCCAACTTTAACTTACCCGTGCTAATTGACAATAAATTTTTATTAAAACATTGTTTAGGTATTATCTGGCTGTAGCTACCATTGGTTTTGGTTATTGTTTTTACTTGTAACTCCACATGTGTTTAATGCTTATGTAGGATGTAAATTAGAAGTGATATATTCATGTCATGATAGCACTCTCAGTATAAGTAATTGCTTACCCAGTTGACACTGTCTTTTTCTTGACTAATAAGAACTTTGCATTTTCCCTGAGAGATATATACTAATTAAAAATATTTATCTTCTCACATTAATTTGGAACCACAGAAGGTCATTGTGATGCAGTTTTGGCTCATAGACTTCAAGATGTTTCCAGGTTGGACTTGCAGGAAAGTGGGGATCCTTTATATAAAGAAATTCAGCTTGTTTGCTCTGTCTTTATTTGGTCTTTATTTTGGTTTCCCTTTTCACTTTCAATATGATAACTGGATACCTGGGACCATAACTGTCATCTTCTAACCACTGGAATGAAAGCCACAGCCACAGGTGACAGAGCAAGACAATGGAAGTGGCAAAGATGCCTGGGAATTCCACACCAATGTGGAATATCTACCCATGGCTTTCTTGTTGTGCAAGACACATAAACTCATTTTTTCTAAGTCACTGTTTGTAATATTTTCTATTTGTGGCTGTCATACCATAATTAATAATAATGTTTAGGTAGTATAGCATCTGACTAGGTAATACATCATTGACCATGTGAGAATAAACATGTACGAGGAATCATTCCTTAAGGCAATTTATGGAAAGGTTATTAAATTTGTCCTTTAGGAACAAATGAATTTCAATTTGATTTAAGGGCTACATATAAAAATGTATTGAAAGAGTAATTTCAACAGTTTATAAACTATGTATGTATATAAATGCGTAGAGATATATGTTGTGTTAGGAAAAAGTCTACCTTGAATCTAAAAGTCAGTATATCAATCTTGTTTCTTTTCTGCCTTCAGTCAGTCAGTTCAGTTGCTCAGTTGTGTCTGACTCTTTGTGACCCCGTGAATTGCAGCACGCCAGGCCTCCCTGTCCATCACCAACTCCCAGAGTTTACTCAAACTCATGTCCATCGAGTCGGTCATGTCATCCAAACATCTCATTCTCTGTCGTTCCCTTCTCCTCCTGCCCCCAATCTCTCCCAGCATCAGGGTCTTTCCCAATGAGTCAACTCTTCACATGAGGTGGCCAAAATACTGTAGTGTCAGCCTCAGCATCAGTCCTTCCAATGAACACCCAGGACTGATCTCCTTTAGGATGGACTGGTTGGATCTCCTTGCAGTCCAAGGGACTCTCAAGAGTCTTCTCCAACACCACAGTTCAAAAGCATCAATTCTTCAGTGCTCAAATTTCTTCACAGTCCAACCATCACATCCATACATGACCACTGTAAAAACCATAGCCTTGACTAGATGGACCTTGATAGCATATTAAAAAGCAGAGATGTCTCTGCTTTTTAATATGCTATCTAGGTCGGTCATAACTTTCCTTCCAAGGAGAAAGCCTTAACCTATTGTTGTTTCTTGCTCTCCTTGTCTTTCTTTTCATTATCATCATTTTTATAAATTATATTATTTTTTTAACTGATGTGGTTTGAAGGACTTGAGTATATCCATTGCTGAAGCAGAAGATATTAAGAAAAGGTGGCAAGAATACACAAAAGAACTATACAAAAAAGATCTTCACAACCCAGATAATCACGATAGTGTGATTACTTACTTAGAGCCAGACATCCTGGAGTGTGAAGTCAAGTGGGCCTTAGGAAGCATCAGTATGAACAAAGCTAGTGGAGGTGATGGAATTTCAGTTGAGCTATTTCAAATCCTGAAAGATTATGCGGTGAAAGTGCTGCACTCAATATGTCAGAAAATTTGGAAAACTCAGCAGTGGCCACAGGACTGGAAAAGGTCAGTTTTCATTCCAATCCCAAAGGAAAGCAATGCCAAAGAATTTCAGACTACCACACCATTGCACACATCTCACATGCTAGTAAATTAATGCTCAAAATTATCCAAGCCAGGCTTCAACAACATGTGAACCGTGAACTTCCAGATGTTCAAGCTGGATTTAGAAAAGCAAAGGAATCAGAAATCAAATTGCCACCATCTGTTGGGTTATCAAAAAAGCAAGAGAGTTCCAGAAAAACATCTACTTCTTCTTAATTGATTGTGCCAAAACCTTTGATGTGTGGATTACAGTAAACTGTGGAAAATTCTTAAAGAGATGGGAATACCAGACCCCTTGACCTGCCTCTTGAGAAATCTGTATGCAGGTCAGGAAGCAACAGTTAGAACTGGACATGGAACAACAGACTGGTTCCAAATCGGGACAGGAGTACGTCAAGGCTGTATATTGTTACCCTGCTTATTTAACTTATATTAACTTATATGTAGAGTACATCATGAGAAATGCTGGGCTGGATGAAGCACAAGTCAAAATCAAGATTGCCGGGAGAAGTATCAAAAACCTTATGTATGCTGGTGACACCATCCTTATGGCAGAAAGTGAAGAAGAACTAATGAGCCTCTTGATGAAAGTGAAAGAAGAGAGTGAAAACGTTAGCTTAAAACTCAACATTCAGAAAACTAAGATCATGGCATCTGGTCCCATCACTTCATGGCAAATAGATGGGGAAACAGTAGAAACAGTGGCTGACTTTATTTTGGGGGGCTCCAAAATCACTGCAGATGGTGACTTCAGCCATGAAATTAAAGGATGCTTTCTCCTTGGAAGAAAAGTTATTACCCACCTAGACAGCATATTAAAAAGCAGAGACATTACTTTGCCAACAAAGTCTGTCTAGTCAAGGCTATGGTTTTTCCAGTAGTCATGTATGAATATGAGAGTTGGCCTATAAAGAAAGCTGAGTGCTGAAGAATTGATGCTTTTGAACTGTCGTATTGGAGAAGACTCTTGAGAGTCCCTTGGACTGCAAGGAGATCCAATCCATCCATCCTAAAGGAAATCAGTCCTGAATATTCATTGGAAGGACTGATGCTGAAGCTGACACTCTAATACTTTGGCCACCTGATACGAAAAACTGACTCATTGGAAAAGACCCTGATGCTGGGAAAGAGTGAAGGCGGCAGGAGAAGGGGACGACAGTGGATGAGATGGCTGGATGGCATCACTGACTCAATGGACATGAGTTTGGGTAGGCTCTGGGAGTTGGTGATTAACAGGGAGGTCTGGCCTGCTGCAGCCCATGGGGTCACAAAGAGTCGGACACAACTGAATTGTCTGTTGAACATTCGCAAAAGAGGGCTATTCACTCTAATATATGCTGAAGTATATGTAAATAGAACATTTTATGTTCTTATTATAGCATGCATTTTCTCTTCCTTATTGGTACTAGTACTTTAAACCCCAGGGAACTGAATCTTTTTCAGATTAAAGTTTACTTCTATCAGAGGGAGGGTCAATAACAGATTCCTAATCACTGAAGGTTGTTGTCAAATGACCCATCTCTGGGACATTTCTGGTGTTTCAAAGATGTAGTTTTGATAATTCTCCCAGTGCTGGTAAATTAATCTAACTTAGAGCAATTAGAAACTCATCTTAATACTGAAAGATAGGTTTTTCTCCTGTATAGTGTTTCTAGAAATGTTTGATCCCAGGTTGTGGACATGGTTCTAGTTCTATGGAGAAAATAAAGTTTATAACATGAAATTGATAAATGGAGAGACATATGGACCAGAAACAAAAACAGAAAGGGAGGCTCGATGGTGTCCTGTCTCTCTATTTAGTGGTAGCTGCCCCTAGGCTCTTGAAATACACAATTCCAAAGTTACTTTATTTGGGTTTTAGTTGCTTAAGACAAATGAATTCCTGTTTCTTCAGTTGGAGTTGTTTTGGGTTTTTTTTAGTTGTCTTTGATTTTTTTCTTTGTTTAATGAGGCTGAAACTGTTCTCATGTTTATGTGGGAAATACAACCATTATATAAATGTAAAAAGAAAAATTTCTCTCTGCCTGTACATAAGGAACATTTTTATCTGATCTTGAAGGCATAGTTTTTGTTTAGGAAAAAGACCATTTAGGAAACTCTCCACCCAGGATAACCTTAGATAGTGTCTCTAAATGATTCTTTATATTTTTGTGTACCTTTAACATCTGAGAGGGCTCTCTGACAAGAAGCTGGAATTGCTAAACTAACCTCATTAATATCATTATTTAAACTATATTCATGTCAATTTTTAACATCAGATTAAAAATCACCAGAAGTGAGTTATATATTTTGTAAAAACTGCTCTAATCCACCCACCAAGCTTGCATGATTTGAAGAGTAATGAAACTAAAGGACAACCAATATAAATTATAGTCACAGTGTCACATCGCTTTTAAGAGAGCTGCAGAGAACAAAGCTGAACCCAAGGCAGTCCAATTTCAAGATTGAGCCTTTTCAGGTCACCCTAAAAAATGAGAGATGAAGAGGGAATGACCCTGATCTTCCACATCTCTGTCACAGCATATTCATTTGGCAAGCTGACAATGTTTCATAGTCTAGTCTTTCAGTTTCTTTAGAGCATAATCTCTTAATAGTTCATCTGGTTTGTTCATCTGGTCTCCTTGTGGTTCATAATTGTTGATTTTTCTCCATCAATTTCCCCATTAAATTACTCAGAACTTCAGCTTCCTCTGAAGGCACAAACTCTCACTGGTTTTATAAAACTATAAAGCAAAATTTAGATTCAGGTTAGAAGTCAATCTACATTAATTTTATCTTTTATGTTTGTTGATATTCCTGGATAAATCAGCAAATTTGCCATTAAATGTAGGTATTTTTGAGAATTATTTGAGATATATATATATATATATATATATGTATATGTATACACACACACATATATATATATTTTATTGCACATCATTAACCAGAACAAGCAAGACTCTTTAAAATTTTCCTGATAAATACAATTTTGAACAGTGATGTTTAAGCATAGTAACTGCTGATTATATAATAACAGCATTGCAGTAACTACAGGAAAGACACTCTGTAGTTCTGTGATAGATGTTGACAGGAAAATGATCATGAGCCGATGCAATGCAAGGTTCATCATGGTGCCCTTTTGAGCTTGACAAGAAGAGGACATGCTTTATAGTAGAAGAAACAATAAAAATTGGGTATTGGCAATATGACATAGAAAGCTAAAATATGAATCAGCCTTTATTGTAGCAAAAATGAAAAAGTATTAACTCTTTCCAGAGAGGAAGTATAGCTTCAATCTACTTTAGCACTTTAATGGAGGTAAATCATACATATAGGATTTGTCTGATATAATTTGTTAACTCTTAGGACAGTAAATAAAAAGTGTTAATGTGAAATATGCTGATCTTGTTTTCCTCATTTTTATTTTGATGACATTGTTGCTATAATTCTAAAGTTCATTAATATTTTTGACTATGGAAAAACCTTCATGATTCCACAATCTCCAACTGTAGTGAATTCACTCAAATAGATGCTTTAGTAAATTGAAACAGTCAAACGTCCACTGATTATTTAGTTCTAGAAATATATCTTTTTCAAAGAGATTAAATTTTGTCTAGATGTCCAAACTTCTCTATGCTTAAATTTCACTTGAAAATGTGTTTCAGGGAAAAGAATGGTATTTTAATTATTTTGAGGAAGATGATTTTTTTCTTTAATATGTTTCTTTTGGCTAAAATACACAAGTCTATCCTCACTTTCCATCTGTGGTTGATGTGGCAGATAAATCAGGTTCTACATTAAATACTGTCATTGAGATTTTACTGCTTTGCCTTACCATTTAGCTTAATTTTATTAATGAGGATTACATTTTCTGGAGTTTTTTTTTTCCCCCTACTGCTATAGTTGTGCTAAATCAGAAGTCATTAAGTTACAGGGAATGAATGGACTGAGATATTACTGTGATTCTTTGGAAGGACATACAGAAGTGGCAGGGTCAAATAAGTTTTACTACACCTTTTCATTAAAACTTATCATTATTCATTTGGTAATCTGTAATACTATGATCTGTTCTAGGCAGTCATAGTCATTAGTATAGGTTTGTGAAGGTCATTTTATAATGTATTATCAACTTACATTATCAACTTCACATCCCTTCAGATGTGAAGGGAGATATAAAAAGGAAAAGAAAGACCACAATTTTCCTAGTGCGTCAGAGCCATTTTTATTTCAATATGAGATCGTGTTTTACAGTGCCTCTTCAGTATTAACTCTGAGATGTCCAATTTGGCTTTTAATCAGGGAAATTTTGTAATATATAATTTCTCACATAAATACTTGGTTATTATACTGAGAAACAGTATAAAGGATATATGCTATATAATCTCCTTGGGGATATTTTAATATCCATTCTTCCTGTCAGTAAAATGTTACAGAAAAGCCCAAAGAAACTTCTTTGTCAATCCAATACTTAGTCATCTAGTTAAGTTCTGCTAAAACAGTTTCTCTTCATGAGAGGCTTCTTTCTCTCTCTTTTTAAGCAAAAAATAATCTATTGGTTAATAAATATGAAAAAGAAAATGTTTCCAGGACTGCTAACTTAAGGTATGGCTGAATCCAGGTGTCCAGATAAATTTCTAGTCTCTTTCTTTTACTTTCTCTAGCACTTGGCTCTACTCCCTATGTTCATTTCATTCTTTTTCTTCACATAAAGAATAAAAATGGCTGCAGGCAGCTGCTACCTCACATTCTGTAACCCCAGGGGAAATAATTTTTCTTTTTTTTCCTTCTGAAGTATAATTGACTTACAATATTGTTTTATTTTCAGGTCTATAATATAGTGATTCAATATTTGTATACATTATAAAAGGATCACCAAAATTAGTCTAGTCACTGTCTCTGTCAACTAAATTATAATATTATTGAATATATCCCCTATAAGATACATTGCATCCCCGTGACATTTGTTTTGTAATTGGAAGTTTGAACTTTTTCATCTCCCTCACCTATTTCACTCATTCTCTCACCCCTGTCCCTCTGGCAACCATCAGTTTGTTCTCTGTATCTATGAAGAGACTTCATTCTTATTTCTAATACTGAGTAACATCTATATAATACATAAGCAGATTCAATGAGTGCTGAGAAAATAAATAAAGTCTTTCTTTCAAGAAAGTGTAGAATTAGAGGATAGGTTTGTGTGGTGTTGGATTTTTTACTATTTAAAAGAACTGAAGTTGTTGTAATCTGAGCGAAAAGAACAAGTTGAGTTGTAGAAGTTGATACTACTAACATACAGTCAAGTCTGCTGAAGGTGGGGGGTTGTTACCAGAGATACAGAGAGTTGAAGAGGACCCTCCATTGGATCTCCATTCTTGGTAAGGACACAACGAAGAATCTGAGGTCTTAGCCAAGGCAAAACAAGTTTATTAAGTAAAGAACAGAAAGAACACCTCAAGGGAGAGTAGGGCCAAGCCAAAAGAGGCACTGGCCCTGAAATAGTGAGGTACTGGGTTTTTCAAGGCAGGGCTTTTACATATTCATCTAGGTGGACGTGGATTGACAGTTATGATTGACAGTTGCAAGCTACATAGCAACAGGCTGTATCGCACATTTTTCCCATAATTCAATGCTATAGTCAAATGTATGTATGTATAGAATATTTATGATCCCTTAGTGGGCTCCTGGCTGCCTAAGGTCACTTGAGAGCATATCTGTGCATGAGAGGTGCATGGGCTGGAGTTGAAGGAGCCCGTGTGGTTGGTTTGTATCCAATGTGGGCCCAGGATGCCAGCATTTGAGTTAGAAACAGTCTCTGTGGTTATTTTCTATCATATCTGTATGCTCTCCTGGGCTACACTGAGTGGGGTCTGGGGTGAGGTTTAGAGATCATTTCAAATCTTTTTTAGCTAGGCCACCCCTCATTGCTCATGCCTAACTTTCTACTTAACAGGGAGCATCTTCTTTTCTTTGTTATCTGTCTAGCCACGTGACTTTGGAGATGCCTCAAAAACCCTGTCTACAAGGTTCCTTTAGGTCTAGCAGAACTTTACATGTTTTGCCTATTCTTGCATGCTCAGCAATCATGCCACTACTCTTCTGTCATGCAGGAGAACCTCTGAGGCCCTATCTTGTAAACACTCCAAACAACATCTTCTGTTTCTGAAATATTGCAGCTTCCCTGGTTCTCTATCCAAGATGCAGGATTATCTTCCTTGATTTTGGCATTTTTATAGAATAGCTTTCTGCTTGAATGGGGCCAAGACTATTGGGAGAAAGCCATATGGGGAAAACTGTTAGTATTTTAAAATATTCTCTGGAAAACAGCTCCTCTTCTTAAGATGTTACTATGGTTCACATGGCAGAGTAGAGTGCTTTTCATGATCTGACGTCTACCTACATTTTCAGTCTTATCTCTCCTCATACTTAAGCAGTTGCTAGGTTTCACTCTACTTATTTTTGAGACTCAAGTCTAATATCACTGTCTCATTGAAGACTTTTTATTACTGAAAATAGTTTTTCTTCCATAGAACCTACAGTGCTTTTTTTTACAATCAAGTATACACTTTAGCACACTAATTTAGTTACATAGCTATTTCTACCTGAAATAAAAATAGCTGTTTCTCTCCAATTAGGATACTCTTGAGGTTTGTAAACTTTATTTCCAGGGCCTACTGTGTCTTTCAAACAGAAGGCTTAGTACTTCTTGAGTGCATTTTGCATACCACAGTGCTAACCTTGAATCAGGAAGAGCTGCTGCCCTACTCTTCATGGAACTTCAATAGATGAGTTTCAAATAAATGAAAAAAAAAAAAAAAAAGATACTTAGTGTTGCCCTAATAAGTTCCATATCCAAAGCCCTTTTCCAAACCTCCCATACCTTAATTTTTCTACACACTTTATCCCTGTTGGTCGTAATCTCCTTCCTGGAGCACTCTCTTCCCTTCGTTTACCTAATGCTGTGTTCTCTTTTACTGTAATTGTTAACCACGTTTTCACATAGATCACCTCCTCTTTTTTATTACAAATGCAGTCACGCTCCACTTCACTTTCACTTTTCACTTTCATGCTTTGGAGAAGGATATGGCAACCCACTCCAGTGTTCTTGCCTGGAGAATCCCAGGGATGGGGGAGCCTGGTGGGCTGTCTCTGGGGTCACACAGAGTCGGACACGACTGAAGTGACTTAGCAGCAGCAGCAGTAGTCATGCTCCAGAAATCTACTTTCAATGCACTTGCTCTAATAAAATCTCTCTGGAGAACCTTTTCCATTTACAGAACATCCACCATTTGCTTTAGTAACTTCCTAGTTTTTGTCTTTTGCATGACATCTTACTTGAATATCAGAACTACTTTTCATAGAAATGTCTCATTGATACCTTAAATATGAGACAAAATGAACTATCTTTTTTCCTATTGGCATGTTCTTTTCCTACTAAGCCAGAAAGTGAAAGTGAAGTCGCTCAGTCCTGTCAGACTCTTTGCGACCCCATGGACAGTAGTCCACCAGGCTCCTCTGTCCATGGGATTTTCCAGGCAAGAATACTGGAGTGGGTTGCCATTTCCTTCTCCAGGAGATCTTCCCAACCCAGGGATTAAACCCCGGTCTACCACATTGTAGGCAGACGCTTTACCGTCTGAGCCACCAGGGAAGTTCCTACTAAGCCAGAGTGAATATTAAACATTTTACTTGATCTTCTTTCATTTTCTCACACTCCAATAATCATGACACGATCATATAATCTGTTTTATAAACTCTTTAGAGGTTTTCCTTCTCTTTACATTTCTACTCTTGCCATCCATCCCACTTTAGGTCATTGATTCCTTATGCTAATTTCATATCATGACATTTCCCCATCTCTCTTCTGCTTTTTCTTTCTCTGATTTGTTTACCACATAGCAATACAGGATTTTCTCTAAAGCATATTATCCTTCACATCAGTTATCATTTTCAAAAGACATTTGATTGTTTTCATTACCTATTAAGCAGAATTTGAATTGGCTGGCTGGCACAATCTGCCAAAATCTGACACCAAGCTTCATTTTCTTGTTTTTCCTTCAAATTTATCCTCATCACAAATATAAAATAGTCCAGCAAATGTGGGTTATTAATTCTTGGTCAAGTAAGCAATGTATTTCTGCAGAAATTTGGAAGAGGGAAATAGGACTGAAGTATGTATTTAGAAGTGATCAGAATATTTAATATATCTATATTCCATGGTGAGAATATAGAATATTTAGATAGAATATAGGTACAAAAAGTATAATAAAGCTACATCAACCAAATGTGTATATAATGTGAGATAACTTTAAGAACATTGTGGAATAACATTTGATTGACAGGTGATAATGATGGTGGTGTTACTGAAGAAAAGGAAAAAAGGTAGGAAACTAAGAAAATAATATTTCAAAACCCAGGAAAATTGAGAATATCAAGATATCAAAATTTCAGAGCTCTTTCTTGATGAGAACCTAACAGTGCATCAGATTTGAATGTAGAGAAGTTTATAGGTAATTGAGCACAATGATTTCAGTGTTTGTTTGTTTGTTTTAATATCAGTTTATATTCTGGAAGATTGAAAGGTGATATCCTGTAAATAGTAAGGAGCTTGTCTATAAAAGGAGAGGAGATATTAGGAAGTAGAGAAGATGGTAGGAGATATGGAGGTCACTGAAGAAATGTAGAGGACCTGTGGTATCAGCACATTTTCTTATGACACTGGGGAAGCAGTGAGTTAGAGAGGGAGAAGTTAAATATACAAGAGAAAGCAAGGTGGGTAGCTAATGGTGCAGTTTTTTTTTCCTATGATGCAGATTTTTATCTAGAACACAGGTAGATGTGTGTATGAGACGTGTATGAGAAGACAGGATTTCTTCTCATACTTATCTATTTATCTATCCGTTACAACACATAAGTTAAAAAGAAAGTATGGTGCAGCCGCTATTAAAAACAGTATGGAGATTTCTCATAATTAAAAATAGAACTAGCATATAATCTAGTAATTCCACTTCTGGAATTTACTTGAAAGAAAAGAAGGACATTAACTTGAAAAGATACATACACCCCTCATTCATTGAAACATTATTTATAATACAAAAGATATGGAAACAATCTAAATGACTGTCTATGAATGAATGGATAAAGACAATGTGGTATATATGCAATGGAATACTGTCCAGCCGTAAAAGGGAATGCAATCTTGCCATTTGGTAACAACATGGATGGATCCTGGAGGAATTATGTTAAGTAAAATAAGTCAAACAGAGAAAAACAAATGTTGTTTGATTTCATTTACACGTGAAATATGATAAAAAACAAAGAAAAACTAGCGTATATTTATATATGCAGAGAGTACATTGATAGCTAGGAGAGGTCAGAAGTAGGAGGCATTTGAAGTGGGTGAAGAGGGACAAAACCTACAGACTTAAATAAGTCATGAGGATGTAATGCACAGCCTGATGACTATTATTAATAACACTGTATTGCCTGTTTGAAAGTTGCTAAGGCAGTAGATCTTGAAAGACCTCAACACAAGAAAAATATTGTAAATATATAATTAGAAGATGATAACTATATCCTCTGGTTATTGTTTTACAATATATACAAATTCAAATCATTCCATTGTATGTCTGGTACTAATATAATCATATATTAACTATATCCCAATAAAGACAAAAGAAGAAATTATAGTGAAGATAATACAGTCATTACGACTGAATGAAAATAAGCTTACCACATATCAAAATTCTGGGATAGAGTGAAAATAGTAATTACAAATAAGTTTATAGCATTAACATGATTTAGCTTTAAATTCTTTGAAAATAAATAAACTCAGCATTCATCTCAAAAAACTAGATACATCTTAACAGAATAAATCAAAGAAAGAAAAAAATTCTCAAAGAGCTAAAAACCAGGGATCATTGGAGCAGATAATCAAAATCAAAAGCTGGTTTTTAGCAATGAGAGTAATAAAATCAATGTTCTTTTAGTAAGAATAATCAAGAGAAAAATGAGAACAATAATTATGAGAAAATCACATTTTAAATGATGAAATGACCTTTTATCTCAAAAAGAATAAATCATAAGAAAATATTAATTTCTTAATAAATAATCATAGGAGAAATTGAGCTAGTAAATAAACCTACCTCCAACAATGACTCATGTTTCAGCTGGTATTACAGGTGGTTTTACAAAGCGGTTAAGGAAAAAATAACCACCATGTAAAACAAAATCTAAGATTGCTATTAAAAAAAAGGAAACTCTCCAACACAATATTTAAGGGCAGAATAAATTTTATCAAAATATCAAACCTCCAAAACAAGGAGAGGGTATATCAAATAGGAATCTTTGAGCTCAATCTCAGTGTTAGTATTATATGTCCCTCTAAGAAATCACCATCAATTTAGCAGTTTCATATAATGTAATTTCTAAGAGTTTTTGAGGGTCCCAAACCCAACATTGGTCTCACTGGGCTAAAATCAAAGTGTTCCAGGACTGCCTTCCTATCTGGAGACTGTCAAAGAGTATCCATTCCCTTGCCTTTTTCTGCTTCTCGAGGTCACCCATACATTTTGGCTCCTAGTTCCCTACTCCATTCTGACCATCTTCACATAGTTACTTTTCCCTCTTACCAGAGCTGGGACCTTTACGGATCCATTTAATTAGATTGAGCCCACTTGGATAATCCAGGATACTCTCCGCATTTCCAGATTCTGAATCTCATCAACACCTACAGAGTCTCTTCCATTTGAAACAACATAATCACAGATTCTGAAGATTAGGATGTGGGTATCTTGAGGTAAGGGTGGACATGATTCTGCCTAGTGAAGCCACTCAGTCATGTCCGACTCTTTGCGACCCCGTGGACTGTAGCCTACCAGGCTCCTCCATCCATGGGATTTTCCAGGCAAGAGTACTGGAATGGGTTGCCACTTCCTTCTCCAGGGGATCTTCCCAACCCAGGGATCGAATCCATCTCCAGCATTGCAGGCAGACACTTTACCGTCTGAGCCACCAGGGAAGCCACTCGTGAATGAAAAAAATCTTAAGATTTCGTCAGTCCTTATCTAACTTTGTATGTGTGTGTATCACAAACCTATTGGGTTCACCCTAGGAATGAAAGCATAATCTGACATAAGAAAACCTATAATTGTAATGCATCACACCAGTAAAGAAAAAGAAACAAATAAAAATCTTAATTGGCACAAAATTTTTTAAAAATCAACAATCTTTTTTTTTTTTTAAGAAAATCACACGCTGGTAAACTAAGAATAGAAGGAAATTTTATTTTTGCAGTATGTTTACCAAAAATCTTATTATATATACACCAGATACTTCTGGTTCTGTCTCTGACATTCCTGTGACCACAACCCTAATTCCCACCAGATATGGGGTAGACAGTTCTGTTTTGGATTTGACTCTGTGCTCTCATAGTATCTTGCCTCAAACACATGCCTGATGTCTTAATTTTCTGCTCAGGCTTCCTCTAAAATTACAGATGCTAGTGAGAATGTGCACAGTCCTTGCACTGGTGCAGATTGATGGCAGAATTAACATCCCTGGGGCCATCTTGACCGAAGGAAGATGAGGGTCAGACAACTACTGAAGACATTCTGTAAGCTTCTGGAGTTCCTAGCAAAATTGAGTCTCATTGCCCCCAGCAGTGACCTCCAAATTTAACCTTTATTTTGATACGTTTCCTTCTCTTTTTACTCTCCACACTCTTCTTCCAGTTTCCTGGGGTCCCTTTTCAAATAACACAGCTGTGGAAGTCGTTGTCTTATGCTCTGCCTTTTAGGAATCCAAGTTAAGACAACAGGTCAACAAGGCGCTCTCGTTCAGTCAAGGGTCAGTATGAAAACAAACTATCTCTATAACCCTTAGTTCTATAAAGAGCATTTTAAAAGGTGAAATGGTCACAAGCTTGTAGAGAAAAGTGAAATAAAACAAAATAAGCAAGCAAGAAAGCAAACAAACAACATCAAAAAAAGAAAAAAAAACAAGAAAACATGATGAAGCCACTAGAAATAGCAACTACAGGGTGAAGGCTACCACTCCAATGGCTAATACTTGAGGGACAAAGGGAAGAGATGGTGTTATTCAAGACAAAGATCTGGGGCCATCTATTGACTCTTAGACCCAAGGTAGGATCTGAGGGAGTTATCACCACAGAGAGAGGGGCTATCTGGTAAAAGCTGGGATTATAGAGGAAAGCAGTTGCTGCTGGAGAGACAGTACAAACCAGAGAGAGTGAGTGAGTGAGTGAAAGTCGCTCAGTCGTGTCAGACTCTGCACCACCATGGACGATACAGCATATGGAATTCTCCAGGCCAGAATACTGGAGTGGGTAGCCTTTTCCTTCTCCAGGGGATCTTCCCAACCCAGGGATCGAACCCAGGTCTCCCGCATTGCAGGCGGAGGTGGACGCTTTACCGGCTGAGCCACATATGTAAATATTCTAGGTTCTCTTTACCATTTAATCTAATCTCATCTCAGGGTCTAACTTTGGCTCAAGCAAGGTATTAACTAGTTGGCAAAGAAGCCTGTGAAATGTAGTTTGCAGATTCCTATGTACAGAGCAAAAGAGAAAAGGAAGCAGCAAACTGATCTAAAAGCAAACACACAAATTGGGCTTATCCAAGCAAATAAGAGGTTAAGAGTGGGAAAGAACTAATCTCATTTCAGATGATTTGAGTGTCTATGTAGAGAATCCAAGGGAATTGGTAGATTAAAAACAGCTGTTAGAATTACTGAGTGCATAGCAATTTTGCTAATTACAACAGCAAAGTAAGAAAATGGTATTTTTATAAACTTACAGAGAACAGAAAAGAGCCATTTTACAAGATAAATGTTAAAGATAAGAAACCTATGGATAAATCTAATAAAATTCTATAAAGAACCAATGGAAAAAGCACAAAATATTATTCATGGATAATTACACTAGATAATATTTAAGGTGGTAGAAGACTATTTTGCATATATACCTCAGTGAAGAAGCTATTTTAAAAGACAGTGCATGAGTACCAATTTGCAGAGCAGAATGGAGGGCACAGATGTAAAGAATGGACTTGTGGACCTGGGAAGGCAGGCGGGGGCGGATGAATTGAGCAACATTGACATATACACAGTACCATGTGTCAAATAGACAGCTAGCAGGAGGTGTAGTGCAGGGAGCTCACCTGGGTGCTCTGGGGTGACCTAGAGAGCTGGAATGGAGGGCGGCGGAGAGGCTGAGGAGGGAGGGGTTATGTGTATACACGTGGCTGATTTGCAGTATTATACAGGAGAAATACAACATTGTAAAGCAATTACATTTCAATTAAAAAAAAAAGACAATAACTATTTCCTTCCACAAAGCAGCTTGTGGTGCCACTGATAGGAATGAATATTAGGGAGGAGCTGGGTATGTGTCTAACTCAGGTAGGCTTCATTTTTTTCCACAATGTTATAAATATTGGTGGGTCCGGAAAATACGAATCATCAATGGGGTCACAGTGGATAGATTGGTAAGGAGAGAGGAATCTATTAAAAGTATAGGGTATAGGAATCCTTATTAAGTTCTGGAACATAATTTTGAACATTGATATAGAACTAAGACAATAGACCGGTAGACGAATTAACATTTTTGCTAAAATTTTACTTAATAAATAATCCTAAATTAATTTTAGTAATTTGGTGGCTTCTTCAACTACTTAAACTTAGATCTTAATTACCAACATGGAATGAAAAAAAAAAAAACTGTTGTCATTCTTTTATATGGATTTTTGTCTTTATGAGACACACAATTACTACTCTTAAAGCCAGGTAGAAAGATATACATGATGCTTTTTTGTGTGGAGGGGAGGATGCTGGATTTTTGCTTTTGTAAGTCTGAAAGTTGGTGCAAGTAGGCCAAAAATAAAGTAGTTAAACATGCATGTGCAAAACAGAGAGAGAAGGGGGAACCTGTGATTACTACTCTAAGGAGTGAGAATAAAGAAATCATTAGAAGCAAGGCAGGAAAGAAAGAAAAACAAAGAGAAAAGATAAAGGGAGGAAAAATATCTTTCAGGCAAAGATACCCGAACATTATAAAGGATAGATATTCTATCTTGCATTCTCCCACAGTACACTCACTACATCGGAAAATTTTGTCTTCTCCAGAATGTTCCCTCTCCTAATTTCTCTTTTTCTATGAAGGAACTCAAGGTATGATTCTTTAATTGTGAACAACAGATGATGAGAGGTTTATCTGGTCCATTCTTCAGCAAACACAGAAGTTTCCTATAGGTGAAAAAAATTAATAGACATATTATTTTCTGTTTTCCTCTTACAAAGAATGTCAAATGATAATTAACTTGCCAAAGATTACAGAGAATGTGAATAAACTGCCAGAGAATAAAGTCAGAGTGGCTATTTAGAAAGCATGAGACAATGAAGATCTGCCCAAAGGTGAAACAGAGTACAACAGAAGCAAAATAAATCTTGAGAGAAATTGCTACATTGGAATAAAATTAGTTACAGAGGCTGAGTTAGGAAGAAAAAAGAAAAGATTGATACCGCAACACCATGATTTCTCCTTTTGAATTGATACCACATAGTAACCTTGGCTTTTCCGTTGTAGAATATTTTAGACTCTGTGTAATGGATACGCTCATGCATTCTACAAGTATCTATTGAGCACCACACTCCTTCTTAGGGCATGGGAAATACAGTGATGAAGTAGACACCAAGATCTAAGTTCTCATAGGTTTCAATTTAACAATAGGCTTTATTTTTTAATAATACAGAGAGGTAATACAATATAGTAGTTAAGGTAGACCCAGTTTTTAATGCCAAAGCTGTCAGTTAGTAGTTTTGTGACCTTAAGCAAGTTATTCCACTTGTCTAAGCCTTGTCTACTTATTTGTAAAAGAGAGATAATAATATTTAGCTAACAGAGTTGTTGGGAGTATTAACATTGAAGGATGAATATATAGCAGTTCACACAGTGCCTAGAGCTTAATATTCATTAAATGTTAGCTTATTGTTATTGGAATTTTCATTACTATGATTTAGTGCATATTGTGATGACTAAATTGTATTGAACAAGCCAGAAACATTAGACATAATTCAAAGACATAATTCACAGCTCTACCTGCATTTGTTAGGGGTGTGTGTAGGGAGGGAAACAGAGGGGTAAAGGATAAGTTTGTATAAGGCTAGAAAGGAAAACAAAAGAAATTTCGACTTGGCTTTGTTTCCAATGGAGAAGGAAGGTTTTTTAAAAACTTTTTAAATGAGTCATGTGAACTTTTATATAAATGCAACCAAATAGTAATTATGATCCTGAAATGTCAATATTTAGCTCATTTTTAGTAGCTGGTGTTACATAAGGAGGTGAACTATCAAAATTTTCTTGCATTTCAACTTAATGAATCAACAAATAATTAATTTGAATTTTATAATATTGAATTTCTGAGATATAATAAACAGTTGTGATTGACTGTAAATCTAAATTACCCTGAATTCATTTGTAATCAGTAGTAGCAATCACAAATTTGCTTTTTTATGCTATTATTAATGATAGTTTTAAAAGTATAGGAATGAAGACAATACTTTATGTGACATCTAGTCTTATTTGATTTAATTGGCAATATCAACAAAAACATTCAAATAGAAATTAAACTTTGAATATAATATTGCATTTATTATATTACTCCATAAGACAAAAATGATATGAAAAACTTTCAACTACTGTCTCTGAGGATCTTGCACTTTCAAAGAATTAACTTGAGATGTAGGACAGTGTTTTCTCCCTCCCTAGTGAGACTAGTGCCTCAGGGTAAGCATAGAAGCCTGAAATACTTAATGAGTTTTATCTGCCGATAAATTACGCTAACCACACCCTTTTGAGCTTTCATTTGATGTCTGTTTCTCAAATAGAACTGCCTATCTTCAAAAAAAAGTTTTTGATTTGTTGTGATCTCTTATATATTTGTACTTATTATTTAATGAGCAGGTTCAAATTCTTTTAATAAACTAGCTAGGTTAATTCACAAAGAAGTTATATCTATTTTTAGAAATTCCACCGTGTGTGTGTGTGTGTAATTTAAGTTAAATGATTTAAGATTATTTTTTAAATAAAAATGGAGGTCATAGTTTTAAAAATTAAGTAAGAGAAAGGAATTATTTTGATCTGCTCCACTGCAGCTAAATATCTCAGAAGAAGTCGTGTGGTGTAGTTTCTGTGGACTCCTGGGATAAGATGAGAAGCAGCATTGATTTCGAGTATAATTATTATCATAATCAAATCAAGTATTTCAAATCTTATTAATCCATTTGGAATGTGAAACAATAGTATGCTATTTTAGATACTCCCATGGGTTTCAGAAGGGAGAGCATGTTGTTACACAAGTAATTCTTCATCTTCTCTTGGAGACTTTCCTCAAATGTCTTCACTCCAATGTCAGCCATCAGGGGAGTAAGCTTTGGTGCTTCAAAGCATTAAATCTTCCTGGAGAGTATAGAGAAGCTTACATCTGGGGAGGGGTATAAATGAAGGAAGCTGAGTGGATAAGTTAATCATTTATCCAAGGAAACAGAGTGTTCCCAGTTTTTTACTTCAGCAGAAATTTTATTAAAGATTAAGACAACTTAGTTTAGTGTAATGCACCTGATTTATTTCAATACTAATTACAGACTTAAATGAAGTAATATGGGATTCCCTGGTGGCTCAGATGGTAAGGAATACACCTGCAATGCAGGAGAGCTGAGTTTGATCCCTGAGTTGGGACGATCCCATGGAAAAGGGAACAGCTACCCACTCCAGTATTCTTGCCTGGAGAATTCCATGGACAGAGAAACCTGGCAGCCCCCAGTCCATGGGGTTGCAAAGAGTCGGACGTGACTGAGTGACTTTCACTTCACTTCACTTTATGAGGTAATAAAAAGAGAGAGAAGAGATTGGAAAGTAAATAGGACGAGAAATATTTCTAGTGAGAAAGAACCATGTATCCAGAATTGCTGATCTTCCCAACTCAGTTAAAGTAAGTATAATACCTTGGTGGCTCAGATGATAAAGAATCTGTCTTGCAATGCAGGGGACCCAGGTTCAATCCCTGCGTCAGGAAGATTCCCTGGAGAAGGGAATGGCAACCCACTTCAGCATTCTTGCCTGGAGAATTCCATGGACAGAAGAGCCTGGCAGGCTATAGTCCATGGGGTCCCAAAGAGTCAGACATGACTGAACGACTAACACCACATAATAATTTGTGAGGCACTATTTTGGCTCAGTCATTAGAGAGTTGATGACTCTTAGACGAGGGTAGAGTCAGTGGGGAGAAAAACAAGTGTAATTGAGTGACATAATTATGACCTAATTCTATACCTACATTTGCAAAAAAGACCACCATTTTGAAATAGTAGATATTAATTTAATGTCTATTTTGTTTTAATAACAATGGATAGCAATTTTCATTTAATATTATTAATCATGGGCCCTTAAAGGCCCATGTGGTAAAAAGATAGATGCATGTTATATAAAATAGCATTAAACTTTTAAAATTAAAAGTAGAATTAATTAGAGCTGTCTTTTAAAGGGAAAATATACTCTTCATCAAAAGGTGAATAGAAAGTAGATATAAAAATTGTCTCATGTTTGCATAATGTTCAGTTTACCAAATCTTTAATACATACACTTCTTTTGTTTTCTACAACCATCTATGAGACTTTTCTTTTTACTAGTATCTTTTTATATTTGAATGCTAAATAGTTACATGATGTTTTCAGGAATGTTTTTTATAACCATACTTTTTGATATCAAGTAACTTAACATCATATTTACATTTTAATGCATTTAGTCTTTCATTCCAAAACATCTTTTATTAACCACTCCCTATACTGCATGCTGGATATGCAAAAAAAAAAAAATGTCAGATTGTCCATCAAAGATTACTATTTAGGAATGGAACAAACATAATGAAATAGCATAGATCCTTTGGTATCAGTTCAGTTCAGTCTCTCAGTCATGTCTGACTCTTTGGGACCCCATGGATTGCGTCAGGCCATGCTTCCTTATCCTTCATTATTTCCCAGAGTTTGGTCAAACTCATTTCCATTGAGTTGGTGATGTCATCCAACCATCTCATCCTCTGTCTGCTTTCTCCTCCTGCCTTCAATCTTTCCCAGCATCAGAGTCTTTTCCAAGAGTTGGCTCTTCGCACCAGGTGGCCAGAGTACTGGAGCTTCAGCTTCAGCATCAGTCCTTGCAATGAATAATCAGGGTTGATTTCCTTTAGAATTGACTGGTTTGATGTCCTTGCATTCCAAAGGACTCTCAGGAGTCTTCTCTAGTAACAGAGTTTGAAAACATCAATTCTTCAGTGCTCAGCCTTCTTTATGGTCCAACTCTCACATCTATATATGACCACTGGAAAGCCATAGTTTTGACTATATGGACCTTTGCTGGCAAAGTGATGTCTCTGTTTTTTTAATACAGTCTAGGTCGCTTACTCCTTGAAAGGAAAGTTATGACCAACCTAGACAGCATATTAAAAAGAAGAGACATTACTTTGCCAACAAAGGTCCATCTGGTCAAGGCTATGGTTTTTCCAGTGGCCACGTATGGATGTGAGAATTGGACTGTGAACAAAGCAGAGTGCCGAAAAATTGATGCTTTTGAACTGTGGTGTTGGAGAAGACTCTTGAGAGTCCCTTGGACTGCAAGGAAATCCAATCAGTCCATCCTGAAGGAGATCAGTCCCAGGTGTTTATTGGAAGGAATGATGCTGAAGCTGAAACTCCAATACTTTGGCCACCTCATACGAAGAGTTGACTCATTGGAAAAGACCCTGATGCTGGGAGGGATTGGGGGCAGGAGGAGAAGGGGGCAACAGAGGATGAGATGGCTGGATGGCATCACTGACTCAATGGGCATGAGTTTAAGTAAACTCCGGGAGTTGGTGATGGACAGGGAGGCTTGGCGTGCTGCGATTCATGGGGTCACAAATAGTCAGACACCACTGAGCGACTGAACTGAACTGAGGTACATCAGAGCTTTTCTTTCAATGAGCAAGTGTCTTTTCATTTTATGGCTGCAGTCACTATCTGCAGTGATTTTGGAGCCCAAGAAAATACGTCTGTCACTGTTTCCATTGTTTCCCCATCTATTTGCCATGAAATGATGGGACCCAATATTGTGATCTTAGTTTTTTGAATGTTATTGTAAGCCAGCTTTTCACTCTTCTCTTTCACCTTCATCAAGAGGTGAGAGTTCCTCTTGGCTTTCTTCCATTAAGGTGGTGTCATCTGCATATCTGAGGTTGTTGATATTTCTCCTGGCAATCTTGATTACAGCTTGTCCTTCATCCAGCCCTGCATTTCTCATGATGTACTCTGTATTTTTAACTTATATGCAAAGTACATCATTCTTTCTAATAGGAAAATGTAGACTATAGTAGTGACAACATTTTAAGATAGAGAGGGTTAAATAAGCTGAGAATTAATAATTATTCAAAAAGAATAATTTGACATTATCTTTTCTAAGACATGATGTATTGTTAGTGTAAAATTAAAAATGATCTCAGATGTACAGGATTAAACATTTTGAGGTGAGAAAAGAGCTTTCAGTTTGAGAAGAGAATTGATCAGTTCAAGTCTTTGTCACGTGAAATGAGGTCTTGCTATTATCTTTGTTTATTCTCCATTATGGAACAGAAACTGTAAGAATTTGCTTTAAAAGTGCATTTTAGTAGTCACTGGGGATTCTGTGTTGGTGCTAATTCAGGTACCAGTTTGGGCATTAGCTACATCACTAGTCACAAAGGGAAATAATGAATGGTTTAGAACATAAATGTATAAAACTCCAGCACCATAACTGCAGATATATATGTGGGTGGGTTGCATTTGGGCTGTGTATATGCATGTGTCTGTGTGTGTGTGTCTGTGTGTGTGTGTGCACCTGGTGTGAGCTGTGTGCCTTCTTATTGGACATTAGTATTAAAAATAATATAGGTTGATAGAGCAGTCTGTAGTTAAATAGAAAAAAAAAAAAACACAGTAATTGACATCTAGATACAGGAATATGTATCTAGATTTAATTTTTCACTATCAGGAAGATTTTGCAAACTCATTAAACTTTCTGGATCCTAGTTTCCTCTTTCTATGAGCACTGTCATGATTATATTAACTAAGTTCCTACTAGTATAAAGCCAACTGAAGGTAGCATTAGACTTTTCACTGCTTTTTATATTATTTTGTCTTCCCAATTGGTTACCATTATCTTTTTTGTTAATGGAAGCTTTTGTAATTCATTTTTAAAAACATTTAGGAAACACTTAAGAAACAAAAATATGGACTCATATAATAATCTTTAGCATAATCAGCCTATAAGATATAAACTTAAATTGTAATATTGCTTTAAAACTCTCATCCTAATATGTACCTTGGATAAATAGTTTAGCCTTTCCATTTCTTGGTTTTATCTTCAAAACCATAGCTACATTTATTGATCTCTTACTATGTGCTAAAGGATTACTATAGAAAATTTACATTTATTAACTAATTTACTTCTTAAAATTATCCTGATAAATAGATATGCTTCTCACTTTATGAATGAGAAATTGAGAAGACAGAAGTTCAGCAACAACAACAACAAAAAAAAAGAAGTTCAGCAACTTAGCCAGAATTACATAAGTATTTTATGGTGGGGCTTTAGAGAAAGGAAACATTTAATTTAGGGAGAAATGTTTAAAAAGTTGTAAATCACTCAGAGCCTCTAACAAAAAGTGAAAGTTAGCAGTCATAACATAAGTCATATACACACTGTTCAAATTCCTTTTTTTGGTGAAATGAAAATTTCCACAATGATGGGCCACTTCTAGTCATCATTTACCACTGATATAATTTGACTAATATATATATATTGATTATATATATATATAATATAAGAACTTCATATGGAAATAAAAGTAGATGTATATTACACAGCATGAATGGCTCTATTACTTATTTTAGAATATGCCTTCAAAATAGTTTTAAAATTTGGTTTGCTGTGTTATGATTAAATGTGATTGCTCATATATGCAAAACAGAGTTGTAACTCCTGGACAGATAATTAAAGTTAAGGCATTCTTTCTTGAGGGCAACCCCTAAATTACAATTATGAAATTATGATGATTTAATTGAGCATCAAATATACTCATGATGCTCATAAAATGTGAGGCAGGTATGCAGCTGTTTTTCCTTTGTAATGCTTGCCCACCGGAATCCTATCTTTTACACCACTGCCTTAATGATTCAATACCTGCTTTTTACTGTTTTGTGTACACCAGTTTACACCTGTGACCAATCTTTTTATTTATGGCACGCACTGAGGTTGACAAAATTTGGTTCCATATGACAGTATGCATTGTATTCCTGTGAAAAATTCCTGGAAAGTGGCATTACCACACATGCCAAGCAACATGGATAAAGTCATCTATTCTTTGCTTTTGATTTTGAACATTCATATTAGGTAAGAGAATCATTTTGGGAAACAACAACTGTTTGGTTATAATGAAATCTTCAAGTTATAAAAATGCTTTGTTCTGTTTCAATTGCCATAAAATATAATTCTTAAGTAGTGGAATTTGTTTAATGTGATTTGCTGAAATGAGAAATAGTTGGGCACAGAAGTCAGATTACAGGAGCATAGGTGAACACCTGCAATTTCAGAACTGCCAAAAATGAAATTTACTGCAACTAACTTTTCTTCTCTAGTTATAGGATTACTCTGATAAATGCTAGATCAATGGGAATACATGTGGGTCAATGTATTTACATGTGGGTTTAATGGATTAGATATATTTGTTTCATCTTCATTCCTTGTAGTAACTATGCTAGAATTATCCTCTGTATAATGCTATCAATAGATTTAATTGAAAAACTGATATAGAGAACAGCTTTAAGTAAAATGATAAATGAACTGGCAACAAAATAATTTTTCACTTACTGTAAAGGTCAAGAAAGACATGTATGATGTATTCATCATGCATTAAACAGAAAATATTTTTATCAGAATAACACCTGAATCCAAAAGTGTTATGTATTATATAGAACTTATAAAAGTATAATATGTTTGGACACTATAAAGACACGTTACAAGCAAAATAGAATTAAGTAACCTAAAATTATAACTTACAGCCCAAAATGGGATACTTTGATTATAAAATAGGAATGGTTATTTGTCTTGAAACAAGAGGCATAAACCAGGACTATCTAAGATAAGTTTGGATATATAGTCCTCTAATTATATGCAAATTTACTTAACATATAATTAAGAAAAGCATGAGTGCTGTGAAGTACTTATAATGATAACTTTTAGTATTTCATTTTTGTATTTAAAGGCATAGTGAAGTCACTCAGTCGTGTCCAACTCTTTGTGACCCCATGAACTGTAGCCCACCAGGCTCCTCCATCCATGGAATTTTCTAGGCAAGAGTATGGAGTGGGTTGCCATTTCCTTCTCCAATTTAAAGGCATATAATTACTTTAAAATTATGTACTGATATTCATGGAGAGTTTAAATTCTCCTAGTTATATTTTCTTAATTACCCTCATTGACATGTGTATGCAACATGGCTTACACATTTTCATGGCAGCCAGCGAGAGCCATCGGTTCCTAGGCTGCGCCCTGGGATCCTCCGCGCTCATCTTACCCTTATCTGCTCTGTTGGCATCCACTGCCGTTTCTCCGATCTGGGCTCGTTCTTGGAGAAGGTGCCCAGAAGAGCAGGGAATTTTCCTGTACTTCATATCAAGTGAGCCTCAAACTTTCCAGACAAAGACACAGTCTTCTCAGAACTTGATCCCCAAGAAACACTGAATGTCCTCTAGCTTAAGGCAATTTAACTCAGGTCCACCACCTAGGAAACAGCTTTCTTATGAAGGTGTTCTACTTTCCCAGGCATTCTTGGTTTCTTTTTCAATCTATCTATGGTTGCTAAGTATTTATTGTCTCACCCAATTTGGAAAGAAAACATAAATAATAAATTTTTTCAGAACAAACTACAATAGAATTTAAAAATCTGCTGAAAGTATCAATGGCTTATCTGAGCTTTCAAGCCTGAGTTAAAAAGTGTGATTATGCAAAAAAAGAAAAAAATGCAGTACATCAACCAGTAAGAAGGTATGAGAATAGCAAAATAATTATGCTTTTCACAGTTTTTCCTAACTAGAATTGTAAATATTTCCATTCATTTGAAAATATATTGTAAAATATACAGTCTGAATACAAAAATGTATTTATACAGATCATTAGAAGACAATAACATACATATAAATGTAGTTATGATAAAGCTAGAAGACTCTGAAAAAACTCAATGTTAGTTATAACTGGAGTTAACTATTCACTTTACCAAATTAATTGTTTTCAAGAAATAAATTGAAGAATTAATTTATATATGAAAAGTTTAAACAACAGTGAATATAGTTTAATAAATAAATTTGTAACAATAGTGATCTTTTATTGAGACCCTATGATGTCTTTTGCACATTATAGACACATTATTTATAGTACTTATAATGCTTGGTACAATTCTAGGAAGCATTCAGTCACCTCAGTTTATACCTGAGAGAGATGGAAAGTGAGAGAAGCCCGGTACTTTGTCTAAATGAACATAGTAGTTCTTAAGTGGCACAGCAGAAGTTCAAATACAGGTTGATCTAATTTCAAACCCCTGAGTCCTTTTGTTTCTCTAGTCTCTCTTCACTTCAAAAATACAGACATTTACTAAATTTTAATTGTAATTGAAGTTTCACATTTTATATAATGTGGAATATGCCATTACCAAAAGAGCACCATCAGGAGTGTGAATAGCGAAAGCAAATATCAAATGACAGTTAGTTCATTTCTACAAAATCAGTGTGGTGTTTATGAGATGAGGTACAACCAACAGAACTGGCAAATACTAGCTCTAAAACTAATGATTTCCCTTTTGAAAAATATAAGACAATTAGCTAATATTTTTGGCTGCATCATTAAAAAGAAACCTTCCTGATTCTTTCATTTTTTATTTTTGACAGTAATTTTTGTATTGACAGTAATGGAGCCTTTGCTAGTAATCCATTAACAGAGTTTGGCCATTAAAAAGAGCATTTTAAGGCACCATTTGATAAGGTTTATACATTTTATTCTCCAACATATTTTAGAAATCAAGCAAACAGTAAATGATAGGAAATAGAAACTATGACAGTCGTTTTACCTTCCCCCCCTTAAATAAATAGAGTTCCAAAAAAACTGAATCATTTCTTCAGAATGTGTCGTGCAGTGTGCATAGCTGAATGCTACTAAAAAATCATTAATATTAAGTTGGGCATCTGAAATACATGGGACTTTCTTTATTTCACATATGTTTAAAGTCAAGGTGATATAAAAGGAAAGCAGAGTAATTCCTCAATGTGATTCACTATCTTTATGCCCTAAAAATATGTACTTTCAACGGTGAAGTTTTGATCTTATAAATATATATGATTAGATCTTAAAAGAATTAAAATTCTACATCCCTCGTATTTTCATTACTAATCCAGAGTTTGGTCTCTCTGTGAAGATATTGGAAGAAACATTAATTTTTCATTTGGCACAGATATTTTGATATGTAATCTCTAGTTATCTGAGCATTTCCTGAAACATCTGGACACTTGGATGCTTAATGAAGATGGGCCCAAAGCCAGTAGGAAGAGTATAATTATATAATGCACTTCATTTTGTGAAGTTATTGCATAGGAATTTATTCACACATACCTAGTATTCTATGTGCAAACAAAATATACTCAAAAGCTGAACAGTTAAACTGGATTTGTGCAAACTCTTTAAATTATAATTTGCCTCAAATAATTAAGGTAAATTGTAAGATTGAAATGAAGCCATCAGAATGAAAAAGATAGCTCATTAACTGATGTTATACTCAAGCCAATAAAATGTTTTTAACCATAACCTGAACATGAAATGGTGTCTCATTAAATCCTATAGGACATGTCTTCAACTAGTAGTCACTGTACTGGTTACATTAAGTTAGTTAGGACAGTGTTTTCTGATTGAATAAAAGGAGTGTTTCATTAGTGTCCTTTATGCCCTACACTGAACTTCAATTGTTGTTCTTAGATATTTTAGAAGTTTTCCTTATAGGATGAATACGACCCACATTCAAAAAAAAAAAGGGGGAACATGGAGAAGCAGGCTTCTAAAGAGAGACATAGGGAATGTCATCAAGTGACAAGGGTATCACAAGGTATACCTTATATCAAGGTAACAATTCAATCTGCTACAGTGTATAGATGGTGACAGAAGACGTGGGACTCTTGAGGTAGAGACAGAAATGTCATTAGCTGCTGCAGAGGCAGCAGTCAGAGTCAGTTTGTCTTTGCTCTCTGACCCCCAATTCTGGTTGAGTAGAATGGAGGGACAGGTGACACACATGCTGTGGATTGTCTTACTGGAGAGGGACCCAGGGTCATGGGCCCAATTTTTTTTTTCCAGCTTTACTGAGCAATAATTGACAAAAATTGTTAGTATTTATTTTGTAGTGTGATATTTTGATATGTGAATACACCGTGAAATGACGACTTAAACAAGTTAATTAACTCATCGCCTCACAGTCTGATGTGTGTGTGGTGAGATCGTTTAAAATCTATTGTTAGCAGATTTCAAGTATACAATCCAATATTATTGACTATAGTCATCATACACTAGATCTTCTGAACTTATTCATCTTGCATAAGTGAAACTGTATTTTTTGACTAATATCTCCTCATTTCCCCCATCACCGGGGCCCTAGTGACCATTATTCCAACTAACTGCTTCTACGAGTTTAATTATTTTAGATTCCACATCTAAGTGAGATCACACAGTATTTGTTTCTCTGCTTGTTTATTTCCCTTAGCATACTGCCTTCCAGGATCATCAATGTATTTGAGCTAGCATAAACATTCCTGCATGCAACAAACAAGCCAATTCTCTTCCCTGCAGGGAGAGAGCATTTATTCTTTCTCTGTCTTGACCTACATAGTTGCTGTTGTGACTAAGTATGGAAACCACTCAGCATCAGGAAAATAAGTTTTGCAGAAAGGAGCCCTTGGCAAAAATGTGCAGGGACACCCAGGACCCAGAGTGGACCATCTCTCTAAAGAGCCAGTGATCCATTTAGTGGTTTTGTTTTGTTTTGTTTCGTTTTTTTCTTAGTCTCTTAAACTGAAATAGTAATCTGAATCTTTGGCATAAATTATCACCCTGAGGAAATATTATCACTTGCGTTTAAGAAATAAGGACACTTAACATTGAAAATAGTTTGACCTCTGAAGTTTACTCCTTCAAATTGCTTCCTCCCCCAGTGGAATGTTTCTTTCTTTCTTTTGTAGGTTATATTTAATTGTTGTTGACATAGTTACCCATTAGCTTTGTGTTGGTCCAGGGCCTAGAGAAGCAAAAATTGAGACGGGATTCAGTTGGGCTTCCCTGGTAGCTCAGACGTTAAAGCGTCTGCCTGCAATGTGGGAGACCCGGGTTCGATCCTTGGGTCAGGAAGATCACCTGGAGAAGGAAATGGCGACCCACTCCAGTATTCTTGCCTGGAAAATCCCATGGACTGAATCCTGGTAGGCTACAATCCATGGGGTCGCAAAGAGTCAGCCACAACTGAGCAACTTCACTTCTCAGTCTGCGAAGATTTGGGTGGGGGCAGGGGCGAAACGCCTAGAAGAGGAAATGTGGAAGAGTCTGGAAAGCTGGAATAGCTTTATGATCAGCATGCAAATATGAGTCTAAGTAAAGGGAAAGGACTACAGACCAAGGTGTGTCTGCTAAGGCCATCAGGATTCCTCAAGCCAAATTTGGCATTCCAAGGAGTGCCTTGTCTCCTAGGAAAGAACCTGCGGTGATGAGTAATTGGTTCGGAGCAGGAGGGTGGCCTCTGAGCAGACACAGGGATGGATTCCCAAGGATTCTAGCAGTCTCTGTCTACCTGGTCCAGCTGCACTCCCTTGTAGCTGGGGCCTGCAAGGAACATTCACCTGGCTGCCAGTCTCTTCCTGAAATAGATACTATTTCAGTGCTGCACCCTCCTGATGAATGAACAGCCACACACATGTTTTTAGGATTTTACATCGATATGTGACCCTTTAAATATCAGCTCCAACTTACAGCTACCAGAAACTGTGCAACTTCTAATGACTGAATTTCTTGAAATTCTAATTGAGGAAAAAAAAATTAGTCCGCTTTAAAAACCCTGATAAAATAAAAATTAAAATATTTCAAAGAGTTTACTGTGGGTTTAGAAAGCATTTTCTATAAATATATTATTAGCATTTTGATTATATCAAAGTACCCTACAGTGGAAGTGAGAAATAGATTTAAGGGACTAGATCTGATAGAGTGCCTGATGAACTATGGATGGAGGTTCATGACATTGTACAGGAGACAGGGAGCAAGACCATCCCCATGGAAAAGAAATGCAAAAAGGCAAATGGCTGTCTGAGGAGGCCTTACAGATAGCTGTGAAAACAAGAGAAGCGAAAAGCAAAGGAGAAAAGGAAAGATATACCCGTTTGAATGCAGAGTTCCAAAGAATAGCAAGGAGAGATAAGAAAGCCTTCCTCAGGGATCAGTGTAAAGAAATAGAGGTAAACAATAGAATGGGAAAGACTAGAGTTCTCTTAAAGAAAATTAGAGATACCAAGGGAACAATTCATGCAAAGATGGGCTCAATGAAGGACAGAAATGGTATGAACCTAACAGAAGCAGAAGAAATTAAGAAGAGGTGGCAAGAATACACAGAACTGTATAAAAAAGATCTTCACGACCCAGATAATCACGAAGGTGTGATCACTCACACTCACCTAGAGCCGGACATCCTGGACTGTGAAGTCAGGTGGACCTTAGGAAGCATCACTACGAACAAAGCTAGTGGAGGCGATGGAATTCCAGTTGAGCTATTTCAAATCCTGAAAGATGATGCTGTGAACGTGCTGCACTCAATATGTCAGCAAATTTGGAAAACTCAGCAGTGGCCACAGGACTGCAAAAAGTCAGTTTTCATTCCAATCCCAAAGAAAGGCAATCCCAAAGAATGCTCAAACTACTGCACAATTGCACTCATCTCACACGCTAGTAAAGAAATGCTCAAAATTCTCCAAGCCAGGCTTCAGCAATGTGTGAACCGTGAACTTCCAGATGTTCAAGCTGGTTTTAGAAAAGGCAGAGGAACTAGAGTTCAAATTGCCGGCATCCACTGGATCATTGAAAAAGCAAGAAATATCCAGAAAAACATCTATTTCTGCTTTATTGACTATGCCAAAGCCTTTGACTGTGTGGATCACAGTAAACTGACACAATGGACTTGGGTTTGGGTGGACTCCGGGAGTTGGTGATGGACAGGGAGGCCTGGCGTGCTGCAGTCCATGTGGTCGCAAAGAGTTGTCCATGACTGAGTGACTGAACTGAATTGAACCCTGCTAATATGAATTAAAATAGAATATTTTATGTTTAGCTATTTTTATAAACTGTTTCTTGTATTTTTTGTTACACAGGCATTCAATATCTATTTATTGACTAAATGGCTGAATAAATCCACATGATTTTAGTTTTTCTTCTTTTAAATCAGGCTTCCCTTGTGACTCAGCTGGGAAAGAATCTGCCTGCAATGCGGGAGACCTGAGTTCAATCCCAGGGCTGGGACGATCCCCTGGAGAAGGGAAAGGCTAAATCAATATATTCATGTTTCTGCATATCAAGACTAAAGTACAATACTGTTGTTTTTTCATTGCTAAGTTGTGTCTGACTCTTTGCAACTCCATGGACTGCAATACGCCAGGCTTCCCTGTCCTTCACCATTTCCTAGAATTTGCTCACATTCACATCCATTGGGTTGATGATGCGATCCAACCATCTCATCCTCTCTTGCTTCCTTCTTCTCCTCCTCTGTCTTTTCCAGCTTCAGGGTCCTTTCAAATGAGTCAGCCCTTCACATCAGGTGGCCAAAATATTGGAGATTCAGCATCAGCATCAGCCCTTCCAATGAATATTCAGGGTTGATTTCTTTTTCAATTGACTGGTTTGATCTCCTTGATATCCAGAGGACTCTCAAGAGTCTTTTCCAGAACCATACCTCCAAAGCATCAATTCTTCAGCACTCCGCCTTCTTTATGGTCCAACACTCACATATGTACATGACTGCTGGGAAAACCATAGCTTTGACTGTATGGACCTTTGTGATATTAGCAAAGCGATGTCTCTGCTTTTTAATACACTGTCTAGATTCGTCAAAGCTTTTCTTCCAAAAAATATTTCCAACAACTTTGTCTTCCAAAAACCTTTCTTCCAAGGAACCAAGTGCCTTTTAATCTCATGGCTGCAGTCACCATCTGTAGTGATTTTGGCAACCTGTAAAATAAAATCTGCCACTGTTTCCAAACTTCCCCATGTGTTTGCCATGAAGTGTTGGGACTGGATGCCTTGATCTTAGTTTTCTGAATGTCGAGTTTTAAGCCACCTTTTTCACTCTCCTTGCACCTTCACCAAGAGGCTCTTTAGTTCCTCCTCACTTTCTAACACTAGGGTTGTATCATCTACATATCTGAGATTGTTGATACTTATCCTGGCAATAATGTGGATGAACCAATTTTATGATGTACAAATAATTTTCATTGTATTTACTTATAGATGACTTGTTAACCTGACATTTAAATCATGTTTTCTTTGTGTTTTTTTTTTCTTTTTTGCTCTGTGTATTTTTACATATCACTTTTCCATTTTAAGCAAGCATCTTGAGTTGGTTTTTGTAACAAGTATTGTAGATAGATAGAGATAATTAAAAAGTTTTATATATGGATTGACAAATTGTAGCCGTCAATATAATACTATTGTAGCTGAGTAAAACTTGGGATTTTAGAAGGTGTTTTCTCTTTCCAAAATTATTAATGCTGCCCCAAGTCTCTCTGTTCATTGGATCAGTGCCTTTTATTGATTTAGGGAGAGGGTGGATACAGTCTAGGAAATAGAAATCAGTACAAATTCACAAAGGCACTCTTAAAAACTCAAAGGGCAAGTATTAGCTTGAAACCAAACTCAGTGCACTGAAATTAAAAATAGTTCTTTGAGATTCGAAAGATCTTGGAGTAGAATATAAAGTCAGAGCATGGATATCTAAAGCAGAGAACTTATTGTACTAATGCTAATTTTAGAGATATATTTGAGATCTAATTTAAGATGGTTTCCAACCCCAGTCAAATTCTTTCCCATGCTAGAAGAGGAGGCTGAAGAATTTTAGAGACAAGATGGTTTTAAGGCCAACTCCTTTTTTGTTACATGTGAGATGGATAACTGGAAAGCTGAGAATAGAAACCCTAGGTAGTTTTGAGAATTTTAAAACAAAGTTGGCCCTTCTATCTGCTGGGAATTCTTTGACCAGGGTAATTGGAAAAGTGCCCAAAACAACAATAGAATTGAATTCAGAAGAGGATTAGAGATAGCCCTTCTGAGAGATCGCACCTCTATTCAGTTCAGTTCAATCGCTCAGTCGTGTCCGACTCTTCGCGACCCCAAGAATCGCAACACGCCAGGCCTCCGCTATAGCCCTCCCTTATCACTGCATCCTTGTAATCTGAGATGGTGTGGAGAACAACAAAGGGATCACTGGCCCCAAAGGGCTGAGAGGCTAGTAGACTGCAAGAGACACAATTTGAATAAGGTCTCAGAGTAAGCAGATCTTCTATCTGGAGATCTTGTGTTGAACACAGATAATAACAACCACAATTCTTGCAAGTGTCATAGATCAAGAAGGTTGAGCTATCTGAATGGAAACCAGTGAGTTTCCATTTCTATGGGATTTTCTACTGTCTATGAAATTGAAGCTTGATCCCAAAATGCAGGGATGATGTATAAACTACTCCACTAATCCACACATCTAGGTGTCACCAGAAGAGAAGTCAAGAAGGGACAGGAAGAAAAACACTGAAATACTAAGTATTGATCCAGAAAAATTAAATTATCAACAAAATTAAGTTTACACTGATAGTGATGACATTTCCATGAATGGGCGAGTTCATCTTGTTCTGAAAATAGCGTTAGAATGAGCTCAGTTCAGAACAATAAAATCACGTATTCAGTCCAGGTCAGTCACATCCAACTCTTTGCCACCCCATGGACTGCAGCACGCCAGGCCTCCCTGTCCATCACCAACTCCCAGAACTTATTCAAATTCATATCTATCAAGCTGGTGATGCCATCCAACCATCTCATCCTCTGTCTTCCCCTTTTCCTCCTGCCTTCAATCTTTTCCAACATCAGAGTCTTTTCCAATGAGTCAGTTCTTCGCATCAGGTGACCAAAGATTTGGAGTTTCAGCCTCAGCATTAGTCCTTCCAATGAATATTCGGGACTGATCTCCTTTAGGATGGACTGGTTGGGTCTCCTTGCAGTCCAAGGGACTCTCAAGAGTTTTCTCCAACACCACAGTTCAAAAGCATCAATTCTTCTGCACTCAGTGTTCTTTATAGTCCAACTCTCACATCCACATATGACTACTGGAAAAACCACAGATTTGATTAGATGGACCTTGTTGACAAAGTAATGTCTCTACTTTTTAACATGCTGTCTAGGTTGGTCATAACTTTTCTTCCAAGGAGCAACCATATTTTAATTTCATGGCTGCAGTCACTATCTCCAGTGATTTTGGAGCCCCCCAAAATAAAGTCAGCCACTGTTTCCGCTGTTTCCCCATCTATTTGCCGTGAAGCAATGGGACCAGATGCCATGATCTTAGTTTTCTGAATGTTGAGTTTTAAGCCAACTTTTCCACTTTCCTCTTTCACTTTCATCAAGAGGCTCTTTAGTTCTTCTTCACTTTCTGCCATAAGGATGGTGTCATCTGCATATCTGAGGTTATTGATATATCTCCTGGCAATCTTGATTCCAGCTTGTGCTTCATCCAGCCCAGCATCTCTCATGATGTACTCTGCATATGAGTTAAATAAGCAGGGTGACAATATAAAACCTTGACATTCTCCTTTCCTGATTTGGAACCAGTCTGTTGTTCCATGTCCAGTTCTAACTGTTGCTTCTTGACCTGCATACAAATTTCTCAGGAGGCAGGTCAGGTGGTCTGTCATTCCCATCTCTTTCAGAATTTTCCACAGTTTGTTGTGATTCACACAACGACTTTGGCACATTCAATAAAGCAGAAATAGATGTATTTCTGGAACTCTCTTGCTTTTTCGATGATTCAGCAGATGTCAGCAATTTGATCTCTGGTTCCTCTGCCTTTCCTAAAACCAGCTTGAACATCTGGAAGTTCATGGTTCACATATTGCTGAAGCCTGGCTGGGAGACTTCTGAGCATTACTTTCCTAGTGTGTGAAATGAGTGCAATTGTGCAGTAGTTTGAACATTTTTTGGCATTGCCTTTCTTTGGGATTGGAATGAAAACTGACCTTTCCCAGTCCTGTGGGCATTGTTGAGTTTTCCAAATTTTCTGGCATATTGAGTGCAGCACTTTCAGAGCATCATCTTTTAGGATTTTAAATAGCTCAACTGGAATTCCATTGCCTCCACTAACTTTGTTCTTCATGATGCTTCCTAAGGCCCACTTGACTTCACATTCCAGGATGTCTGGCTCTAGCTGAGTGATCACACCATCATGGTTATCTGAGTCATGAAGATATTTTTTATATAGTTCTGTGCATTCTTGCCACCTCTTCTTAATATCTTCTGCTTCTGAAATCACATATGTGTTTATCCAAATAATGCAGTTTAAACTCATTTTGTAGGTTTAATCTTTCATTTATTTATATTTACTCTTTAATTTTGACTCCTGGAGGATATGCCCTGAGACTTCAATACTGGGGTTTTTTCTTCAGTCCTCCTAATGTGATGTGTAGTGACCAGAATATGTTTAATATATATTAATGATTTAGCTGTTTGGATAGTTGAAAGAAAAACTCTTTGTCAGGATGCTCTTCCTTTAGCCTATTTTGAATATATAACCTGATCATGGAGTTTCAGTGGAATTGCTTGGCATTGACTGTTTCCAGAGAGCTATCATAGGTGTGGTACTAGTTTGTGTGTTTATTTGAATTGATGTGTGTTCGTTTGTGTGTGTATGAGAGAGGGCATGTGAAAAAAACTGGACGACTTTGAGTACTGGGACATTCTCAATTAAAAATTCTTAGTCTTAAATGGTGTTTATGTGTTACTATGAGTATATATTCACACTGAAATCTATTTACTAGTCCTAGAATAGGAGGTAATTGATATCTGAGACAATGGCAGTCCCTTGTTGCATGGAAGTGAATGTGGACTCCTGTAAGTTAGTATGAGTTTGTAGGACTCTGAATCTGTGATAAGGATGAAGCTGAAGAGACACTTTAACTTGTTTACAATTTTCTGGGATGATATTAGGGGCTTGTTAAAACCTTTAAAAAAGGAAAAGAATATGAATGAAACTGAATAAGAGTTCTGAAAATTAAAATAACTGTAATTTATATGCAGATATCAGGAAAATGGATGTATGTAAAATAATTTTAAATTTCTTACTTATGCTTTAATTGCAGCAAACAATGTCAAACCAGGTCAGACTGAATTTTCAGTCATGTGTTTGTTTTGGACACCCACCTGTATGTATCAAGGATCCAAAAGAAAGAAACATTAATTAGCCTATTTTATAAATCATTAAAAAAGCAAAACAAACAAACAAACAAACAAACTATAGGGTGTACACTCAGGGAATGCTGCCCTACTAGCAGAGGAAAAGATATTGAACACCTAACTATGGCATAATCTAATATTCTGTAAGAAGAGAGAAGGAGATAAACAGTAGGCCTTGGAAACCTGATATTGTCAAGGCTAGATGCTTTAGATCATTTGTGAATCCAAATAGATCAGGTCAGATGTCATATCACTTACTACATAGTCCAAACAGTGTGTTATTCTAATATTAACATTGACTATTCTAACATATCCTTTGACTTACTATCAGAGCCAGTGTTCAAAGAGTATGTGTGGTCACTAAGTTGTGACCAACTCCTTTGCGACCCCATGAACTGTATGTAGTCCATCAGGCTCCTCTCTCTAATGGGATTTCCTAGGCAAGAATAGTGGAATGGGTTGCCATTTCCTTTTCCAGGGCATCTTTCTGACCCAGGGATAGAACCTGCATCTCCTGCATCTCCAGCATTGGCAAGAGGATTCTTTACCACTGAGTTATATAAAGGCTTCCCTGATGGCTCAGTGGTAAAGAATCCACCTGCTAATTCAAGAGGTCCAGGAGACACAAATTCAGTGTCTGGGTTGTGAAGATCCCCTGGCAGGAGGACATGGTAAACCACTCCTGTATTCTTGCTTAGAAAATTCCATGGACGGAGGAGCCTGGTGGGCTACACTCAGTGGAGTCCCAAAGAGTCAGACACAACTGAGCAGGCATCCTCAAAGAATCTGTTATTTTAAATATGTGCTAAAATATGGCTACTTTATATAGATAACATTTTGAATTCTGTGAATAATGATATACTCAAAATACATGATAGTCTAAAAAATTCAGACATTAATTATTATTTAGCAAATATAGGTTCTACTGAATCACTAAAATAATTGTATCACATAATATCACAAATTTGGGGAAAACAAACCATAAAAAGAGATTCCCCTCTGTGGGAAATTAGGTGAGCTAGTTAACGTGTTAATGCCTCAAAATCTTTATCTGTAAAATAAGTGCTGTAATGGAACATATTTAGTTACTGTCGTTAAATGAGATAATACATTTTAAAGGCTTAGGCCAGTTGCTGTTATTATCAACACAATTAGATTATTTAGATGACCAATGGGTCAATTATATCACTTACAATGAATTTGTATATTTGTTATGGTTTAATATATATTGGGAGTGTTTGCTTGTTTTTTTTTTTTTTTTTTAATGAGTTGAGAAACCAAATATCCTTTATCCACTCAATCTAGCATTATCTGGTCAACTGAGGCATAAATAAGAAGTGCCAAGATCATGGGGAGCAGAGGCAGCCTGCTCTCTTGCCTCGTTTCTCTCTTAATGGTTCAGTGGGTGGCCTTTTAAGATTGTTTATTTCAAATCTCTGGACTAGTCGACATTTTATTTATGCATAGATGGCATCTTAGGAGGAAGTTAAAAGCAGTTGGGGTGGTGCAGGTCAGAAGCCTCCCAGATTTATCGCCAGAGAATTGTGTCTGCTCGTGCAGGATCACCCCCTAGTCACAAATCATGTGTCTAGGCTTCCTGGACAACACTACACACCACAATGCTGAAAAAGCTTCTTGTAGTTTCTGGAATTGCATTTGTTTTCATTTGACCTCTATCACCATCAGTGTCCTTCTCTGAAAATGGAGATAGTATCATTACCTTATAGCCTTGATCTGAGAAATGAGAGTCAAAGTGAATCAATTAGAAAAGTGACTGGAATATAACAAAGAAAACTAACTGAATTAAATTAATTGAGAACTGAATTTACTGAATGTTCACACCTTTTAGATATAGCAGGCTTCAGCAATAGCCAGTAGTAAAGTTTGTCTCATTTCTTTCATAACTTGGCTACATAGTAGGTGGGGTTCTCTAAAAACATGGTTTCTGGCAGGTTCTGAAATTAATGGGCACTGACGCTTGCTATTCAAACTTCCATTCTTGGTCACATAAATTGAATGGCAGGAGTGCTACATTGCCTCCTTTGCTTAGATCTTAGGGTTTTCACTATGGTAATTAAAATGGAGTTGAATGTCTCCAGTTTATGGAAACATTGGGAGATGGGGGGATACAGGGTGATTTTAGACATTCTTAGTTCTGGTTTAACAATGTGGAGAAAGTTTTATTTTCTTAGTAGCTTGAGGTTTCTCCATTCTTTCATCCTCATTCCCTTTACTAAGAACTGTTTTTTTCTTGAGAGACTGTTTCAATAAACTCTTTGGAATTATACAGATGGTGGCAGGCAATGAGATTCATCAAATATATACTCAAATAAAATAGATGGTCCTTGGACTGATTCTAGGAGAGATAGCAGGAGGTAATCCCTGGCCTTTGGAGCTTTGTTAAAACTAAAGATTGTGAGTTAATAATGGTGATCCCAAGGGGGAAAAAATGGAGATAGATGTGGAGTTAAGGGACTGACACTGAAATGAAAACTTTGGGGGAAAGGACAGATCTATTTAAAGAGATATATCCTGAAAAACTTTTTTCTTGACATGTGATACAAATTCTCTTTCCCATATTCTTACTAAGTATTATATTTAACCTCACTTCATAAGTACCTCACAGAGTGGAGCTGTAAAGTTGGGGAGGTAGATTTGCCACATCTGGAATTTTTCAGATGGAAGGAATTACATAATAAATAGCAATGTCCTTTCTTGATTTTTGTGATTTCAGCAGAAATACATTATATAGTCTTAGAGATATCTCTTGATTACTCCTATGTATATATGCAATGTTCATGGTTTCGAGGGCTTCCCTGGTAGCTAGACAGTAAAGAATCTGCCTGTAATGAGGAGACCCAGGTTCAGTCCCTGGGTTGGGAAGATCCCTTGGAGAAGGGAATGCCTCCCCACTCCAGTATTCTTTCCTGGAGAATCACATGGACAGAGGAGCTTGTCAGGCTGCAGTCCATGGGGTCTCAAAGAGTCAGACACGACTGAACAACTACTTTTCACTTTCAAGGTTCCAAAAAGAGGAAAGTGTTAATTTTTATGTGAAATTGTCACTGAATAGTGAACTATCACATTTTAACATATATAGTCTATGTGTACTATTAATAACTACAGTAATGGGCAAAATTCTGGGGAATTTTTAAATGTTACAATAAGCCTGCATGTTGTGTACTCAGTCGCTTAGTCATGTCTGACTCTTTGTGACCCCATGGACTGTGGCCCACCAGGCTTCTCTGTCCATGGAATTCTGCAGGAAAAAATACTGGAGTGGGTAGCCATTCCCTTCTCCAAGGGATTTTTCTGACCCAGGGATCAAACCCAGGTCTTCCACAATGCAGGCAGATTCTTTACCATCTGAGCCACTAGGAAAGCTCAATGTAATTATATACACACACAAAAATATATGCATATATATGTATGTGCATATTCTTGCCTGGGAAATCCCAAGGACAGAGGAGCCTGGCGGGCTTGAGTCCATGGGGTCACAAAGAGTCGGACACAACTGAGTAACTAATACACCCAAAGAAACTGCTGTCACCATCAGAAATCCAAAACTTCAGGGAGAGAGTAACTAGATTGCAATAGTGCTAAAATGAACTATAGTAACTTAAGTGTAATGGTATATTGACTCATTCAATGTCAGTCACTCTTCTACTGAACAACATAGATAAAAATCTCCATTCTTGTGGAATGTCAGCTCCAGCAGAGGGAAGACAGGAAGTAAATCAATCAACAAATAAATTATGCATAAGAATAGTAATTGCTGTAGCTCATAAAATTTGGTTTGCAGGATGATTTCCCTTATCTTACTTTTATACAGGAGTGTCTTTGCTCTTCTCTGACCTCGCCCGTTCCATGTAAAAAGTTAACTTGTAAAATGAAAAACTTTCAAGAGTCATCACTAAGATAATAGAAATTAGGTACAAAATTCCTAAACTGGTGGGAAAAAATAGTAATGAGAAAACTGAAGTTCATTGACTCAAGTTCAATCCATATGCTTTACATCTTTGCCAGCAATTAATTATTATTACCTATCTTTTATATCTTGGCCTTCTGCATGGAATTATAGCAGTATTCATTTCCCTGATGAGGACTAGGGAAGTTGAGCATCTTTTATAATATGTTTACCAGTCATTTGTGGGTTTCTTTGGCTATTCTTTGAAAATTGTCTGTTCAGTTATATTGATCCTTTAAAAAATTGGTACACAAAGCTTTTTTATTGGTACATAGAACTTTTAAACATATTCTGTGAAAAAAAAAACTCCTTTATCAAGTGTATTTTGGACAAATATCTGCTCTGTGGCTTGCCTTTTCACACTTTCCAGTGGATTTTTTGATAAACAAAAGTTCTTCATTTCTTGTGATCCAATTTATCAATTCTTCTCCTTGTTATTACTGCTTTTGATACCCTGTTTAGGAAATGGCTATGACAAGGTAATAAAGATATTCTGTGTGTATATATATATATATATTTTAAATATTGTTGATTTAACCCCATACATTTAGATTTATAAATCACCTGAGATATTTCTGTTTATAGTGAGGTTCACAACAAATTTTTTCCATGTGAGAATTCAATTGATTCAACAAGTTCTGTTGAAAATCCCACCCTTCTCCCATATTTTTTCAGCATAAAGTTCATCATAAATCATACAATGGGGTATGACTCTAGTTTCCACTCTGTTCTATAGGCCTGTTAAACTATTTGGGGGCCAACACATCACCTTCTTATTTACCATAGTATTAGTAAATCTTCTTATCTGGTCATGAAGTCCTACTGTTCTCTTTTTGCTTCAGAATTAATTTGGCTCTTTTCTAAACTTTGCATGCCATGTAAGTTTGAGATCAACTTATCAGTTGCCTTCCCAAAAACCATTCTTGATATTTTGATTGTGATTTCAAATAAATCTTATAGATCAGCTTGGACAGAATTGACAGTTTATGATCATGCTTGTGGTCTATTCTTCCATAATTAATTCCTTAATTTCTCTTATTCAGTTCATTTTAGTTTTCCAAGTAGAAATCTCACATACTGTTTATTGAATCTTTTCTGGTTATCTAATTTATTATGCTATCAGAAATGGCTCCCATGTTAAATTATATTTTCTATTGCTACTGGCATAGAGAAATAGAATGGATTTTTGTTTACCAAACATGCTCCTGGCAAACTGTTACTAATTTATTAATTTTAATAGTGTCTGCAGACTTTATTTCTATATTCACAATCATGTCTTTGGCAAATAATGATAGTTTTAAAAACTTCCAGATGAACTTTTATTTCCCTTATTGCACTGGCTAGGACCTCCAGTTTTTTTTATGCTGCGCCTCACTTACTACTCCTTTAACTCAATTTCAGAAGACTAGCTATTCCCAATGATTTATATACTCAATGTTTTATACTCAATGCATTATATTTCTTCATGTCACTTGGTATGATATTTGATGTCATTTCTCCTTTGATAGAATGATTGTAAGTTCCAAGAAGGCAGGCACAGTATATTCTTTGTTTGTCATTATATAATTAGCATTGTATTTAGACAAAGTAGATGCTCAATAAATATTTGTTAGGGGAGGAATAAATGGGTGAATGAATAAATGAGATATATAATATTTATTTTTATTAAAAATCTCAGTAAAACATTTTATGTGTTTATAATACTCTATGTAACAAAAAGCTCCCATCAACTTTGTTTTCTTCCATTTTAAAAAATTTTTCAGGGAGTAAATATTCATGTTTCTTATTCTTTAAATTTTAATGTAGATTTTAGAAACTGACGTTTCTATGTTGAAAGGACAAGAATTTCTTATTACCTACTCTCAAACTGCTTTTAAAAATCTTGCACTAAGATGAACTTTTGCATTTATTGTGGCATGTGAAATAGTAAATGTCTAAATTGTTGTAAAACTTTGCACTTGTTTATGATTTTTGCTGAAGTATCTGTTCCTTTTTTATTTATGATGCTGCTGTGTATTTTCCATTTTCAAGTGAGCTGGGCACAATTGAAAACTGCTTCAAATAAAAATAAAGTAATAATGATGATAAGCAGCTACTATTTATCAGATATGCTCTGGTATACATCAGTGATTGCAAACTTTTTCTTTAAAATGTTAGCGGGGAAATATTTTAGGCTTCATGGACTAAATTGTCCTTATTACAACTACTAAAATCTAGCATAGCATAAAAGTAGACACAAACATTATAGAGGGGAATGGATGGGACTTTGGTTGAATAAAACTTAGATCTATAATTAGATCTATAAATGTTCATTTCAGTAACTTTTATTTCTAAATCTCTTGATTATTGTTTTTTCCTCTTATTTTTTTAGAATCTTACATTATATGACTTTGTCTCATCTTGGTTTTTTCATCTTTCCTCCTTAATCAAGATCTTTATTCATTATTTTCATTTCTTTTTGCTCTCCCTAATTTGGTGAGCACTTATTAAATTTAGAATGTCATTAAATTTATTGAATTTAAAGCAGTTTTAATATTTGTAGTGAATTACCAGAGTTTTTGGTAGTCTGTACCTTTGATATTTCCCCTTTCATCTTGCCTGTATTTTGTATTATATTTTGCTTGTATTTTATATTATTTTGCTAGTATTTCACATTATCCTAACTTTTAATTTTTTAGCCATATTTAGGAAAAATATGTCTCTAATTGTGGGTTTGAGATTGACATGTACATGCTGCTATATTTAAGATGAATAATCAACAAAGACCTATTATATAGCACAGGGAAGTCTGTTCAATACTCTGAAATAACCTAAATGTGAAAAGAATTTGGAAAAGAATAGATACATGTATATGTATAAACTGAATCACTTTGCTGTAACCCTTAAATTAATACAACATTGTTAATCAAAGATGCATATTAAGTCACTTCTGTTGTGTCCTATTCTTTGTGACCCTTTGGACTGTAGCCTGCATGGCTCCTCTGTCCATGGGATTCTCCAGGCAAGAATACTGCCTGGGTTGTTATTTCCTCCTCCAGGGGATCTTCCTGACCCAGGGATTGAACCCACGTCTCTTTCATCTAATGCATTGGCAGGTGGGTTCTTTACCACTAGCCACCTGGGAAGCCTATACTCCAATGTAAAATAAAATTTTAGAATACATAAATAAATAACTGTTATGAAGGATTCCCTCCATATTTGAGTTGTTTCTTCTCAGTCTCTTGAATGAGTGACTTTTGAAAGTACATCCTTCTCACTTGTTTTCGCTTAAGTATTTCCACATGGATTTTGATTTTTTCACATATTTTGTACTTCTCAAATACTGTTTTATACACTTTATCCTTCTGTTCAAAGAACTTAATGACTTCTTATTTTATTGGTATATGGTATTATTTTCTTTTTTATGTTAACTTTTTTAAATTGAAGTATAATTGACAAGTAAGATTGTATATTTTAAGTATACAGTATGATGATTTGATATATGTATACAATGTGAAATGATTACCACATCCATCACTTCATTAAGTTATCTTCTTTTGAGAATGCTTAAATTCTGCTCTCTTAGAAATTTCAAATATACAAATATATTAAGTGCCATCATCATGCTGTACATTAGATACTCAGAACTTATTCATCTTATAAGTAAAAGTTTGTACACTCTGACCAATATCTCCCTATTTTCCTCACCACTCCCCAGCCCATGGTAACTATTATTTTACCCTCCATTTGTTTGCTTTTAAAAAAAGAGATTCCACATGTAAGTGATATCATGCAGTATTTGTCTTTCTGTGCCTGACTTACTTCACTTATTACTTATTATAATGCCCTCTAAGTCAATTCATTAACTAAAACACATTTAGAGAGCAGACAAAATAACCAAAAAAAAGGGAAAAGCAACCTATGAAATGGGAGAAAATTTTTGCAAACCATATGTATGATAAGGAGAAGTAACTAAAATATATAAAGAACTCATGTAACTTAGTAGGATAAAATGAGTATCTTGATTAAAAATAAGCAAAGGACCAGAACAGACATTTTTCAAAAGAAGATGTATTAAAGACTCCCTGATACCTGCAAAGATGCTCAACACCCCTAATCCTCAGGGAAATGCACATCAAAACCACAGTGAGATATCACTTCATGCAGTTTAAGATAGGTATTAACAAAAAGACAAGAGATAACGAATGTTGGCAAGGGTATATAAAGGAATCCTTGTACACAATTGGTTCAAATGTAAATTACTACAACCATAATGGAAAACAGGAGGAAGCTTCCTCAAAAAATTAAAAATAAAAAAAATCATATGATTCATTAATTTCATTTCTAGGAATGGATATGAAAGAAGGAAATCAGCATCTCAAAGAGACATTTGCATTCCCATGTTCATTATTCATAATATAGAGAAGTGGAAACAACCCAAGTTCATCCTGAATTAATGGATTAAAAATATTACACGAGCCAAAAAAATGGGAATGTAATTCAGCCATAAAATGAAAGAAACCCTGCAGTTTGCAACAACATGGATGAACCTGGAAGAAAGTATATTAACCTACAAGAATCTTTATAGTGAGATTACTCTGGCTATGTCTTAAATTTGATTTCTGAACACATTTCCAGGGAAACCTGGCATGCTGCAGTCCATGGAATCGCAAAGAGTAAGATATCACTGGGTGACTGAACAACAACACATTCCTATACAAGTAAGTTTATATATTCAGTGGCTAAGATTCAACCTTTCTATGTCTGCTTCCAATTTTGACTTTTTCTGGATTGCACTTTTTGCATTCTCAGTAACAGTATATTTTCTAGTGTTTCCCTATGTACAGCTCAAGTTATATCATATTGGGAAATTTTTCTTTGAGGTTTTGTTCCATATTAGTGCTCTTGATTTCCTGAAGCAATTGTTTCCTATCATCCTTATGAAATATGTATTTATTGTAAGTCTTCAAAAAGACAGTAATTAACCAGTACCCAGTGAACCAAAGAGTAAATCCAGATTCTTGCTCTTCACCTCATACAGTGATGACATCTACCATTACTGTTATTTATTATGACATGTTTTATATATACATTTGGTCTAATTTTATAAATAGGCAATCACAGAACTTGTGAAATTAAGAATAATACTCTTATTAAGAAAGGATTCAACTAAAATGTCAGAATCCAAATTCCTATACTATCTGTTTGCCTGTAATAGCTATGAGTTATTTTCCTGCCTCCTCATTCAGCTCTCCAGTCATCTGATTTTTTTGTGATTTATCCTGTCCCAAACACAATTTTGAAAATAGGGACTGTATCTTGGCATTATAATACCTCACAGAATTTGCAGCACATATCAAAACATTATAAATATTTGCTGTTGAGAGTGAAAATAATCTGTGTTTATGGAAATATGTTTATTGAAAACTTTACATCACTTAAATTATGTAAACTTTCCGTTAACCAAGCAGGAGAACATCTGTTCTGGTATGGGGCTTATTTAAAATAGTTTCCTTACATTTTCAGTTGAAAACTTGCTAAATTACAGAACACGTCTTTGTGAGAGTGATAGCTATTGTTATCTAAAGCACTGTTTATTCATGTTCTTGGAAACTCATGTTTAAGCAATATATAACAAGGCATATCTGGCAGCTGCAAAGCGACAAACCCAAACCTCTCCCAATAATAATGCTTAGTAATAGGCGCAGAGAAGAGGTACATTTCAGCACATGGTTATCCAGGCTAAGTGATTAACTGAACCAGCTGTGATAAACAACGGACTTATCTCAATAATAACTCAACTCAGCAGTCTCTCTAAAAAGTGTATCTTTAATCAAAAAATGCTTATGAGGCCAATGTACAAGAAATTCCTACCATAAATACTACAAAATGCAGGATGAACACAGCATTTTAAGGAAATCTAAAAAAATTAAATAGAATTGTAAACGTTTTAAAGCCAAATGACGTGGCCATACATTGTGAGAAAGTGCTTCTTGAGAGGCATCCATTCTCAAGTATATTAAAGTAAAATGGCACTTTAGGTTTGGATATCAAGAATAAAAGTAACAGAATAATTTTAGTTTTAGTTTGTTGGTTTTATAAATGCTGATTTGTTTTTTGAGCAAAACCCATTTTAATATGAAATAAATTACAATCAACCGATCCATTTTAAGAAGCAGAAAAAATTTATATAGTCATTATAAATGGGAGTATAATGTAGTAGCTAAAATAGCACATATTCTAGAATTCCAGCTCCATCAAAATAATGTATATACTCAGATAAGATACATAGTAATTCGGTGTCCTGTTCCTCAGCTTCCCCATATGTCAAACAGAAATGATAATAGAACTTGCCTCAGTAGGGTTGTTATTACAATTAAATGAGCCAGTATTTTTTAGTATATTATTCATATATATAAGCCATCCTGTCAAAAACACCATAAAATAATTTAAAACATAAAAATTTGAGTGTATTTCTGTTCATCAATATCTAATGTGATCTGAATTAATTGTTTTTCTAAATTTTTTATTAAAAAATTTATTAAGTGATTTATAGTAAAAAAAAATAGAAAAAGAAAATGTAGAGCAAGTCCAGGTAAAGTTAAAATAAATCATAATTATTTGATAGAGATAATCCCCTTTTTTCTATGCATATATTATCACATATGATATAAAACTTTGTATCCTGTTTTTTCTTGCATAATGTTATTTTAAAGACATTTATATTGTTTTGAATGTCTTTCATCTTTTGATAAACAACATTTTAATGAAAGCATACATTTCATAATAAGAATACATCATGATTTATTTGGTTATTCCTATTTGGGAACTTTTATAATTATATTCTAGTCTATTATATGTTATAAAACTTTGTGCCTACATCTTAGCTCAGATATCAAATTATTCTATTAAAATAAAATTAGGAGTCAAATACTGATTCAAGTTATCTTTCCTCAATCTCTTAGTCATATATGTATTTCCACTGAGATTAAGTCCACTTTAACTATTCATTTGGTCTACAAATGTGATAGAAATCCCAAGATTCCATTGGAGAACGATAGAATTTTAGGAGGAAATTACAATATGACATTATCATTGACAAAGTGACAAATGACAGAATGACAAAGTTGTTCCTCAAATATGTTTGGTTCTTAGATAAGCTGAAGCCTGCATTTAGGCTTATCTCTACTGATATCTCATTGTAGTAATTTGGGAATAGAAAGAACTAGGTATTCTAACAAGAAGAAGGCTGTCATAACACGGGTACATGACACTTTGTAACTTGTGTTCAAACCGGGTTGTTGAATTTCAAAGTGGATTCTAAGGAAATTGGCTGCAGATGGTGACTGCAGCCATGAAATTAAAGATGCTTGCTCCTTGGAAGGAAAGCTATGACCAACCTAGACAGCATATTAAAAAGCAGAGACATTACTTTGCCAACAAAGTTCCGTCTAGTCAAAGCTATGGTTTTTCCAGTGGTCATGTATGGATGTGAGAGTTGGACTATAAAGAAAGCTGAGCCCGGAAGAATTGTTGCTTTTGAACTGTGGTGTTGGAGAAGACTCTTGAGAGTCTCTTGGACAGTAAGGAGATCCAACCAGTCCATCCTAAAGGAGATCAGTCCTGGGTGTTCATTGGAAGGACTGATGCTGAAGCTGAAACTCCAATAATTTGGCCACCTGATGTGAAGAACTGACTCATTTGAAAAGACCCTGTTGCTGGGAAAAATTGAAGGTGGGAGTAGAAGGGGATGACAGAAGATGAGATGGTTGGATGGCATCACCTACTTGATGGACATAAGTTTGAGTAAGCTCTGGGAGTTGGTGATGGACAGGGAAGCCTGGCATGCTGCAGTCCACGGGATCGTAAAGAGTCTGACATGACTGAACGACTCAACTGAACTGAATGGAAGGAAATTCGCAGCTATATGTACAACACCTTTCTTTTATGTACTGGAACAAAAATATTTCCTTGCATTATCAAAACAAATTCCCTAATTTACAGTTATAAAAGATATGGGGAGACTATCAACTAATCAGTACCAGCATTAAGAAAATTCATATAACCTGAAAACATGGTAACAGCTTTTGGAATATACCAGGTAAGTATGGGGCTCCATTGTCAAGAAAGCATCATCTGCCTGGATCTGATAGGTGACAGCAAAGCTTACCCTATAATGGACATGCTGGATGTCCTGAATAGGTCATCTTCCCAAACCATCCAAGTCATATTTCAAGCGAGGCATCTATGGGATCTCAGGTTGTTTCTGTTGCTTGCAAATGTACGCAATTGAAGCTGGTATTAATTTTCATCTTAAAAAGGTCTAGAAGACAGCCCCCAATTCTTACAATTTGCTGATCTGCTACTTCTGAGGTGATCATATCAAGTTCATGCTTGTAGAGTATTTCTTAGACTCTATTTCCCTGTGAAGTTTGGCTAGCTCATTGTATGAGGTAAACTCAAGCTATGGGCTAGATAGCTACGCAGGGCAGAAGGGTAGGGCAAAATAAAAAAAAAATCTTTTCAAGAAAACTGAATAGTATACACATATCTGTCACAGTAGGGTAAATCAATTATGAAAGAATGGTTTAGAACTAGGTTTTTCTAGTAGACAATTTAAATCTTCAATAAAATCTGGTTAACTTTTAATTATTGCTTTCTAATAACCTATTTTACAAATTTATATTCCATAAATAAAATAACTAAGCAAAAATGTTTTAAACAGAATGAGCTGCATTTTTTAAAAATTGATACTTTTTTTTTTCAATTTCTCCTTTATTTTTTTTTTCCCAGTGGGTTTTGTCATA